>NC_077234.1:161261801-161861801 GCF_027887165.1 Monodelphis domestica
TTTATATTATCCTGGTCTTTATAAAAAAATCTTGCTTTTAATGAATGTTGGCTAGGCATATATATAAAAGTCACTTAACCTCCCAATGCCCCTGGGGAAGTGCCAAAACTATTAATTGGAGATGAGTTGAGGAGTTAAGAAGCTGTATTGATGAAGGCAGTTATATTTGGAGTTTCCTACATTGATGAAATAACAGGTCTGAACTAAAAAAATAACACAGTACTATTTCTCTGCATTTTTTTTTCTGAAAAATGTCATCAATACCTTTTCTTTTTATAATATATTTATTCCTGAATACATTCCTCCCCTCTATCATCCCAGGAGAACAAGACTCATTCAATCAAAGATAGAAGAAGAAAAGGCCATTTAGTTTCACCAACTAACCTATCAAACACCTTGGATAGTATATGCAGTGTTCTGCAAACATAGTCTCTTGTCTCTAGAAAGAATGGAGGGGGTTTCTCATTTTTTGGGTAGATCAAGCTTAATCATTGTAATTGTCCCATTTTTGTGCAGTAGAAACTTGTTTTGTATGATTGATATATTCCAAGACCCTTACTGTCAATTGAAAATCATAAATAATAAAGAACCCCATTTTTAAATAAGTATTTCTTATACAGACATACCTTTGTTATTTATGACCTTTCTTGGGTTTATTAGAACTAATAGCATCACTACTCTTGTACTTTGGGGCCATTATTACTAATTAAGTAGCATTAAAGAAACAACATGAAGCATTGCCCTGATGTGGACAGGATTTGTTACAAATCCCCAGACACAGACTGATGTGGGAGCTAATGTTTGGCATGAAAAAAAAAATGTAATGACTCACACTAACACTTCTCAGAGCAAGAATAAGCATGATTGGATAAACTGCTGCAAGAATTCATGCCATTTGGGGAAATGGCACGGATTTAGTTCACAATTAAAAATGTTTAATTTTACATATTTTTCTGGTTTTTATTTTTTGATTGCCAAAAACATATGCCTGAATTTGCATGTGTTGAGTTTGCATAAAATGAAATCCTACTGCCTGTGTTCTTTTTAAGCATTATTTTATAGATTGTTGTCTTAGTTCAGTTTATATTACTGTATCATTTTTCTATAGATCTTCCCTTATTTCTCTAAATTCCTTGTTCCTCATTTCTTATTAGTGTTAAGGATCATATGCTCCTTGGGAATTTGAAGTTGGAAGACCATCTAATTTAATCTACTCATTTGATAGATGAGGAAATGGGGGCACTGTGAAATTAGGTGACCTATCCAAAATAATGCAGGTAAATGGTGGAATCGGGTTTTATATACATATCCTATGATTCCAAAGCTATTTCCTTGTCTATTGTACCAAGCTTTCCCTTGACTGACATTGACCCTTTAGTTCTTTTTCTTTTCTTTTTATCTTGGAATACTGAGTTATTCTTTAGGTTGTGTTTTTAGATGATTATACATTTTACATCTTGATATTACAAGGTTTGCCTTAATATTCACAGAGAAATAATATCCTGAGCCCTCTTCTCAAGCAAGATCAGAGTCATTTGTAAACATGAATTCTCATATAATAACAATATTTAAAGCTAGCATTTATATGACACTCTAAAATAAAGTGTTTTAGATGTTATTTGATCTTCTCAACAACTCTGAGAGGAGGTACCTTTAGTACCAGCATTTTTCAGTTGAAGAAGGATTAAATGATGTCCACTGAGTAACATCATTGGTAAATGTCTGAGATGAGATTTGAACTTAGATTTTCCTGATTCCAAATCCATAATTCTGTCCATTGTGCTGGCTATAGATGAGATAAACGGGAGGTAAAAAGATAAAGTACACAAAGTTTAGTAGCTTTCATAAACTTACAAAAATGTTAATATTATATAATTGGTATCTGTCTTAAATGTATAATTACACATTTTCTCAAATAATAAAGAGCTATCCTTAGAGTGGATTGTTTAGTTGTCTGACAGTACTACCAAGAAGATGAACATGAAAATATCTCTGGGATAAAATTTACACAATAAGATTTGTTGTTCAGTGTGACATTGTTTGAACATGTCATTTAATTGAAATAATCTGTTTAAGTAAATGTATATTTTCTATTAGAAAATACTACATATTGACCCATCACTCTGTTCATTTCTAGGCACATATTTGGTGTTTAAGAAAGACATAGTTGTGTGAAAAATTCCTTGGGAGTCATTTTAATATAACAGCCTTTGGGACTAGATCAAAATAGCTAATACATAATATTATCATTGTTTTCTTCAAAATGACAGCAAGTATTTTCAATCTGCCTTCAGCATCTTCTATGGCAGTGGATAGACATTTTTGTCATGAGTGCCTTCAAGTTCTCCTGAATCCTTGCCTTGTTGATGATAGTAAATTAAAACATATCATTCTTCACTTTACTCCCTAAGTTTTCCTCTAGTGTAAACAATATATGTCTCATTCTATAACATGAAGAACAGGAAGATATGAATTATATGATAATGTTATGTACAATCTATATCATATTACCTGCCTTCTTGGGGAGTTGTGAAGGAGAGAACATGAATTGCAAAATGTCAGAAAATGAATATTAAAATAATTATGTAATTAATTGATATGCAATCTAGAAAAAAAATATCAGCAAGTATTCAGGCAGGCCAAATATTAGCCCATTACCTTCTACCCAAAAGAGGGCTAGGTTGCAGAAACTAGTATAGGGGCAAGAGCACGAGATTTGAAGTCAGTTCACTTGGCTTCAAATTCTAGCTTTGTTCCTTAGAAATTTTGTGACCTTTGGCAAGTCCAAAATTTCTAACTGGTTCTCTTTGCAAATGGAAAGGAATGGGTTTAGGGATGTTGAGGGTCCTTTCTAACTATAAATCCAATGATGTCATTTATGTTAATATCTGATTATTTGTTTATATTATATAAATCTAATTGGTCCCCTCTCCCATGTTAACAAAATATATAAAATGCCTGTGGATTCCAAATGCTTAATTTCTGCCTGAAGACAGGGTTTTTAAATATTTTGTAAACTGTGAAGGGTTTTACAATGCAAAGTATTATCAAATAGAACTGTCTTTTCATCGCATCTCCCTTCAACCTTACTTGATTGCCAAATCTTTAAAAGAAAAAATTGGACACATAGAATAACGTTCTCATTCAGACAAAACTCATCAATAATGAAGAATTCTATTCCTTGCAAGGTGAACATATATGTTCAAATAACATTATTTTCACTTTTCATTCCTCTATCTAGTAAGTGGTTAAGATTAACTATTGGAAAGCTATTTTCTTCCTTTAGAAACTAAAGAGAGAAGAAAATCCAGCAGCTAAATTTATGAACTTGCACCACTGAAGTAGATGCTATGATAGGAAAATATTGATTTTCTGTACTGACAGAGCAGTTGATAACTTATTTTTGGTTTGACTTAATGTATAAATTGTGAGTTAGGTCAAAGGATTTTTATACCATTTTGTGCTGGCTTATCTCGGACCTTACAAATCTAACTATTGACTTTTTTTTTCAGAAAAAAGTGTCTAATTTTACCCCAATGGAATTTTCATAAAAGATGTTATAGATGTAGGCCCTCAAGTGTATATACTTGTGATATATTCCTCATCATACAGCTTTAGGAGATGAGGGCATGGACCAAGGACTGTGTCTTATTGGGTGCACATCCCACTTAGTACATGGCATATTGTTAGGGACTTTTGGAGGGGCAGGAAAGGGATGACCAAACCTGTGATTTTATTATTATAGGGAATTCTTGTTAAGGAAAATCAAGTTTAATACAATAAAAATTTGAAATGCAAGAACCTGGGTAAATTGATTTTGAAGTGCCCTTGTTTGTGTCATGTAATATTTCTGTTAGACAACAGTTGGTTATCTAGGGACTAGGAATTTTACTTTGACTTTTGAATAGACTGAAGATTCAATTGGCTACAAATGTTACCTGCAAACTATTGCATACTAGGACTGAAAATTTCTAGGTCTAATCCATTACCACACTAAAATGTTTATGCCCTCTGAATCATTTGTGAGTCACCATTACATTTATTGTGTCAATATGGACATTAATCATTAGATACAAATATAGTACTTGAAATTAAAAGTCATTTAGTGTCATTAAATATAGTTATTCCTATTATTTCATTCATTTAAAATAAAAACCAAAGCAGATTAGCAACGCCTTTGTAATTTAAAGTCTTAGAGAGTTTTCTGTGGTTTGTTAAAAAGTTAAGTGATGACTTCTGGTCAAGATGGCGGCTTAGAGAAAGCTAAAGTTCAGATCTCTGGAAACCCTTCCCTACCGAACTCAAACTATATGCTCCTAGGGCACAGAAATTCAAAATGAACAATAGCATAGACCCCGGGAATCCTCCTCCTGGACCTGGATGTGTAAATAGGGGGAAAAGAAAGACCAAATAGAATAATCTTTCTCACACAAAGATTCACATGGGAAGGGGAGGGGAAGAAAACTCCTATAAGAAGGAGAGGAAGAGAGTTTTTACTTAAACCTTACTCTCAGGGAAATCAACTCTGAGAGGGAAGAATATCCAGATCCATTGGGATCTTGAATTCTATCTTACACAACAAGGGAAGGGAGAAGGGAAAACCAAGGGGGGTAGGGGGAAGGGAACACAAAAAAGGGAGGGAAGAAGAGGGGGAAGGGGGAGGGAACAAAAAGGTAGGGACTAGAAAGGGCAACATATCAAGGGAGGGAAAAAGGGGGACTGATTTAAAGTAAATCACTGGAATAAAAGGTAGAGCTGAAGAAGAAAGGTTAGAATTAGGGAAGGATATCAAAATGCCAGGGAGTCCACAAGTGACAGTCATAACTTTGAACGTGAATGGGACGAACTCACCCATAAAACGGAGACGAATAGCAGAATGGAATAGAATCCAAAACCCTATCATATGTTGTCTTCAAGAAACACACATGAGGCGGGTAGACACCCACAAGGTCAGAATTAAAGGATGGAATTAGACCTTTTGAGCCTCAACTGACAGAAAGAAGGCAGGAGTGGCAATCATGATATCTGATAAAGCCAAAGCAAAAATAGACCTGATCAAAAGGGATAGGGAAGGTAATTATATTTTGTTAAAAGGGACTTTAGATAATGAGGAAATATCACTAATCAACATGTATGCACCAAAAAATATAGCACCCAAATTTCTAATGGAGAAACTAGAAGAATTGAAGGAAGAAATAGACAGTAAAACCATATTAGTGGGAGACTTAAAACAACCATTACCAAATTTAGATAAATCAAATCAAAAAATAAATAAGAAAGAGGTAAAGGAAGTGAATGAAATCTTAGAAAAATTAGAATTAATAGACATATGGAGAAAAATAAATAGGGATAAAAAGGAATACACCTTCTTCTCAGCACCACATGGCACATTCACAAAGATTGACCATACATTAGGTCACAGAACCATGGCACACAAATGCAGAAAAGCAGAAATAATAAATGCAGCCTTTTCAGATCACAAGGCAATAAAAATAATGATCAGTAATGGTACATGGAAAACCAAATCAAAAACTAATTGGAAATTAAACAATATGATACTCCAAAATTGTTTAGTTAGAGAAGAAATCATAGAAACAATAATTTCTTCGAGGAAAATGACAATGGCGAGACATCCTTTCAAACCTTTTGGGATGCAGCCAAAGAGGTAATCAGAGGTAAATTCATATCCCTGAGTGCATATATTAACAAACTAGGGAGAGCAGAGATCAATCAATTGGAAATGCAAATGAAAAAACTCAAAAGCGATCAAATTAAAACCTCCCAGCAGAAAACCAAACTAGAAATCCTAAAAATTAAGGGAGAAATTAATAATATCGAAAGTGATAGAACTATTGATTTAATAAATAAGACAAGAAGCTTTGAAAAAACAAACAAAATAGACAAAGTACTGGTCAATCTAATTTAAAAAAGGAAGGAAGAAAAGCAAATTAACAGCATCAAAGATGAAAAGGGGGACATCACCTCCCATGAAGAGAAAATTAAGGCAATCATTAAAAATTACTATGCCCAATTATATGGCAATAAATACACCAATTTATGTGATATGGATGAATATATACAAAAATACAAACTGCCTAGACTAACAGAAGAAGAAATAGAATTCTTAAATAATCCCATATCAGAAAATGAATTCCAACAAGCCATCAAAGAACTTCCTAAGAAAAAATCTCCAGGGCCTGATGGATTCACCAGTGAATTCTATCAAACATTCAGAGAACAGTTAATCCCAATACTATACAAATTATTTGACATAATAAGCAAAGAGGGAGTTCTACCAAACTCCTTTTATGACACAAACATGGTACTGATTCCAAAACCAGGCAGGTCAAAAACAGAAAGAAAACTATAGACCAATCTCCCTAATGAATATAGATGCAAAAATCTTAAATAGGATACTAGCAAAAAGACTCCAGCAAGTGATCAGAAGGGTCATCCACCATGATCAAGTAGGATTTATACCAGGGATGCAGGGCTGGTTCAATATTAGGAAAATCATCCACATAATTGACCACATCAACAAGCAAACCAACAAGAACCACATGATTATCTCAATAGACGCAGAAAAATCCCTTGATAAAATACAACACCCATTCCTATTAAAAACACTAGAAAGCATAGTAATAGAAGGGTCGTTCCTAAAAATAATAAACAGTATATATCTAAAACCATCAGCTAATATCATCTGCAATGGGGATAAACTAGATGCATTCCCAATAAGATCAGGAGTGAAACAAGGATGCCCATTATCACCTCTACTATTTGACATTGTACTAGAAACACTAGCAGTAGCAATTAGAGAAGAAAAAGAAATTGAAGGCATCAAAATAGGCAAGGATGAGACCAAGTTATCACTCTTTGCAGATGACATGATGGTCTACTTAAAGAATCCTAGAGATTCAACCAAAAAGCTAATTGAAATAATCAACAACTTCAGCAAAATTGCAGGATACAAAATAAACCCACATAAGTCATCAGCACAGCAGCAAAATCTAGAAAGAGAAATCCCATTCAAAATCATCTTAGACAAAATAAAATACCTAGGAATCTATCTCCCAAGACAAACACAGGAACTATATGAACACAGCTACAAAACACTCTCCACACAACTAAAACTAAACTTGAGCAATTGGGAAAACATTAACTGCTCATGGATAGGACGAACCAATATAATAATAATGACCATCCTACCCAAACTTATTTATCTATTTAGTGCCATACCCATTGAACTCCCAAAAAATTTCTTTACTGATTTAGTAAAAACCATAACAAAGTTCATTTGGAAGAACAAAAGATCAAGGATATCCAGGGAAATAATGAAAAAAAAAACCACAAATGATGGGGGCCTTGCAGTCCCAGACCTTAACCTATATTACAAAGCAGCTGTCATCGAAACAATTTGGTACTGGCCAAGAGACAGAAAGGAGGATCAATGGAATAGACTAGGGGCAAGCGACCTCAGCAAGACAGTATACGATAAACCCAAAGATCCCAGCTTTTGGGACAGAAATCCACTATTCGATAAAAACTACTGGGAAATTTGGAAGACAGTGTGGGAGTGATTAGGAATTGATCAACACCTCACACCCTACACCAAGATAAATTCAAAATGGGTGAATGACTTAAACATAAAGAAGGAAACCATAAGTAAATTGGGTAAACACAGAATAGTATACATGTCAGACCTTTGGGAGGGGAAAGACTTTAAAACCAAGCAAGACATAGAAAGAATCACAAAACTTAAAATAAATAATTTTGACTACATCAAATTAAAAAGCTTTTGTACAAACAAAACCAATGTAACTAAAATCAGAAGGGAAACAACAAATTGGGAAAAAAATCTTCATAGAAACCTCTGACAAAGGTTTAATTACTCAAATTTATAAAGAGCTAAATCAATTGTACAAAAAACCAAGCCAATCTCCAATTGATAAATGGGCAAGGGACATGGATAGGCAGTTTTCAGATAAAGAAATCAAAACTATTAATAAGCACATGAAGAAGTGTTCTAAAACTCTTATAATCAGTGAGATGCAAGTCAAAACAACTCTAAGGTATCACCTCACGCCTAGCAGATTGGCTAACATGACAGCAAAGGAAAGTAATGAATGCTGGAGGGGAATGTGGCAAAGTTGGGACATTAATTCATTGCTGGTGGAGTTGTGAACTGATCCAACCATTCTGGAGGGCAATTTGGATGCCCAAATGCCCAAAGGGCGACAAAAGAATGTCTACCCTTTAATCCAGCCATAGCACTGCTGGGTCTGTACCCCAAAGAGATAATGGAGAAAAAGACTTGAACGAGAATATTCATAGCTGCGCTCTTTGTGGTGGCCAAAAATTGGAAAACGAGGGGATGCCCATCAATTAGGGAATGGCTGAACAAATTGTGGTATATGTTGGTGATGGAATACTATTGTGCACAAAGGAATCATAAAGTGGCGAAATTCCATGGAGACTGGAAAGACTGCCAGGAAGTGATGCAGAGCGAGAGGAGCAGAACCAGGAGAACATTGTACACAGAGACTGATACACTGTGGTATAATCGAACGTAATGGACTTCTCCATTAGTGGCGGTGTAATGTCCCTGAACAATCCTCAGGGATCTAGGAGAAAAAACACTATTCATAAGCAGAGGACAAACTGTGGGAGTAGAAACACCAAGGAAAAGCAACTGCCTGACTACAGCGGTTGAGGGGACATGACAGAGAAGAGACTCAAAACGAACACTTTAATGCAAATATTAACAACATAGCAATGGGTTCGAATCAAGAACACATGTGATACCCAGTGGAAGCATGCGTCACCTATGGGGGGTGGGGGGGAGGAAAAGAAAATGATCTTTGTCTTTAATAAATAATGCTTGGAAATGATCAAATAAAATATTATAAAATTAAAAAAAAGTCAAGTGACTTGCTCAGGGTCTCACTCACTGGCAGTAAGTGGCTGTGCCAGGGCTTGAATTCTGGTGTTTTTGTTTTTGTTTTTGTTTTTTAATTCTGAGACCAGTTCTTGATTTACTTTGCTATTTTATTCCATACAGATTAGATACTTAATAAATGACTGTTGACTTTTGTAATAAAGTAGTGACTGACTGGAAACTGTTATTTGTTGAACTAGTGAGGATAAACTGAGGGGAAACTGTTTCTTCCCAATGACTGTTGTTCTATGGCTGGTTGTGACTGGAGAGAGAGCTGCTACTGGGACCTGATGCTGTTTAATGGTAATGGAGGTAGAACAGAAATGTTGGGGGATGCTACTACACAGGGATACTGGTACACTGAGGACACTGCTTATAAGGGACTGCCCTGGTGTTTACTCTGCGATTTGCCTACTGATCACTCCTGATTGCTGATGGATCTATCTATTTCCTAACCTCCTTCCTCCCTCACTCCCTCTCTTGCCTCCCTCACTTCCCCAATCTTCTTGAAGCCTTTGACTCTTTCCCTCCCTCCTGAGTGAACTTTAAAGATACTCTAGTTGCTTTCTCAGTTTAGGGGTTTATTGGGATAACAGGATGGGAAACTGAGGTAAGAGGGATGAGGAATTTCCCTAATCTAAATGAGATAAAATTGAGGGTTTGGGGGAGTCACAAGTGTGACTCTTAGACAGTTAGAAAGATGGAGAGCAATAGCAGTTCAAAATCTTCTTTCTTCTTCTTCTTCTTCTTCACAAATCAGCCAGATCTCTCAGCTTAACCCCAGAAAGAAACAAAGTTCAAAGTCTCTCCTTTTCTCCTGGCCAGCTCAACTCTCTTATAGACCACCAACTCAAAGCTTCTCCCCGATCAGCTTCTACTGCTCAGAGCCAGAGACAAAGTCCAAAAACCAAGTCAGGTCCCCAGGGTCCTTTCAGCCAGCTTCAAACCTCCAGGGAGAAGAGTGTGTGTCCCCCCAGTCAGAGACAAAGTCCACAAGCCAAGTTTCTCCTCTCAGAGTGTGGCCAGCAAACCCCCAATTGCCCCTCCTGGGGACATTCCATTGGAATCTTCTCTTGCACCTTGGTCCACAAGTCCTGCAAAACCTCTCTCTCTCTCTCTCTCTCTCTCTCTCTCTCTCTCTCTCTCTCTCTCTCTCTCTCTCTCTCTCTCTCTCTCATGTCTCTATCACACTTTGTTGCATGAATCAATCTGAGAATGAGGCCCCGGGCATAACCTCATAGCATGTCTCTGGAATGCCTCTTTCTTCCTTTGTGCTCAAAGAAGTACTATCCCCTTTGATTCCCCTAGGTGACTTTCATTTCTTCCCCCAATATTATTGATGAGAGCAGCACTTCATTATGTCCAGTTCAAATGATAGTATTTTTGATTGGCAACATTTCTCCTTTGTTTCCCATTTTTCATGACTGTTGCCAATTCACACAAAATTAAACTTTGATTCTTACATTGCCTCCTTTTTTCTGATTTCTCACCATTTCATGTGTCTTTAACAGCACTCTCTTCCTTTCAATCAGAATTTTCTGCCATCTTATTCTTTCTAACAGTTGAGGTAAGGGCAAAGTATATGAATATATTCTTTCCACTTCTATGACAACTGAATAGCCACACTCTCAAAGAAATTGTGCTTTTGTGTATCTTGTAGGTATTCAATTATCTTGTAGTTGTCATATATAAGCTATTTGCTGTGTGAAAGCAGGAGTTATATCTTTATTTTTTTTAAAACATGGCACTTCACACACTGAATGAGAAGTAATTATCTTGGTTGTTAATGGTTCATTTGGCTCTTAAAATAAATAACATGTAGAAACAATTGATTATTCCATTACATTAACTTCTGGATGTGCACTTGAACCAATATCAGGGGGCTTAGCAACCAATCAAGTACAAAATGTTAAGGGGGTTGTTCTGTTTTTCTTCACATACGCTTTTTGTCAGTAGTATCCTTCCTTTCTTTCTGTAACATTTTCCCCCTCTTCTATATACTTTAGCAGTAAATAATTTAAACCAAAAATTTAGATTTCATTTACAAACCTTTAAAATGATTTTTCTGGCTACTATGGGATTCAATTGATGCAAAGGACCATAGCTTCAGAACCCGACAGGATCTTATAGGTCATTGGGTCCAGTTGCTTCATTTTGTAATTGAAGAAAGTGAGACCCAGAAAGGTTAGTTGGCTTGCTCATGATCATACAGATGTGCCTGAGTATTTAAGATCAGGGTTTGAAGTCTAAGTCCTTTGCTTCCATATTCAACACCTTTCCCATGCTTCCTCCGTTGTCTTCTGTGTGTTCATGAACAGTTGTACCAGAAATGATCGTCTCCTGGTGGCTACCATCTCATGGTCAGCCTTTTCAAACTGAAGTAACCTGTGCTGACAAACACCTTGTCACTGAATCATTGTCAAATCTTGCTGAATGTGTTAGAATTAGCTCTGCTGGAGCAGCTTCCAAGAATCAGGGGCATCTATACCGTGGGCTGAATTCCTGGGACAGAATGTATCTCAAAAAGGCATGAGCAATTAAATTAAAAGTTAGTGGTTTGAACAATCACATCTTCACTTTTGAAACTATGTAACTGTGTGAAACTGAAGAGCTGCCATCAAAAATATGATTCTGCCATCTTACATTATATACATAGATATTCAGGGAACATAGTTTGATCACCAAGTCAAGTCAAGACAAGCAGAATTCATTTGTTATTTATTTTGAACAGAATTTTTTAAAAAATTTAATTAATTAATTAATTTAGAATATTTTTTCTATAGTTTCATAATTTATGTTCTTTCCCTCCCCTTCTCCTCCCACTGCTATATAGCCCATGCACAATTCCACTGGGTTTTACATGTGCATCATTGATCAAGACCTATTTCCGTATTATTGATAATTGCACTAGGTGATTGTTTACAGTCTACATCCCCAATCATCTCCCCATCAAACCATGTGATCAAGCAATTGTCAAGCAGGATTTATTGAGCACTTGTCATGTGCCAGGTATTGTGCTAAGCTCTGGAAATACATACAGAAAAAAAAAAAGATATACTTAGCAGAAAGAAAGACAGTTCCTGTTCTTAAGGAACTAACATTCTAATGAGGGAAGATAACAAATAAAAGAGAACAAATGGAGTCTGAATGCAAATTGAAAACAAACCAGTCTTTACTATTTCCTCCATGAAGTTTTCTCTCTCATACTATTTCATACCATGACAAAAAAGAAAATATGTATTACATGAAAATACATGTCCAACCTTTATCATCTGATAAAGGTTCTTGGGAAGAGGGGAGGAATGGGAGAGAGGAGGAAAAAAAAAGAAAGAGACATAAATTTTTGGGCATGACTCATGTGAGAATTTATTTCTCTTGGATAAATATATTTATTATATATTAATGAGAAAGTATATGTATTATATCATTTATATGTTACATATTATATTTTGATAAATTTAAAAAGATATAAAAATAAATGGTAAAAAAATCCCTGGGAGGAAGAAGTGGAATAAAAATTCCTATTCTAGGAACATGATTGACAAAGTCCTGTGGAGAGTGATGAGTACAGCTTAGAGAAGAATGAATACATGATTGTCCTGAATCTCCTCCTTAAAAATGGATGTATTTCTAATTTGAGGAATATAGGGGTGGGGTGAGCTTTCAGGGTGAAGAGGTTTCTATGGTATGATAAAGTCCTCTGGAGGTGAGTCAGGAAAACTTAGACTTCCATGAAGCCTTACACATTGTGGCATCTAAGTGGGTCCAGGCTTTGCCAGTGGAACACAAGGAAAGAATGATGAATCTATAGTGAGAGCTACTGGTCTCTGTGTGGTTTTGTATACTTTCATTAAGGTGTCTAAAAGATGACAGTATCTAATTATTGCCAGTTAATTGCTTTAGGAATTCATGTTTGATTTTCATGAGGTGAACAGAATTTTCATGGTATTTTTCCTGTGCCCCCTAATTTAAACCACTTTGTAACACTATAGAAAGCCAAGATTTCCCTGGTCAAATTTCTGTGATTTTATTTACTTTTTTTTTGGGGGGGGGCAAGCAGTCCGAAATACATTGTTTTCTTTTTCCACTACTCTTGAACAATTTAAGCACATCTATTGTTTTTTACTTTATCTAACTTTCTTGTTTTGTTAGACATAAAGTGAATCTGGGTGGGGGGCAGATGGAGGAATTGCGAGGCAAGAAGGGTTTAAATCTTAGCTGTTATCTATCTTATGTCCACAGTTACCTTTCTTCCTCTTTCTATGGCCTGAATAGCTTTAATTATAAGTGGTGGTAATTCTTTTAGCCTTCAGCATAAACAACTTATCTGAGCCAGCCATGCCTTGATCTAGGTTCTCTGTGGCATGAATTTTTGAAAAGGACTATAGTAAGCTTTATTAACATTGTGACCCTTAAAATTTATACCTTCTCTACTACATACATAAATTCTCCCTCTGGAATTTGTTTTAATTAATATTATTTTTGAGAAATTTTATTCCTAGGTATCTCTTACTGTTCATAATTTCATAAAATTGACTTTTATTTGGTATCTGAGTCTGGGCTACTATAGTCTCACATACTACGTAGTGTTTGCCTCATTAGCTTTCTGAATTTGATCTTATGGTTATTGGAGTCCTCTGGAGGTGCCATGGTGGTCTCATGAATTATGCCTCAGAATAATAATAAGGGAAAAAATTGAGGAATGATGGTTCAATTACCAAAACATTGGCTTCCCACTGCAAATATAATGATAAAGTCAACCAAAACAAAACAAAGCTTCTTCATAAAACCACAGGTATGAAACAAGAAGAATATATGCAGGCATAATTATAGTGTATCATTTGCTTATTTTATATAAATTTTGATTATTTCACTATGGTAGAAATATATTTTGGAAGTTGTATTTTATCTTTGAGATGGTTAAACTGTTTTAGACAATAAGGAATTGTCTATCTCAGTGGTTTTAGGAGCTTTAATTGGTCTGGACTTACTATGGCATCAGTATGGGAAAAGGCTATAGTAGACCCTGCCTCTACTGTAGACACTGTAGATTCTTTTATTTTGATAATGCATACTTTTAAAAAATATTTTTCAGATTGCATGTAGATATAATTTTAATAATCATTTTCTGACTTTTTCAGTCCATATTCTCTCTCTACTTTCCATCCTGTCCCCTCCCCAAGATAGTAGGTTAAATATGATGTAGTCAATATAAAACTCCATGTCAAGTTGTGAAAGAAGACACATATTGCTTACACTAGAGAATAATTCCTGGAAGAAAAAAAAGTGAAGAATGGTATGCTTTAATCTGCATTCAGACTTCATCATTTCCTTCTATGGTTGCAGATAGCCTTTTGTTGTTGTTGTTGTGAATCTCTTGGAGTTGTTCTGGATCCTTGCTTTGTTGACCAATGTAGGTTCTTAATTTCCTTTGGAACTTATAGTCTTAGAAAATTATTTTGTGTCATTGAGGAATTAAATGACATGCTTAAAGTGATGCTGCTAGTAGATGTCAGAAGCTGGACCTGAACTTAATTCTCACAGTGGTTTTAAATATCAATCAGTTTATGCTTTGCTACTCTCTGGATTTGTAGAGTAAGAAATAAAATATTTTCATTTTAAAATTAATTAAAATGCATTGACATGAAAATGTATTTTTTCTAGGTTAGATAGAGTTAAAAGAATGTTTAAGATGATGCGTTAGCCCTTGGATGAACATGACTATAATACACTTCTCTGGTTGGCTACCTCTAAAGATCAACAGTAGTAAATGTTTTACAAACACTAGAGGGTCTTCCTGAAGAGGGGCACAACTTCATCCAAAAATGAGGAGAACAAATCCTTTAATGCTTTTAAAATATTTTTCCTCCCTTTGTGTCAGCTATTCCACATCTGTCTCATGCATAGATATGAAAGTATCTTTTCACAGAACTATTTTTAGGTTGAGGGAGGGAGGTAAAAATCAGAATGTGTTTTCCTAATACTATGGGAACTTCCCCTAAATTGGGGAATTTTTCTAAGTTTTAAAATTTTATTAGGAACTTCTAAACTAGAGTTTAGAACACCAGTTCCCACACAGGAATGTCTGTTTAGACTGTGTCATGTATATGGAATAAAATTGCTTATATGCTCAAAATTAAAGGAAAAATAGTTTATTTTAACCATGAATACCAATCTTTTCCCCCACAGTCAAGCTCTTCTAAGTACTGTTTTTAATTTTATGAGTTGTTTTAACAGCTATGTTTTAAACTGCAGTTCATGTCGAAGTTAATAATGACTCAAATCTGTAAATGGTGAATAGTGAGAGTGTATGTAATTGGCTAAAATCAAAGTTATTTTTCTGTGGGCAGCAAAAGTCAAGAAATAATGCCTCAAATTAAACTCCATATTTAAAGCATCATAAGGCATTTGAAACAGGCAATAAATGTGATTTTCTTCCCAGTTACTTTATAATGGACACGGTGGTGGGAAATTGATTTCTTTTCCTAACGAGGCATAACCCATGTCACAGAGAACACAAACAAAAGTCTAGAAATGGACTTCTAATAACGTCCAGGTCTCATAAGACACAACAGACGTTGGTGGTTGAAAGGTGACCGGCAACATCTCTTATGGCATGGCACGGTCCCCATTTTCTCTGTGCCAGAGATTAATACCACACAGGAAATTAAAGAGCAGAGTGAAGTCCAGAGAAGATCCAAGGCAAAATAGATAGAGCTAGGTCAGTACCAAGGCAAGGAGTTAATAAGATCAGTAAAGGCTAACATGGTTACCTAGCTTTCTTTGATGAAAACTGTCCACTGAAATTATACTTGCTAATTGGCTTTGTAGAGAATCTATTTGCCGTGCAGAGCTTTTTGAGAATTTCTCTTCTTGGTGTTGCTGCTTAAAAAGGAGCACATTATTCAGGCTTAACAGCTAGTAATTGCGCTGATGTCTCTAACTGTTCCTGAATCAGCAGCAGGATAATCAAAATGAATTTATTTACAGAGATTTACTATGTGTGTGAGTGAATTTTTAGTTGAATAATTATGCAGTTTAAAACTTGGGGCTCTGATGCTATCAATATTTTAGTTTCCCTCCTTTCCCCTCTCAAATTATTATTTTCTTCATTTATCTGAAACACGCTTCAGTTCATGCAATCTAATGATAGAATTCTTCTTGGTTTTTAGCAAAATGACCTTTTTATAGCTAGTGCATAAATATTTTGGTGTTGCTGAAGGGTTTTCTAGGCAGATAGCACGCTAAAAGTTGTCTAATAAGAAGGCTTCTTGATGTAATTGCTTACAAGTAGTTTTTTAATGAAAAAGTTACAGTTAATGAATAAATTATTACAAAGGCTTTTGTTCTCTCTAGGACCCCTGACATCTAGAGTTATGTAAACAATCTGCTGTTATATCATATGTGTCTGGGGTGGAATATTACCCACCATAAAAGCAGAAAATATTTTATTTACTCTATTGCTTCTTAAAAGGACAGCACAGTACCATAGCAGCTGGCTTCGTGGATAATGCACTGGGCTTGGAGTCCAGATGATTCATCCTTACTGGGTTCAAATTCCAGCCTCAAACATTTAAAAACTGTGTGACCCTGGGGAAGCCACTTAATCCTATTTGCTTCAGTTTCCTCATCAGCACAAGTACAAATCTTTATTGTTTTAAAATTCCACATGTTTATAATACAATGATTTACAATAAAATACAATAATACAATATAATAATTTTATAATACAATAAAATAAAATATAATACAACAATTTTATAATATGATACAATACAAATATAACAATACAATACAATGATTTGTTTAATGACTTTTATATGGTTAATATACAATGAATGTTTTTTTTTTCCCTGAAACTGAACCAAAGTTTCCTCCTCCATCTAAAATGAGCTGGAAAAGGAAATGGAAAACCATTCTAATGTCTTTGCTAAGAAAAATCTAAAATGTGGTCATGAAGAATTGGACACAACTGAACCACAATAACATGAAGAAGAAGTCTCATCCAGGTGGGGAAAGGTATTCTAAAACATTGGTTCTCCAGCCTTTCTGTAGCACTTAATCTCTTAACTTTGATAGTGCTATCAAAGGAATGGTTCAAGTATAAATGAAAAAGCTAAAAAAACATAGCATTTATGCCAGGTGATGCCACAACAAATATACATGATATATAAACATTTTAATCTTTCTGAACTAGATATAAAAAGTTATAATCTTTAACATATATATCTTAATGTTTTGTTCATATTCAAAAATATGGTGGCTTCTCCCAATTATTTAATTTTCTCTAATTAGTTATTACCATAAACCCCAAACTGCAGAACCTGGGTTCCTTTTTTAAATCACCAGCCATGAAAATAACAGGAAAATAGAAACTAGTTTTGTACTCAGTCTCAACCAGAGCTGAATTAATCTTTCAATTTTTTACCCTTTTCATTTTGAGAATATAAATCATCTTAGTGAATGTGTCCAGGAATGGTTCATGATCAATGATATCCAGTCTTAGCTCAGCCCTAGAGCCACATGTATTTCTTTCCTTTACATCTTTTGACTCTAATTTCTTATTAAAATATTGTATTATTTTAGATTCAGACTAGCATACAGCCATTAGGTCCCTTCCAGTGCATGATGTTGGTAGTATACTACCCTAGTCATATCAATGAGCAACAGTGGCTTCTTATCTCATGAATAGCTTCTGAAATATGACCAGGAAAATTTCTACAGTACTACAATTTTACAATGTAGTACGGTACAAATACAACACAACAATTCAATGCAAAATTTTGTTTACTTAAATTATTTTTATACAGTTAATGTAAAATAAATGTTTTTCCCTGACACTGAATTTAGCAATTTTGGCAATGCAAATATCATTTAAAAACACTTTTCAAAGCTTTGTAATATAGATAGGATAGGTGTTTGCCCTATTTTAAAGACAAAGAAACTGAGTCAAAGACTTATTAAATGATTTCTGAGAGTGCAGTGTTCTTAATTCCCTCTTCATTATCCTTTCTAGGGTGATTTTTACTGTCAGTAAAATCTAGTACTTTCTTAAAAGAATATCTGCATTGTCCTAGACACCCTTACTGATAATTTGAGGTTATTCTTTTTAAACATCTTGAACAAATATTTATTCTTTTTAAAAATGAAACATACTTTCTCTGTTCTCAGAAACACATTTAATTTTTTTCCAAATTATAATTGAATAATTCTGAAATTGAATGCATGGATTACAAATAGCAATATATAACTTTATAAAGTAACTGAGGAAATAATTAACAATAAAACATATTTCCTGTATCTATTATAAGTATGCCTTAAGTCCAAAATGTAAATTTGGATCACTCATAATCTTTGTAAACAGACTACTTAATTGATACTAGATGAAAGATATCTATAAGGCTAGATTATTTGTGAAGTCAGTGTGTGTCAAATGCTGTTCTGCTCAATTACATGTTGTAGGTTAACTGATCTGTACTTAGAATTGCTGTTGTTATAACAATTTGAATGTTCTAGGAGGCAAGAGGATTGAATCACACACTGATTAGCCTGGTGTACTTTTCTTTGTTAAATTCCATCATCAATTTTTAATATTAAATTCCATCATCAATAATTTTCTGCATAATACTTTACAAGTAGTAGGTGCTTAATTGTTGTTTCCTTGATAAATGAATGGCATTCTCCTTTTTGTAGAAAATACAAAAAAGAGAAGATTCTGAAAATAATAGCCAAAATTAAAGTTCTTTTATTTCTGTCTTCCTAACTCATTCTAATTGTTAGCCTGTCATAATTTTATTTTTTATAATTTTTATTATTTGGTTAATATAACCTCATGAGATTTAGTGGAATGTAGTTCATAACTAGATCACAACAAGGGAAGACTATACTTTTTTTGGAAAGAAATATATTATTTAGAAGAACCAGTGTGGCAACATTGTATATGTGGATTATAGTCATATTCACCTGAGAGGAGAGGCAAAATAGAAAGCATTTGGGGGGAAATAAGGGAGAAATAGGAGAAATATCATAGTAGGATTATACTACAGACAATTCAGTTAATAGAAGAAATGGATGATGGTGCAGATTACAAACACTAGCATACAGGCAGACTGTTGTAATGGGGATGTGGATGAACGTTCTGTTAAAATCAGATTATTTATAATTTATTTTTTTTCCTGACAATTTCAGTATTTCAGAGAGGTAAAAGAAAAACAAAACCAAAAAAGAACTTCTCTTCTGGACCTTACTTTGGCAGTTTAGGTGAACTACTTAAATTCAAATGATGACATTGTCCCATTCTTCCTAATGTTCCTATACTAGAGTTCATAATATGTAAAGAGTGGAATTTTGAGAAAAATCTGAATCGATGTAACTTAAACTAGGTTTTTTTCCCCATCCCCAGAAGGAATGCTCTCCCCCTTCATCTTTCTCTGGCAGATATCCTAATTTCTTTCAAAACTAAGCTCAACCTTTAAAAAAAAGTTCATCCTATTTTTTTTAAAGCTTTATGGTCTACCAACTTAATTATAGGAAGAAATGTTTATCTATTATTTGGAAGGAGGAGAGAAAGAATCATAAAATGATTCTCAAAGGTTGGAATGGTGTACAGAATTTAACAAGATGAAATTAAGAAGGAGAAGGAAGAGGAGGAAGAAGAAGGAGAGGAGGAGGAAGAGGAAGAGGAAGAGGAGGAGGAGGAGGAGGAAGAAGAGGAGGAGGAGGAGAAGAAGAAGAAGGAGAAGAAGAAGGAGAAGAAGAAGAAGAAGAAGAAGAAGAACAAGAAGAAGAACAAGAAGAAGAACAAGAACAAGAACAAGAACAAGAACAAGAACAAGAACAAGAAGAAATGACTCTTAGGTACATTAAAGTGGCATCTGGACTATAGGAAAATATATCTTACCTTGTGCTCTTAGTCCAATAATTTTGATGATAACAACAGCTAGCATTTCTATAGTATCTACTTTTTATTAGGAGACAGCTAGGTGAGACAGTGGATAGAATGCTAGACCTGGAGTCAGAAACTCATCTTCCTGAGTTCAAATCTTTCCTTGGACAGTTACTAACAGTGATCCTGGGGAAGCCACTTAACTCAATTTGCCTCAGTTTTCTCATCTGTAAAATCAGCTGGAGAAGGAAATAACAAACCACTCCACTGTTTTTGCTGAGAAAACTCTGAATGAAATAATAAAAAGTTGGACACAATTGAAATGACTAAACATCAAAATTCATCACACAATGGGTTAAACACTTTACAAATATTATCTCATTTGGACTTTATAACCTCCCTGTGAGGTAAGTGCTATTAATAACCTCATTATATAGATGGGAAATTAAGGCAAAGAGAATTTCAGTGACTTCTACAAGGACATAGAGCTAAATAAGTGCCTGAGGCTAAATTTGAAACTTGGTCTTATTTTTAAAAAATTAATTAATTAAGAAGATTTTTTTCATGGTTATATGATTCATTGAACCTTGATCTTCTGACACCAGTCCTGATGCTTTATTGACTTTACCATCTAGCTAATTATCAATAAATATTTGGATCAGCCAGCTAAACTTTTATTAGTTACTGACATTTTGTTGTTGATCTGTTTAAAGAACATGCATTGATACATTGGCTTTTTAAAAATAGATAAACATTATCTCACAGATTATATATGATGAATAAAAATCAAGTTGTATTTTGTAAATGTGTGAACTTTTAAAATATAAAATTCCTTCCTTTAGCCCTAATGGAATGTTTACTATATTTTTCTGGATAAATACTTATCTTTTTTTTTGCTCCTAAAAATAGTTTTTAAGTAGCATTTGTGGGGATCCAACAGAACAACAGTAATCAATTTGATCTGGTCCTATAAAGCATGTCATTTTGATAAATGGTCCTAATTAAGCTGAGATTTCAGGTAGAAAGTCTATTGAGTTAATGTTTTGGCACCTATCTGGCTATAGTCAGACAAGTACAAATTGTAAATAAACTAAATGCAGTGCATATTAACTTAGTCAAGTTACCCACTTTTGGATTCACTATCATTTGATCAAATAACCTGAAAAAATGTTGGTTTTAGCTTTTAGTTCTTCCCTGTGGTATTAAAAAAAGCTTTGGACATTTCAACCCCTTCAGGTCATTTTTCACAAATCCCTATCCCACAGTGAGAGACGTGCATAAAAATGATTAATTAGATGAGAAGCCGCATAGTTTTTAGCACATGATTCATATTCTTTCTGCACAACATGGCTTTAAACTGTTGTGAACAAAAATCTTTTATGTCATCTTTCATTAATTTCAGGATAGGTTGTCTAGTTAAGGAATAGCCAGGGTTGTTTCTCTTATGATTTCTTTCCCCACACAAAGTACATCTGGTATAAATGCTTCATTAGCATGACCTTGGCCTCACAAAAGACAAACTGGATTAATGACTAGGCTCACCAGGGCTCACTTGGGGCCCTCTAAGTCCTGGGGATCTGTAGGAGTGAAGCCATGACTCTTGGCCCTATCCCTCCCTAGTAGATAGTTTTCATTTTTATGGCTCGATAGCCCCTCAAATTAATGTGTGGGAGAAGGATGGTGAGTCCTTCCTTGGTTTCTGGTCAAGATCCTAGGTCACCCACATCCCACTGTTCAATTAAAAAAAAATATTTAGTGGAGGAACAGAGAAGGCTATTGACCAATAAGAAGGTTCTGCGGGAATGGGTGCAAACTCTTACGTAGCATTCACAAAATTCATGACTAAAAGGCAAATGACAGAGAATTACAGACAAAAACACTCTATTTTATTGTATCTAATAATAAACACCTGGCAAATTTCTAGAAACTAGAGAGTTTTCTTGCTGAGACTGATAGTTCAAAAAGTGCAAGCTTGGTTCCAGGATCATGATTTCCGAAAGAACTTGGAGTGTCTTTCTTAGGTTCCTGCATTTTTGAATGTAGAATTAAGAACACTAGATATGGCACATGGGGTGCCATAGATAGTAGGGATTTGGGAACCAATGCTAGGAGAAATAATTTCTACTTCTATATTTCCTATTAATTTTGATGGTGTTTTGGGGAGATATTTATCATAGAATGTTATAATAAGAAAGGAGAAAGAAAAAAATCTTATTCTGTGCAATTGCATCAAAGATCTTTCCAAAAGGTCAGAGACTTAGTTTATTTAGTATTTTGTCCTTATTAATTTGGACTATCCACTTCTTAACTTCATTCTTGTTACATTCTTCTTAGCTCACCTACTTTTCCAGGGATATATGACATGGCTAATGCCCTTTATGTCACTGTTCATATTTCCAATGCTTTTTAGACTTATCATTCACCTTTCTGTTGCTCTTTCTATCCTTTGAAATGTTTATTCCTTTCACCCTGTGGTATTTCACCCCAATAACAAAGGGAGAAGTATGTTGTTGAAAAGGTGGGCTTCTGAAGCAAGAAGTGCCTTGGGATCATTGGAAGAACTCCAGTCCTGTTAATATTAGTTATTCACTCTTTTTTTCTGATTTGATTTTACAGATTAATCATTCTAGCTTTATTGAAAATAGGAATCAGACACATGATTGTTGGAACTGAAAACATTGTTTCTCTTCTCCCTATAAAAAGTTTTGGAGCACCTGTGTAATAAAATACAGTTTGGAGAGCAACTGATAAATAAATTTGAAATGGAAAGAAATGCAATGATAAGGAAGGAAAAAAAGAGACTCAAACAAATCAAACCAAGTCAGTTATAAGACTAAGGGGAAAATGCACAAGAAAATTGGGAAAATAATGAGGCAGATAATGAAATGGGGAATAGAAAGAGATGAAATAACAATTTATGTTTATATAGTATCTTTCATCCAAAGATTGAATTTGATATAGGAAAATAAAAGTAACCTTATGATGCTATCATTGGAGAAAAGATGGAATCTGGTAGTTGAGTAGGTTCATCAGACTAGAATGAAGGTTGTAATAGGATGCTGAAATAGTGAAAGACATTAAATTTAATATAGGGAGCTTTGGGGGTTTTGAGTAGAGGACTAAAATGGTCCAAATGACAAGCACAGATAAGATAATTTTGAAGGGTGCAGGTCAAACTAAGGTAGGAGAAATGGAGGAAAAAAAATAACAGAAACTGTTATTTGCCACTTTAGAGGATATCATGTAGAGTTCTGGTAGTTATAAATTCTTGTTAATTAATAACATATTTGCAAAAGTGTCTTGGTTCAGAGAGAGGTCAAGAAGATCATACCTGTAGGAGAAAGCTTTTGGTAGAGCCATTCATGTCCTAAAGTAGACCTGAGTTATTCTCTCTTACAATTTTGCTGGGCTTAATAGCAATTGTGGTCAAAATGAAATAGAAGGAGAAATTGAAGGGGAACCATTGGATAGCTCATTGGTTGCACTGGTAGCTATTTAATGAATAGCAAGAGACAGAGGATGATCCACACCATTCTGTATGTGAAACTGGAAGAGATTTTGTAGGAGATAAGGAGCATGAATTACACAGGATTACAAAGTATGGATAGGTTGCTTGCTCCATTGGAGGAAGTATGTACAACAATAAGATCATAATGTCATTGAAGTATTGAGGTATTATAGAGTCTTAATAGTTGTTTAGTGAATTTGTTGGCATTTTGAAAAAGGAAGTCGAGCAGTTGATAAATAAGAAAACTCAGCTTCCGGGTAAGCATGGAGACAGTCTAAACATGTGATGCTTCCTCTCCCCAGCATCCACCGATATAGACTACCTCAAAAGACCATAAAAATCATTTTCATAAGAATGGAGGGACCCTTCAGTAGATATTGTAGGTATGTGGGATTTGAGCATTTCCACACTATAAGAGGGTGAAAAAGCTCCCACCCAAACGTGAGCTGATCTACTCTCCTTCACCCTGCCTACAGAGTCAGAGTCAGAGCCAGCATGCACCAGAATCAGCGAGTGAGTGAGGGGCACCTCTAGATGCCTGGGAGCTGACTAATACCACCAAAGACCTACACTGGAGAGCAGATACACCAGAAACTCAGGTGGGCGGGAGAGCTCAGACTTTGGGTGCTCAGAGCCAGAGTGTACCAGAATCAGCAAGTGAGTGAGGGGCACCTCTAGGTCCTCAGAAGCTGACTAAGACCACCAAAGACCTACCCCTGAGAGAAGCTACACCAGAAACCCCTGTGGGCGGGGGAGCACAGACCCTGGGAAGGTAGCACAGAGCTGGGAACAGCTGCATGATTCAAGAGCTTACTTCAGGCAAAATCCTTGCTCCCTAACTCCATACACAGAGAACTTGCCCAGCTCACTTAGATTTCTCACTAAAAAGGGAAGATAAAGCCCCCACAGGGGTGGCTAATTGTGCACAGGAGCCCCAAACTCCCTCCAAGAAAAGAAAAAAAAAAGGCAGTAACCCTCGAAAATTTTTATGGAGGAAAAACCCAGACTACAGAAGAAACACAGGAGGGAATTCAAAGAAAGATAAAACATTCTAAAAAAATGGAAACTGTCCACAAGCTCTGGAAGAATTTAAATTGGAGCTCACCAAAAAGATGGACACCTTCTGGCAAGATAAGTGGGAAGTGGTTCAAAAAGAAAATAAAAAAAAATTATAGCAGAAAATCAAAAGGTTAAAGCAGAAAGCCAGGCCTTAAGGATGAGAAATGAGCAACTGGAAACCAATGATCTTGTGAAACAGAAAGAATTAATAAAGCATAGTCAAAAGACTGACAAAATAGAAGAAAACATAAAATATCTCACTGACAAGGTGACAGATTAAGAAAACAGAGGAAGGAGAGATAATTTGAGAATCATTGGTCTACATAAAAGCCAGGAATAAACAGAAATCTTGACATCATACTACAAGAAATCATCCAAGAAAATTGCCCTGATGCTCTTGAAGAAGGGGGGGGAAATAGACATTGAAAGAGTTCATAGAACACCCTCTACACTAAATCCCCAAAAGACAACTACCAGGAATATAATTGCCAAATTCCAGAGCTTTCAAGCTAAGGAGAAAATTCTACAAGAAGCCAAAAAGAGACAATTCAGATACCAAGGAGCACCAATCAGGATCACACAAGACCTGGCAGCTTCCTCACCAAAGGACCACAAGGTCTGGAGCATGATATTCAGAAAGGCAAGAGAACAGGGTCTTCGACCAGGGATCACCTATCCATCAAAACTGACTATATACATCCAGGAGAAAGTATGAACATTCAACAAAATAGAAGATTTCCATATATTTGTAAAGAAAAGACCAGAACTAAGTGGAAAGTTTGACATCCAAACACAAAGATCAAGAGAAACATGAAAAGGTAAATAAGAAAAAGAGGGGAAAGGAAAAAAAATGTTTGTTTGTTTTTTGTATTCAAACTCTCTTCTTTACGTACTACAATTAGATCAAATTATATATATTAATATATGGGGAAAATGTTATTTGTAACTCTCAAAAATTTTATTCATTATTATACTAATTAGAAGAATCACTCATAGGAAAAGATTGGGGTATTAAGGGCTATAAGATGATATGCAAAAAAAAAGACAAGGGTGTGGGGGGAAATCAATGATGGTACCAGGAGATACTTGAAGAAACAAAATACATAGAATAATCTTTTTCACACAAAGATACACATGGGAAGGGGGAGGGGAAGAATACTCTTATAAGAAGAAGAGGAAGAGAGTGCTAATAGGTAATACTTAACCTTACGATCAGTGAAATCAGCTCTGAGAGGGAAGACCATCTAGAGCCATTGGGATATTGAATTCTATCTTATCCTACAGGGTAGGGAAAATGTAAAGCTAAGGGGGGTAGGGAGTACAAAAAGGGAAGGAAGGGGAGGGGGGAGGGTACTTAACAGACACACACACACACACACACACACACACACACACACACACACACACAAAACCAAGAAGGGAACAAAGAGGGAGGGAACAAAAAGGAAGCATATCAAGGGAGGTGATTAGGGGGATAGATTAAAAGTAAACCACTGGTTTAAAAGCATATAGCAAAAAAAGAATGAACAGAACAAGGAGAGGATATCAAAATTTCTATGTGAAAGATGACATCCAAAGAAACAATTGATCTTGAGTATTAAATGAAGTGAATTCTGTAGGAAAACTACAGCATAATTGTATTGCTAGGTGTCATAGTTGCTTTTCTGTTTGTGTATATTGCTTGTTTTTATTTTTAAAGCCAATTCTGCATTTTTCTTGTCAGCTACTATAAATATGAAGGCAAAAATGATGAGCACTATATTATTACATGGTTTCTGTATAACAGGGAAGACAGATATTATTTTATAATATAGGAAAATTGCTCAGAATTTAATGACCACTTTTTTATTTCTCATTTAAACAGGTTTAAACAGGTAACACAGGTAAAAAGGTAATAGTGAAATAATTAAATGCCTGAACTCATATATATATATATATATATATATATATATATATATATATATATATGCATTATATTGAAAACAGAACCTAGTTTTTTGGGATGACTTGAGAAAAATGTTTTCAGTATGATATATGTTCTTTGAGGCATCATCATCATCCCCATCATAATTATTGATTATTTGTTCTTAGTATCCCTAGCATGTAGCAGAGTAATATGTTCATAGTTGTATAATAAATGATAATAGAATTAAATTTTGAATTGAAACTATTCCTCAGAGAACACCAAAAGCCATGCAATATACTCTATTGGCATTCTGTCTGTTGGCACTTTTGTCATGGTTTTATTAGATCTTCTCAAAAGAGAACATCTTGAGGCAGAGTCAAGATGGTGGCATGGAGGCAGTGAAAGTTCAGACCTCTGAAAATCCTTCTTTACCAATTACAAACTAAATGCTTCTAGGGGACTGAAAATTAAACCTAACAACAAGACAAAGTCAAGGAACCCTTTTGTTGTACTCAATTTAAATGGTAGACTCCCCCCCCCAAAAGCCAGAATTCAAGAATACTTGGTTTTAAGGAGAAGGGAGAATAAAGGTCCCAGGACTCCCAACCCCAACTAGAGAGCTAAGCCTTTAGCAGTAGCTGGAACCTCTAGGCATGCAAAGGCACTGCTCTGGAGAGAGTACATTGAGGGCAAAGCTGTGCCAGGCTCCGAGCGTCAAACAGAGGTGGTGGTGAAGGAGTTAGAGAAGGAGCTCTGAGTGGGCAGCCTAGTTACAGGAGCAGAGACCCTCCATATTGCTCCCCTGTTCCAGGAGGTTTTGGCCTCAGGGCACATCCAGCCCAAGGGAGCTGGACTTAATCCCATCAAAAGTCTTCAGAGGGCAGGGAAGCTCAAGTTGCTACACCCCTCCCCCACAGACTGCTGGACTTTAATATAATCAAAGCCTCCAGAGGGCAGGCAAGCAAAAGCTCCATTACCCCTTCCACACAGACTGCACTGAGAGATTTGCTGATGAAACTTTAAGAGGGAAGACTGACAGAAAAGCCCAAAACCAAAATAAATGAGAGGAGTAAGAGTACAGACAACTGCAGGGAGTAAAGAAGGGGTAAATATGATCAAACAACAGAAAAAGAAAAAAGAAATTACAACCTAAAGCTTCTATGCAGGCAATGAAGAAAGAGCAAATGTAAAAGATGAAGATCAAGGAATGTCAAGGAAAACACAGAAACTTCAGCAAATTGGACACATGCTTTGGAAGAACTCAAAATACAATTCAAAGCACAATTAAGAGGCGCTGAAGACAATTGGAAAAAGAACTTAAAAACTAAGACAAGTCATCTGGAAACAGAGGCACTTGAACTAAAATGAGAAAATAGTGTTTTGAAAGCCAAAATCAACCAACTTGAAAATGAGGCAAAAGAGATGAAAGATGAGGCAAAGGACATGAAAGATGAGGTAAAGAGAAAAAGCCAGGGATTAAATCTACTCTTTAAGAATGACTTCATAAGGCAGTAGGACACTATAAAACAAAACCAAAAGAATGAAAAAAATTGAGGAAAATATGAAGCATCTCATTCGCAAAACAGAAGATTTAGATAATTGCTTGAAGAGAGACAACTTAAGAATCATTCGTCTACCAGAAGACTATGACAAAAGAAAAAGCCTGGACATCATACTATAGGAAATTATCCAAGAAAACTGCCTTGATATTCTAGAACAAGAGTGAAAAGTGGAGATTGAAAGAATCCACAGATCACCGCCTGTACTTAATCGCCAACTGACAACAACCAGGAATGTTACAGCCAAATTCAAGAACTATCAGACCAAAGAAAAGATATTATAAGCTACCAAGAAGAAGTCATTCAGATACCATGGAACCACAATGAGGATAACACACAGGATCTGACTGCATCTACACTGAAGGACCGAAAGGCATGGAATATGATATTCCAGAAAGCAAGGGAACTAGGTCGACAACCAAGAATCAACTACCCGGCTAAACTGACTATATTCTCACAGGGGAAAGTATGGTCATTCATCAAAATTAAATAATTCCAAGTATTTGTAAAGAAAAGTCCAAACCTGAACAGAAAATTTGATGCCCAAGCACCAAACTCAAGAGAATCATCAAAATGTAATTAAAAAGGAGGGGGAAAGAAAAAGAAAACAAACAACAACCCCCCCCCCCCAACCACATTTTTTAAAGAGACCCAATAAGTTAAAATGATATGTATCCCTAAAATAAAAGAGGTCATTGGCAACTCTTAAAATTGTTATTATAAACTGGGCCGCTAGAAGAAGTACACTTAGAGGGAACAGTGACAAACTGTATAGGATGAAATAACAAGACATAAATATGTATATAGACATATGTATGCATAAATACATATATACATATATATATATTGGGTCAATTTCAATGCACATACGAATTGAGTATTTCCTATCTCCAACTTCTTTACCCTTCCAGTGTATTAATGTTCCCACCCTCCCAACATGTGCCATATGCTTCTTTGTGACATATAAATTTACCCTCTTCAGTTTCTTTTCCCTTTTCTTTTAGAATTAACCTCTTTTTTTAGTTCTATTTGTATATATATACACATATATATACACACACATTGTTGGTGGAGTTGTGAATTGATCCAACCATTCTGGAGGGCAATTTGGAACTATGCCCAAAGGGCACTAAAAGACTATCTGCCCTTTGATCTAGCCATATCACTGCTGGTTTTGTACATCAAAGAGATAATAAGGAAAACGACTTGTATAAGAATATTCATAGCTTCGCTTTTTGTGGTGGCAAAAAATTGGAAAATGAGAGGATGCCCTTCAATTGGGGAATGGCTGAACAAATGGTGGTATATGTTGGTGATGGAATACTATTGTGCTCAAAGGAATAATAAAGTGGATGAATTCCATGGGAACTGGAATGACCTCCAGGAATTGATGCAGAGTGAAAGGGGCAGAACCAGGAGAACATTGTACACAGTGACTGATACACTGTGGTAAAATTGAATGTAATGGACTTCTCCATTAGTGGCAATGAACCATTCCTGAACAACTCGGAGGAATCTATGAGAAAGAACACTATCCACATTCAGAGGAAAAACTGGGAGTAGAAACACAGAAAAAACAAAAACAAAAGCAAAAACAAACAAACAAACCAACAACTGCTTGAATACAGGGGTCAAGGGGATATGGTTGGGGTTGTAGTCTCTAAATGAACATCATAATGCAAACACCAACTACATGGAAATTGGTTTTGATCAAAGATACATGTAATACCCAATGAAATTGCATGTGTGGGGGCAGGGGAGGGAGGGAAATAATGTAATTCTTGTAACCAAGGAATAATGTTCTAAATTGACTAAATATATTAACTTAAGTTTTTAAAAACATGACCCTCTTATACAGTAGGAATCTTTATCTCTGCAATCATATAGAAATATTTTTGTATCCGTTTTGTGAAAAAGTACTGTCATTTAATTTTAGCTGCACATAAGTAAATCCAATTGCTTCAATTGGAATTATTTACCCACATTAATATTTGGCTTACAAAAAGAGGGGACTAACCTTGATTTATCAATTAATTACTAATCAAAAGAAAATTTGGGTACTAAAATGTTATAAAAACCATCTTCTATTTGTATTGCTTTGCCTGTTTTATAAATCTCTTCCCAATCTTTGAGTTAGTATTGTGTAGTGAATAGAGTTTTGGACTTATGAGTTTGGAGACTTGGGCTCAAAATCTCCTTTTAGATATTTACTAAGCTCTGTGACTAACACAAGTCACTTCTCAGATCCACAGTTTTCTCATCTGTAAAATGATAGGGGTGAATTTAATGACCCTTCCAGTTCTTTTTAAATCTAAATGTATGGTCCTGGGTCTCCATCCTGCCTCTCCTAACTTATTTTCCATAATTCTTTAAGAATGCACTATATTCAGTCATTTGCTGCCTTATGAACATGCCTTGCTTGGGGATATTTCTATGCCTTCCATCTTCTTGGTTGTTTCTTCTCTCTATTCATATCTTCCCCATCCTGTGAGGCAAAACTAAAACATTTCCTGTTTTTTCCATGACTTTTCAGAAATCCTACAAATTTTAAGCAATCACAAAATTTGGCACTTGATGAAAGTGTCCTCTTATAAAGTTGTTTCATGCTAGTTTGAATTTCTCTAAGAAAGTATACTTTTTGAAATCAAACACTCTCAGTCTTATGATACTCATCTCTTCTTTATAGCTTCTATGATTGCTCAAAATTCACTTTTTATTAATTCAGTATTCAATTTCAATATTCAATACAACAGCAATAGAGAGATGATCCTATAACTTGTCATAACATTAGTAGATAGAAAGGAAGCATTTTTGGATGAAGGATAGATTAGAGTGGGAAATAATTATTCTATGTACTAATGAGGAATAATTTTCATATAGGAGTAGTCTGGCACAAGTATATTGGTTTAGCAATTTTTATTGTTACATTAAGAGCAGTTATACTCTAGAATCAATCAATCAATCAATATTTATTAACCACCTACTATGTGCTGGCACTATACTATGTACTAAAAAGGAGAAAACATTAGTTTTGGCCCTCAAGGAACTCTTTATCTTCAAGTTGGTATTATGTGTATATACGAGTTACAATGAGAAAGAATTTTAAAAACTTAGTCTAAAATGTCTAGAGTAAATTTGTCAATATGATTAATACTGTAGCTTCCTTCATTTTCATTTGAACATAAACAAGTATTACAAATTTGAATTTTGAGCCCTCAAGTCAACATTTTAGAAATCTATTCCTTACCCTCTGTTCATTGTAAAATGAATGGGTTTCCATTGCTCCCTTTCATGACTTCTCCTTTCCCCACCTTATAGCTCAGGAATTGTTTTGATAGAATTTCTATCTCTGCTTTTGCTACTGTCATTTCTTATTTAAAATAATGGCTATTATAAGAATGGAAACTTAGCATTTCAAGGAAGTCATAATTTCATATAGAATCAGAGATGTAAAATGCATCCTTTGCTCCCTGGCCTGAGAGAGTGGTGGTTTTTGAAACTGATGGAAGATTTCAAAAAACTTTTGATTATGCAGAACCAGATCTATAACTAGAATTTTTTTGCCTAAGGCAAATTCAACGGGGGGAGTGGGTGGGATGGTGGCTGTGCAGAATGAAGGTGCACTCCATTCCCTCTAGAGTTGGATGCTCAAGAGCACAGGGATAGAGGGAAAGGCAGGACCTAAGAGTAGGGATGCTAAGGTTGGTAGCTTATGAGTAATTGTGTTATGTATTGATTTGCATGGCTGGAAATTCTATTCTCTCCATTTTTGGACAGCTAGACAAAAACCTATATTCTGAGGCTTCCCAAAGAGTACCAAAGAGATCTTTTTAGATTGCCTTGGGACAGACCTCAGACTGCATAAACCCAGAACTTGGAGACCTGGGACAAAAATTATAGTAGTTAAAATAGCATCATAAAGTATGAAGTCAAAGGTAGTACAATTAAATATGTTACTTCATAAACCACCTCATTTCGTCATATGGGAATTTAGGAGTCGGACCTAGATGATTTTCCTGGTCCTTTCCAGTTCTAAATCCTATCTATGATTCTGTGTGAATAAAGGTCTGAGAGTAATATTTTTTAAATGAGATTATTTTTGTCTCAGTTTTATTATAGATCATTTTCAGCTTCCATAGACCTCAGGTTGAAAATTTGCTGACATCGCTGCTCAAAGGACTGCTTTAGAAATTAATTTTTTAGTGAGCTACCTTCCTATTCTCTATACCCTCCTATGTCATCTCCTTTAGATGAGCCTTTTATTTAAAGCAATGGCTTTCAATATAAGCAGCCTGAATATGAAAGGAAACGGGACCCCTAAGAATCTTAATTAATCCAAATTATGTAAATAGAAGAAAATGAAGCTGCACAACACAAATAAAACATAAGGCTGCTAGAAGTGAAAGTCAGAATATGACTAAAAACTTACTCTGAAATGACTAATACATATAGAAATATATTTATATTTAAATAGAAATTACTAGTAAGAAAGAGTTATTCCTCAGCTGTTCGGTGTTTGGTGTTCTTTTTGGTCACACTCACACATTGTAGCAGTAAGATGATGAATCCAATTCATGCAGCTTTGTGAGATTAGAACACTTTTTGAGGTGTACGGAGAAGGGAGGGAGGTTGGCATGGTGATCACTTTGTTCTAATGACTTGAAAACCCAAAGTAGTCTTATTACCTCAAAGCCAGTTTTGTAACAAAGAGCCTTGTAGCAATTGTTGGCTTCAGATCTCTCACATGAAAAGGCCAGGTCTTATCAGCAGACCTGATTGCTATGTTTAAAGCAATCAGGAGGGTAAACTAATTTATTTCCTAGAAATGTAATTGATTTGTTGAAAGTTTAAAAGGGATACTGGTAATCAGCCCAAGGATTAGGCCTTACTTATTCTCAGTATAATATTAAAGGACACTAGGTTCTGTTATGCATTCCACCTATTTCTGCATTATTTAAATAAAATAAAAAAAACTTATTTTGAATAAATTCTGTACAATTTTAGATAAAAGAAGGAAAGCGAGTTTTGTAATTTTGCCAAAAAGTAGAAAGATGGAATTTGAAGTCCCTGGCATTAGACTAAAGGGATGAGTCTTGTAACTTGTTAATGTCCAGGGAAATCCTTTTTATAATTTGAGCGTGCTTTGTACTTCTGCATTATTGTTCAGTTATTTTTTTTTTCCTTAGGGAGAAGAGAGATTTCCATCCCTTTTGTTGTTCAGTCCTGTACGAGTCTTCATGAACAAATCGTCCATAAGGTTTTCCTTGCAAAGATTCTTGGACTGGTTTGCCATTTTCTTCTCTAGTGGATTAAGGCAAACAGAGGTTAAGTGACTTTCCCAGAGTCACTTAGCTATTCAGTGGCCAAGGCTGTATTTGAACTCAGGTCTTCCTGATTCCAGACCCAACTCTCTAACCACTGAGTCACCCAGCTACCGCTAACGAAATCTAGTTAGTATGTACCATCACCATATGCTGCTTCTATTAATATTCAGTAATATTCAATGGAATTCACATACTTGAGCCTTGGAAGTCACAGCATGTTCTGAGCATTAATTTTAATCTTTATCAGCAGCATTGAAATTTCACTTCATAACCCACTTAGTTGAATATGATCAAGAACTGTGGCACTAATTTTACCTTTTATTGCCAGATCATCCCATATAATCTAAATCATCATTTCATTACTGCTTTGGAATTAGGGTATAACAGGCAGAAACCATGAAGTAATTCCATTATTTTACTTGGTGTTGATTAGGTATTAGTTAGGTCCAGATCGGAACTCCTATAACTTTAGCAAGATTGAGAGAACTTCAGTCTGTCCCAGGGAAAAGCCACAAAACTGATTAAGTTTTATTGGGGGGGGGAGGAACAAACAAACTAGGAAAACTGGCAATGCTTAGTTGAGTCAGAAAAGGCAAAGAAAACAATTAACACTAAGTTTTAGAGGCATGAAGGGTTTTTATGGTCCAAATCTTGAACATGATAAAGTTTCGTTTCCTTCTTTCAAAGACAGCACACGGGAACTTTAGAATAGAATGATTTAATTTGACTCACATAATCTGAGTAGGAAGGATTTAAGAGTTTATCGAATCCAATCTTTACCTAAGCAGAAATACCCTACATAAGGTGCCCAACTAGAGGTCACAAAATCACAAAGCTAGAACTGGCAGGAACCCAACAGATCTTATCCCAGATTCTGTCATTCCATTACTGAATCTAAGTCTGTATGTTCCCTACAGTATTTCTTAGTTCTGCCCTTTCTTCCCAAGTAGTACAAAGGTGTTCCTTTTCCTGTGGGGTCAGGTCCTAAACATTTACATTGTTATACTCTCCACTGCATCTTCTCTTCTCTAAGCCCTAAATATCCTTACGCACTTCCATCAATTCTCTTACGGCTCCGTCTTTGTCTCCTTACTTTCTGGTTACCCCATTCAGTGTTCTAGCTTAGCTTCTCTTATTTTATTTTTAAAACACTGAAGACAAGACTGAATTCAATCTTCGCAATATAGTGTGACTAGAACAGAGGACAGTGGAAATGTGACCTTCATTGTTTTGGGCAACATTCTTTGCAATGTGACATTAGATGAGTTTATAGTTTTGGGTTGCTGTGTGTTACTTGAGTCCTATTGAGCATGCAGTTCATTAAAACCCCAGATGTCTTGCCATGAACTAGCTCTGCTTTCTCTTTCTTGTACTTTGTGTAACCCTAGTGAAGTTAATAGCTATTAGAGAAGCAATAATAATATTAAACTATAGTAATTAGATAAATATTTATTCCTATTAAATTTCATATAGTTATTCCATTATTTGAACTTGTCAAAATCTTTTTGGACTCTGTCTCTGGCATTCAATCTCTCATCTCTCACTCTTTGACTCATCTCAGATTTTGACAAGGAATCCATCTAATCAGGACACCCTAAATAGGAATGTTCCTTTCATAAGCTAACTAGATTTTTTTGTTCTTTTGAGAAGGAGCCATAGTTCAATCTTAAATGTCCTTCATAGCACCTGATGTATTACCTTTTAATAACAGGTACTCAATGATTATCTGTTGATTAATTGGCATTTTCCTGGCCAAAAACCTTTGAGTAATTAGAGGCAGAGTTGCATTTCTGATGAACGTGAGGAAAACAGAAATAGTGGGAGTCAGGGATCATTAGAAAAGCAATAGTCTGTTCTTTGTGCAGTCGTCTCCCTTCCAGATGTCTTTACACGAGACAGTCAACTTCAAATTGTTTGTGGTTGAAGTTAATCAGTTTGGGATCTAATTCAGCAGGAAGGTAGAATATTTCAGGAATATTCCAGGTGAATTGAGATTATGGTTTTATTCCTTAGGCAGCTATGCGGTCACTAGCAGAATGGGGCTTTGCCAATGGATGAGGAAGGTTACTGGCTGTCATTATCCCATTTCAATCAGTACCCTGAGGAATGGAGCTGGAACCTTGAACTTAGTGTTCTGCTGCAGCAATAACAGAATTCCAGGGATCTCCTCTTCTTTAACACCTTCTTTCTCATTTCCCAGCCCCCAAGGAAATCTCATTCTCTGGCTTTTGTGTGTCTCTACTTAAATGGCAAGGATCATGGCCAAATTCTTTCTTGTGCAGCAGCTAGGCTGTAAGGACTTAAAAATTACTGATGATTTATTTGTAGTTTTCTATGATCTGTCTTAATACTCTTATCTAGTGTTGACTATTCCCTTTTTAATTTTTATCTGAAAGCTACTAGGCATAATTAGATAATTTTATATAGAAGATAGATTATTTTAATTGGCTCCAGAAAGCACAACTGGGATCAAGGGATGGAAGTTACAGGGAGCTAATTTCACAACTTTCTATTGATTAATGCTATTAGAGGCATTTGGTTGGTATAGTAGATGGTGTTGGCCTGGAGTCAGGAGAGCTGAGTTCAAATCTAGAATCAGACTCTTATTAGCTATGTCTGCTTACCTCAGACGTCTCAACTATTGAATGGGGAGAATACAGCAACTTCCCAGGGTTGTTGTGAGGGTCAAATGAGATAATATTTGTAATGTGTTTAGTACAAGTGCCTGGCACACATATAAGTGCTTAATACATGTTTCCTCCCTTCTTACTTTGTTCCTTCATTCCTTCATTCCATTCATTCATTTCTTTGTTCATTGGTTCCTTCCTTCCTTCCTTCCTTCCTTCCTTCCTTCCTTCCTTCCTTCCTTCCTTCCTTCCTTCCTTCCTTCCTTCCTTCCTTCCTTCCTTCCTTCCTTCCTTCCTTCCTTCCTTCCTTCCTTCCTTCCTTCCTTCCTTCCTTCCTTCCTTCCTTCCTTCTTTCCTTCCTTCCTTCCTTCCTTCCTTCCTTCCTTCCTTCCTTCCTTCCTTCCTTCCTTCCTTCCTTCCTTCCTTCCTTCCATCCCCAGATAGAATGACCTATTAAGTAATGAGCACCCCATCACTGGAGATGATCCAGTTGACTAAACTTACTGGGAGTGTTGTAGAAGAAATCCATGACTCAATTAGGAGACTTGGACTGGACAATTTATGAGATTCTTTCTAAGAAGATAAGATTCTGATCTTAAATTTTGTAACACATACTGATTCTAAAGGGAAATCACTCAGGGACCCATAGAATATTAATGGGTGTGATACAGCAATGGGATAATGAAGACTGTCATCAGAGTTGGATTGTTTATCAGGATAGTTTTAAAAGTGTCAGAAATAAGAGACCAGAGATTGAATAAATATCTGACTCAATTCCACAAGGGAACTCAAATCTAGGTATTGCACTGGGTAGCTCAGAAAGGTTCAAGGATTTTTATAATTTTTTTTTCTTTGCTTGTAACCTTTCATGTATTAGAGCTAGGCTCCAATTATTGAAGGATAAGTTTTCAATTTATAACTTATCCAGCATTTTTTTCTTTTCAAATTTTTTTGTTAATTTTTCCTCTTTTTGTTACCGATTAGAGGAAGATATTCAGGGCATTGTGTGGCTCATCCTTGGCGAATTTATGTAAAGATATGAACAAAAATCACAAAATTATGATTAAATATGAATTGACTTGTCACTTAGTGAAGAGTCTGGCATAAAGTAAGTATTTAGTGCTCATTCTCTGCTTATTTATTTTTCTTTCCATTTCTGTCATAATGTATATGGTGGTAGTGGTGGGCCAACCCTACAAATGAAATTAAGAATCCTTTGAAATATTGAGTCCATTAAAAATCATAGCAACAGGGGCAGCTGGGTAGCTCAGTGGATTGAGAGTCAGACCTAGAGATGGGAGGTCCTGGGTTCAAATTTGACCTCAGACACTTCCCAGCTGTGTGACCCTGGGCAAGTCACTTAACCCCCATTGCCTAGCCCTTACCACTCTGCTTCCTTGGAACCAATACACAGAGTTGATTCCAAGACAGAAGGTAAGAGTTAAAAAAAGAAAAACATAGCAACAGCTTTCATTTGCATGTCATATACAGGTCAGGCAAGACCAAGGAGAACAGATACATCTTAAATCACCCTATTTTGCTTCCTGTTTGGCAATTTTAGTCAAAGATATGGGTGTGGAGGTTAAAATTCAAGCACTTCTTTTTAATTTACCTTAAAAAAATCAGTGGATCTAATTTATCTGCGATATCCCATGCTTTACAAGGAGTATGCTTAAGTCTATTATTTTCAGTAACATATTATTTTCCTACTAGTATTGACCCTAGGTCAATAAAACCCTGCTCCAGATCAGGATTTTAGGATAATATCTGTGAAGAAACTATTACCATTTTCCTAATCCCATTTCCTAATCCCTAATATTTTGACTTCTACCAATATATAAAAGTCTTCAGAATATGAAGTTCTTATTAGAACTAAAGACAGCAAAAGGGTTTGTTTTTTACTATATATTTTCTTTGACATCCTGGACTGAAACATTTCAGTATCTTCTTGTCAAAGTTCCTGCTTTAATGGCCTTATCTTTTAAAGTCATTTTCTACATTTTGAATTATCTTTTTCCAATTTAGGATATTGTCCTCTTATTTTAATCTTTGTTACAAAAGATGAGGTCTTAGGTTTTATAACAAAAGTTAAGCAGGATTTATATATAGAGAACATTCTTATTTTTATAACTTATTTAATATTTGGTTATTTTGTTCAACAAATCCATTGATTACAAACAACTTGTGAATTAGAATGACTCTGCTTCAAGCTTAATATCCCAACTAATTTTTGTATTTAATTTTTTCTCAATTATAAATAAAACAATTATGTTTTTAAAATTGAGTTCCATATTCTCTCACACCTACCTTTCCCTGCTCCCTCCTCAAGAAAGTAAGCAATTTGATATAGATTTTACATATACAGTTATTAAAAGTATTTCCATATTAATCATGTTGCAAAAAAAAAGACTCCCCCACCCCCAAATAAAGCCTGAGAACAATGAAATCACAAAACCATGTTTCAATCTGTATTCAGACTCCACCAGATATTTCTCTGGAAGTAGACAATATTTTCAATCCTAAATCCTCCTGAATTGTTTTGGATCATTGTGAGAATAGCTAACTCATTTATAGTTGATCAACATATAATATTGCTCTTAGTGTGTACAGTGTTCTCTTGATTCTGCTCATTTTACTTTGTAGCAGTTCATTTAATCTTTCCAGGTTTTTCTGAGAGTGTTCTACATGTCTTAGCACAATAATATTCCATCAAAATCATATAACACAACCTCATCAGTCATTTCCCAGTGGATGAGTATCTCATCAATGTCCAATTCTTTGCCACCAGTTGAAGAGCTGCTATGAATGTTTTTGTGCATGTAGGTCCTATTTTTTATTTTATTTTTTTAAAAATCTCATTGTGATACAGATCTAGAAATGTTATTTCTGGGTGAAAGGGTATGCAGAATTTTAGTTCTTTGGGCATGATTCCAAATTGCTTTACAGAATGGTGTGATCAGGGAAGAATTCTACCAGCAGTGTATGAGTATACTTATTTTTCCATATTTCTTCTGGCATTTAATGATTCCAAGTATTCTATGTCTAAATGTAGGAACAGAAAGGATTATGGTTCAATAGAGAAAGCATCTCACTAGTTTTTAAATGTTAAAATTTGGAATAAAAACTATTTAGTGGCCCAAATTGATATTCTTCATGTGGGTTTATACACAAACACATTTGTTACCTAAAAACAATTCCTGTATAGAAGAAACCAGTCTATATCATTCAAGATACATGCCAGAATTCACAGAGGTATCTTAAAATACTCCCATGAAGACAAATTCATTTGATCCTTTTGACTTATATTTGTCTGGGCTGAAGGTATTCCTGCTGGTGGATCATAGTTATTCATTAACAGAACAAAGTTTAGAAGATTGTTACCTCCATAACAAAGAGAAACTTCTAAATTCCAGGAAAATACAAAAGGGTCTATTCAATCATTGAATTTTATTGATAAGAAGATTAGACATAACAAAACCAAAACCAGACTAGTGATTTGACAAAGAGTTAAGAGGATAAAGTATATAAGGGAAATGAATTTTTGTTTGTTTGTTTAAGAGTTTAATGGTAGTAAGATGAATGATGAAATTTGAATCAAGATAGCCTACATTCAAATTCTTCCTCTTTCTCTAGAATCATTTACTACATCAAGTATTTGCTTAGTAGAGGGAATTCTCCCCTCCCATTGGTTCTGCACTAACAAAATCCCAACTCTTTTTCATATTCATTAAACAGCATAAATAATAAAATTAATAAAAGCATTTCCTAGCCTTGACCTTATTTTGAGGGGGACCATTCAGGTAAAAAGGCTCTAGTTGAGTTTCTAGTTAAGCCTACATCCCACAAAAACATATCAGTACACATTCTGCCATCTATGATATAATGTTTCATGTGCCCAGGCTAAATTTTGATAAAACCATTGATATTGCTATTTTAAGTCTAGGCAACAAATTGTTCAGCTTCTAACAAAGCTTAATTGGATGGAAAATCACATTAATAAGATGGAACAACTTCTAAAGAACCTTTACAGGATGATCGGTAGAGACAATTTTTATAACATAATGGTTAGCTCAAAGTTCATTTGGTTATTCATGCTTAACCAGCACCTAATATAGAGTTGAGCCTATTACCGGTCAGGCTAGTTATTGAGTTCTATCTCTTTGATCATAAGAATATTAGATAGTTTAGTTTTCTAATAAATTTTCTAATTGAAAGACAATCACAAAGAACATAACAAACCTGGAAGGAAATAAATCTAATAAAATGCAAATCTGTAATTTAATATTTGGAGGGATGTTTTATGTTTATTAAATAAAGGCTTACTGATTTGTAGCAATCCTCTATCTCTACTCTTCCAGTTGTGATAACATCCACCCTTTCCAGAAGATGGTTATTCTAAAAGCCCAAGTTAAGAGTAAGTGGTAACTACATTAGGCACCAGTATTTATTGCATGAGTGTTATGGCACATAGAGAATTGTCTGAGAATATGGAATTGAATGACCTGGTCATGAATATTGGGTCTGCTGTTTACTTGTTGTGGCTTTTGGGAAATCACTTTACTTTTTTGACCTCAGTTTTCTCATTTACATAATGAGGAGTTTGGACTTTATAATTACTGAAACTTGAGAGAGTCTCAATCTCATTAGTCTATGCCAGATACTTGGTAGAAGATCTGTATATTAGCAGGTAGATATTGGTATACTTGGACACATTTGTCAAAATTCCTACCCCAAGATGTAAAAACATACAGGCCATGGCAACGTAAATATCATTTACTGAAACTGAGATTAAAATATATATTTTCGGATTTCCTCTTTACATCAGAGTTCCAGGTGCTTGCTCTTAGAACAACCCACCAGGACTCCTTTCCTTCTTCTTTGGAGAGCTGTTGGAAGCAGGCTATATTTATTTGCATTATTTAAGCAAACTGTCCCGAAAGAAGATAATAGATGAAAAAATAAACAGAAAGGTAATAGGAATGCTTTTCCAAATCTCCAAAAAACTCAATGGAAGAAGTTTATAAGGGTGGGGTACCCTGCTCAGGTGCTAGGGGATAGAAGAGATTCAAAATGAGCTGACCCAGAATAGAAAACAAAGCTAGACAAAACAACCCCACCTCCCCCAAATCCCACATTTACCTAAAGATGCCCTTTAGTTAGATGTTTGGACTATAGGACCCATGTGTAACCCCTCATCCAGTGAAGTTTCAAGAGTCATCTAAGGAAAGGATCTGTAGGATTATCAATTGAAATAACAGTGTAATCTCTGCATGGGCCAGCTGCTCAAGAATAGCTCCTAGAGAAGGAATAATGATCATAGCCTGCTGGAGGTAGAGTGGGAAGAGAAAACCAGAGAAGATGAGAGCACCAGAACGATCACAAGGTCTGTTGGGAATGGAAAAGAATGACATTAAAGTAGGAGAAACCAAACAGAGGAGAGTAACCATCAAAAGGCTATCGTCACATAGTCCTTAGGGAAAGCCTCCTCTTATATTTGTGGGACTCTACCAATGACAAGAACTCTAAGTTAGAAAACTCAGTCACTTTGCTGGGAAGGATGCATGGGTGTCCCACTGGAGAGGAGAATCTTGGTTCTTACTAGGCTTGCTTGCAAGAGCTTTCTGTGTTCTTCACTGTATAATTAAAGCCATTCTATGTTTCAAAAATTTGTGAGAGTGAATGAATATAAGGGGATCTGATGGCCAGATGCTGACATTCCCAGGTTTGCCCAGTGGTAGGACTGATGATTGAAGGTATAAGAAGTTCCTTAAATATTTTTGTCACTAATGAGTTTTGATAAAATTACATGAAATCTGGGGAAATACTTTTTAAAAAATCACCACCTTTTCAGATTCCCAAAAGGGGAAAAGGGAGGAATTGTTCCTTATTAAAGGAATTGGAAGGTAAACTGGTTGACAGGGCTTAGATCATTATAATCTATTCAGTTCTTAGTTCCTTTTTATTTTCTGGAAAAGGTGAAGATGAACTCCTGATGGGGTGGCAGATTTTTTAGTCTTGTAAAGCAATGAGAAACTCTGAGGGGGTTATTCCTTAATCTTGAAAGCACAGAACGTGATTTTCAAGGCTTTTAAATTATTTCCAAGCATGGTGTTGACACTGCAAAATGATGAAGTTTGAAAATGATTTTTAAAACCTATTCTAATTAAATAATAATGAACAGGGATTAACATTTTACTACCACTTACGGGAATTTATCTATTTGTATAAAGTGTCCAGCTTAATGTCCCCATGCCTATAATAGAGTTGGCATCATACATTGATATAGTATCAGTGTAAAGATTAAAATTTAGGAAACTGAGGCAGGGTAGAAATTAGTTTCCCTCTGCAAAGAGTATTATATTTTAGAGGTTTATTGAAGATTAAAAATTTAAGAAAAATACAAGTAAGAAAAGCACATGCTAGGTGGGCCATGAGCCCCACCCAAATTTCACTCACATCATGAGACTCCTCTGTTTGCCAGTGGAGCCAGGAAGAGAAGAGAGCCTGCCGTGGGCGGAGACCCTTTAAATAATGATTTTGCTCTCTGCCCAGGTGAGAATTCAGTAGGGTTACAAAGCATTTTGGGAAAGTGGAGCAAGGACTTCTGGGGATTGAAGTCCTGGATTCTAGTCCATTATTTCATCAGAGAATATGGGTTTTGATGGTATCTCTGCCATTGACTAGGTGACTTTGAGTATTCTCTAGGCCTCAGTTTCCTTATCTCTAATAAGAGCTTCATACTAGATCATGTTTGAAGTTCCTTTCAGCTCTAAGTCAATGATGCTGAGAAATTTCCAGCAGCCCCAGGACATGCTACCAAGGTTACCAAGTTAAAAGGAGAATTAGTTTTTGCTGTGAAAAGTGTTTCCTTCTTGATTTTTTTTTTGCCTCCCAAAACTGACACCATTTTTTATTACTCAAAGAAAAAAAATATTCTTTACTTTCCCTAATTTAATCTCCACCAAGTCATCTCTGGAAACATTTTAAATAGAAAATGACTTTATTGGAACAAATCTAAAGTAGTATAACAACTTGCCAACCTAATTTAATTAGAAAGCAACAATACTCTTGATTTTCTTATTAACATAACAATCCCTTTCAAACATTGCAACCACTTTTATAGCTTGCAAATGTAAATCCTTCCTCATTAATTTCAAAGAGAGGAGATATGGATACACAGACTGATCATAAAACAGGTTTATAAACTTAACACCCTTTTGTAGGGAATTTAGAGGTTCCTGGATAGATCTTGGAGGAGGGCCAGGAAACCCCTATAACATGTTCATTGAGCCTACAGGGGGTACCTAACAGTCTTGATAAATGGCACTTGTGTTGGCAGGGATGGAAGGGAGTCCATGATTCTTTCAGTTAAGGACTACCAATCGGAACTGAGGGAAAAATCCTGCTGGGGGAATAAAGATGCAAAGTCAGAATTCATAGGGCAACCTGAATCGCAGAATTTTAGAGGTGGAAGAAATGTGCACCTATTTTAGTCACTGCCTGAAAAAAGAATCTCCATCACAATACACTTGACCAGTGGTCTTGCCTTTTCTGGAAGTCTTCCAGTGACAGGGATTATATTACTTTCTGAAGCAGGTTATCCTACTCTTGGATATTATCAAGAAGGTTTCCCTTACATCAAGCCTTGCACCCATTACTTCAAATTCTGTTTTCTGGTGACCAGGGCCACACTTAGCAGATATGATCTGTTTTCTGTATGACAAGCTTTGAAATACTTAAGGAAAGTTCTCATATTACCTGAGTCAAATCCAAAGGGCAAGCAGGAGATGCAAATAGAGCTCAGAGCAATAGCCACCAAAGTCAGTAATGAAGAAAGGAGAACATACTAGAGGGCAGCTAGGTGACCCAGTGGATAGAGCTGGCCAGGCCTAGAACCTGGAAGACCCATATTCCTGAGTTCAAATCTGACCTTAGACACTTATTAGCTATGTGACCCTGGGCAAATCACTTAATTCTAATTGCCTCAGTTTCCTCTTCTGTAAAATGAACTGGAGAAGGAAATGGCAAACCAGTCCAGTGTCCTTGCCAAGAAAATCTCAAAGGAGGTCTCAAAGAGTTGGACATGACTGAAATGATTGAACAACAAAGAATATGCTAGAGAGACCATTTAGATGAAGTGCTCCAGGCTTACCTACTACTATGGCTAGACTTTGCTAGCCATTTGGTCAGCATTGTGTGGCTGTTTAGTTAGTTATTCATGTCTGACTCTTTGTGACTGACCACATTTGGGGTTTTCTTGGCAAAGATACTGGAGTGGTTTGCCATTTCCTTCTCCAGCTCATTTTATAGATGAGGAACTGAGACTAACAGGGTTAAGTGAACTTGACGAGGATCGCAAAACTAGTCTCTAAGGTCAGATTTGAGCTCAAGTTTTCCTGATTCCAGGCTTAGAACTCATTCCTCTTTACCATCTAGTTGCCCTTCCTCATTGTAATGTGACTGAAAAATTGGGGACCTCACTGTTTCCTATTGATCCAGTTCCTCTTTAACTCCTATAATGTGAAAGGTTCTCTACTAGTTCTTCAGGATGTAAAGACAAAATTGAGATAGTTTCTCCTTTATAGGGACATGGACTCTACAACATGGTGGTGCTGGGAGGAGGGGAAGGTAATAACACAAAATGTATACTGATATAAATATTATTCATTTATTACTATATTATATAAAATTATATCATATATTTATTATTTTTTTACTTTTAAACATTATTTTATTTGTTCATTTTCAAACATTATTCATTGGAAACAAAGATCATTTTCTTTTTCTCACCCCCTCCCACCAGCCCTCCCGCAGCTGACGTGCGATTCCACTGGGTATCACATGAGTCCTTGATCCGAACCCATTTCCATGTTGTTAGTATTTGCATTAGGGTGTTCATTTAGAGACTCTCCTCAATCATATCCCCTCAAGCCCTATAGTCAAGCAGTTGTATTTCCTCAGTGTTTTTACTCCCACAGTTTGTCCTCTGCTTGTGGATAGTGTTTTTTCTCCTAGATCCCTGTAGATTGTTCAGGAACATTGCATTGATACTGATGGAGAAGTCCATTACGTTTGATTGTACCACAGTGTATCTGTCTCTGTGTACAATGTTCTCCTGGTTCTGCTCCTCTCGCTCTGCATCACTTCCTGGAGGTTGTTCCAGTCTCCATGGAATTCCTCCACTTTATTATTCCTTTGAGCACAATAGTATTTTGTCACCACTATATACCACAATTTGTTCAGCAATTACCCAATTGCAGGGCATCCCCTCATTTTCCAATTTTTTTGCCACCACAAAGAGCGCAGCTATGAATATTCTTGTACAAGTCTTTTTCCTTATTATCTCTTTGGGGTACAAACCCAGCAGTGCTATGGCTGGATCAAAGGGCAGATAGTCTTTTGGTACCCTTTGGGCATAATTCCAAGTGCCCTCCAGAATGGCTGGATCAATTCACAACTCCACCAACAATGAATTAATGTCCCTACTTTTTCACATCCCCTCCAGCATTCATTACTTTCCTTTGCTGTCATGTTAGCCAATCTGCTAGGTGTGAGGTGATACCTCAAAGTTGTTTTGATTTGCATAGCTGATTATAAGATATTTAGAACATTTTTTCATGTGCTTGTTAATAGTTTTGATTTCTTTATCTAAAAACTGACTATTCATGTTCCTAGCCCATTTATCAATTGGAGAATGGCTTGATTTTTTTGTACAATTGATTTAGCTCTTTATAAATTTGAGTAATTAAACCTTTGTCAGAGGTTTTTGTTATGAAGATTGTTTCCCAATTTGTTGCTTCTCTTCTGATTTTAGTTACATTGGTTTTGTTTGTGCAAAACCTTTTTAATTTGATGTAGTCAAAATTATTTATTTAACATTTTGTGACTCTTTCTAAGTCTTGCTTGGTTTTAAAATCTTTCCCTTCCCAAGGTCTGACATGTATACTATTCTGGGTTTGCCTAATTTACTTATAGTTTCCTTCTTTATTTTCAAGTCATTCACCTATTCTGAGTTTATATCATAGTGTAGGGTGTGAGGTGTTGATTCAAACCTAATCTCTCCTACACTGTCTTCCAATTTTCCCAGCAGTTTTTATCAAATAGTGGATTTTTGTCCCAAAAGATGGGGTCTTTGGGTTTGTCATAGACTGTCTTGCTGAGGTCACTTACCCGAAGTCTATTCCACTGATCCTCCTTTCTGTCTCTTAGCCAGTACCAAATTGTTTTGATGACCACTGATTTATAGTATAGTTTGAGATCTGGGACTGCAAGGCCTCCTTACTTTGCATTTTTTTTTCATGATTTCCCTGGATCTTTTGTTCTTCCAAATGAACTTAGTTATTTTTTTTTTTTTAATTCAGTACAGAAGTTTTTTCGTAGTTCAATGGGTATGGCACTAAATAAGCAAATTAATTTGAGTAGGATGGTCATTTTTATTAGGTTAGTTCATCCCACCCATGAGCAATCAATGTTTTTCCAATTGTTTAGAACTAGTTTTAACTGTGTGGAGAGTGTTTTGTAGTTGTGTTCATATAGTTCCTGTGTTTGTCTTGGCAGATAGATTCCTAAGTATTTTATGTTGTCTTGGGTGATTTTAAATAGTATTTCTTTTTCTAATTCTTGCTGCTGAAATGGGTTAGAGATATATAGAAATGCTGATGACTTATGCAGGTTTATTTTGTATCCTGCAACTTTGCTAAGGTTGTTGATTATTTCGACTAGCTTTTTCGTTGATTCTCTAGGATTTTTTAAGTAAACCATCATATCATTCACAAAGAGTGATAGCATGGTCTCCTCATTGCCAGTTTTAATGCCTTCAATTTCTTTTTCTTCTCTAATTGCTACTGCTAGTGTTCCTAGTACAATGTCAAATAATAGAGGTGATAACAGGCATCCTTGTTTTACTCCTGATCTTATTGGGAATGCATCTAGTTTATCCCCATTGCTGATGATGTTTGCTGATGGTTTTAAATATATACTGTTTATTATTTTTAGGAAAGGCCCTTCTATTCCTATGCTTTCTAGTGTTTTCAATAGGAATGGGTGTTGTATTTTATCAAAGGCTTTTTCTGCATCTATTGAGATCATCATGTGATTTTTATCGGTTTGCCTGTTAATATGGTCAATTATGTGGATGGTTTTCCTAATATTGAACCATGCTTGCATTACTGGTATGTATCCTACCTGGTCATAGTGAATAACCCTTGTGATGACTTGCTGGAGTCTTTTTGCTAATATCCCATTTAAGATTTTTGTGTCTATATTCATTAGGGAGATTGGTCTATAGTTTTCTTTCTCTGTTTTTGACCTGCCTGCCTTTGGGATCAGTACCATGTTTGTATCGTAAAATGAATTTGGTAGAACTCATTCTTGGCTTATTCTGTCAAATAGTTTGTTTAATATTTGGATTAGTTGTTCTCTGAATGTTCGATAGAATTCATTTGCGAATCCATCTGGACCTGGGAATTTTTTCTTAGGGAGTTCTTTGATGGGTTGTTCTATTTCTTTTTCTGATATGGGGTTGTTAAGGTAATCTATTTCTTCCTCTGTTGGTCTAGGCAATTTATATTTTTGTAAGTATTCATCCATATCACCTAGATTGCCATATTTGTTGCTATATAATTGGGCATAGTAGTTTTTAATGATTGCTTTAATTTCCTCTTCATTAGTGGTGATGTCTCTCTTTTCACCTTGAATACTATCAAATTGTTTGTTTTTTTTTACTTTTTTAAAATTAGATTGGCCAGTACTTTGCTATTTTATTTGTTTTTTTTTTCAAAGTACCAGCTTCTAGTCTTATTTATTAAATCAATAGTTCTCTGACTTCCAATTTTATTAATTTCTCCTTTGAGTTTTAGGATCTCTAATTTGGTCTTCATCTGAGGTAATTTGTTCGCCTTCTAATTTTTTAAATTTGCATGCCCAATTCATTGACCTCTGCCTTTCTTAATTTGTTAATATATGAACTCAAGGATATAAATTTGCACTTAGTACTGCTTTGGCTGCATCCCATTGGTTTTGAAAGGATGTCTCATCATTGTCATTTTTTTTCAATGAAGTTATTAATTGTTTCTACGATTTGTTCTTTGACTAACCGGTTTTGGAGAATTGTATTGTTTAATTTCCAATTAATTTTTTATTTGCTTCTCCATGTTCCCTTACTAATTATTATTTCCCTTTCATTGTGATCTGAGAAAGTTGAATTTATTATTTCTTCTCTTTTGCACTTGTTTGCAATATTTTTATGCCCTAATACATGGTCAGTTTTTGTGAATGTACCATGTACTGCTGAAAAGAAGTTATATCCTTTTTGTCCCTATTTATTTTTCTCCACATGTCTACTAAATCTAATTTTTCTAAGAATTCATTCAGTTCTCTTACCTCTTTCTAATTTATTGTTTGGTTTGATTTATCTAGTTTGGATAGAGGAAGGTTCAGGTTTCCCACTAGTATAGTTTTTCTACCTATTTCATCCTTGAGATCCTCTAGTTTATCTTTTAGAAATTTGGATGCTATGCCATTTGGTGCATACATGTTGAGTACAGATATTTCCTCATTGTCTATACTGCCTTTTATCAGGATGTAGTTACCTCCCCTATCCTTTTAACTAGATTTATTTTTACTTTGGCTTTGTCAGATATCATGATTGTGACTCCTGCCTTCTTTTTATCAGTTGATGCCCTATAGATTTGGCTCCACCCTTTTACTTTCACCCTATGCGTATCTACCTTCCTCATGTGTCTTTCTTGTAGACAACATATGGTAGGGTTTTGGATTCTAATCCACTCTGTTATTTGCTTGCGTTTTATGGGTGAGTTCATTCCATTCACATTCAGAGTTGTGATTACTAGCTGTGTATTTCCCAGCATTTTGATTTCTACTCCTGGTCCTGCCTTTTCTTCTTTCACTATTTCCTTCTACACCAATGTTTGTTTTTAATCACCCCCCTAGTTCCCACCCTTATTTTACTTCCCTTTCTACCCTACTCCCTTCTTATCCCACCCCTTATTTTCCCTATAGTCTTTCTAAAATTACCCCCCACCCCCTTCCTCCCTTGTACTGCTTCCCTCCCTACAAGTCTGTTTGTTACCCTTCTACTACCCTATAGGGCACAAATCTATTCTCTGCCCCAATTGATTGGATTGTTTTGAGTCAAATTCAAAGCATGTAAGAGTTGAGTATTTCCTATCTCTGACCTCTTTACCCTTCAAGTGTATTGATGTTCTCCCCCCTCCCACCACGAGCTTCTTTGTGACATATAAATTTATTCCCATTTGTTTCTTTTCCAATTTCTTTTAATATTAACCTATTTTTAGCTCTTGTTATATACATATATGCATACACATGTGTATGTATTTATACATGCATATATTTAGATATCTATTTATGTCTTGTCCTTTCATTCTATACAGTTTGTAACTGTTCCCTCTAAGTGTACTTCTTTTAGTTGCCTAGGTAATAACAACAGTTTTTCAGAGTTACCAATGACCTCTTTTCTTATAGGGATACATATCATTTTAACTTATTGAGTCTCTTAAAAATTTTGTTTTTGTTTTGTTTTGTTTTTCTTTTTTCCCTCTTTTTTAATTACCTTTTGATGATTCTCTTGAGTTCTGTGCTTGGTGATCAAATTTTCTGTTCAAGTCTGGCCTTTTATTTACAAATTCTTGGAGTTCTATTTTTTTGAATGATCATACTTTCCACTGTAAGAATATAGACAGTTTTGCTGGGTAGTTGATTCTTGGTTATAGACCTAGTTCCCTTGCTTTCCAGAATATCATATTCCATGCCTTTCAGTTCTTCAGTGTGGATGCAGCCAGATCCTGCATTATCCTCACTGTGGTTCTTTGATATCTGAATGACTTCTTCTTGGCAGCTTATAATATATTTTCTTTGGTCTGATAGTTCTTGAATTTGGCTATAACATTCCTGGGTTTTGTCATTTGGAGATTAAGTACAGGAGGTGATCTGTGGATTCTTTCAGTCTCCACCTTTCCCTCTTATTCTAGGATATCGGGGCAGTTTTCTTGAACAATTTCCTGTAGTATATTGTCCAGCCTTTTTCTTTTGTGGTGGTCTTCTGGTAGACCAATGATTCTTAGATTGGCTCTCCTTGAACAATTTTCTAAATCCTCTGATTTGTGAATGAGATTCTTCATATTTTCCTCAATTTTTAAAATTCTTTTGGTTTTGTTTTATAGTGTCCTGCTGTCTTGTGAGGTCACTTAATTCTAGTTTTTGTATCCTGCTTCTTAAAGACTGGATTTCATCCCTGCCTTTTTGGTCATACTTTTCCTTCTCATCTGATTTTCTTTGGAGGTCATCTTTTATTCCTCTTCACCTCATCTTTCATCTCCTTTGCCTCATCTTCTAGCTGATTGATTTTGGCTTTCAAGAAAGTATTTTCTGTTTCCAGATGACTTTTCTTAGTTTTTAAGTTCTTTTCCCAATTGTCTTCAACCTCTCTTAATTGTGTTTTGAATTGCATTTTGAGTTCTTCCAAAGCCTGTATCCAATTTGCTGGGATTTCTGATTTTTCCTTTGCTGATCCTTCCCCCTCTCTTTCATTTGCTCTTTGCTTGTGACTTGTGCAGAAGTTGTCTATTGTAATTTCTTTCTTTTTCTTCCTGTTTTTTGCTCCTTTTTTCCCCTTCTTTTCTCTCCGTATTTGTCTGTGCTCTTGCTCCTCTCATTTTTTTGGGGGGGGGGGCTTTTTGTCAGTCTCTTGGAGCTTTGTCATATCTCTCAGTATAGTCTCTGGGGCAGAAATGTTGGCTTCCCTCTCCTTTTGAGGCTTTTGATTGGATTAATTTCAGCTGGGTTGGGTTGTATGTTCTCTGAGGCTGAAAACTCCTGAAAGGTTGGAGCCAAATGGAAGGTCTCAGCCACCCAGGTTCTCTCCAGTTCTCTCCAGCTGCTTCCCTGACACCTTCATTTCACACTCTGAGCCTGGCACCACCCTGTGCACAAGGTACACCCTCTAGTCCAGTGCCTTTGCCCTCCCAAAGATTCCTGTCCTTGCTGGAGGCCCTCAACTCTAAGGAGGGAGAGGTCCTGGCCTCCCAGGGCTCTGAGGACTCCTGATGGGATTAGGTTCAACTGAGTCTGGATGTGCCCCAAGGCAAAAACCTCCAGTGAGACTGGAGCCAAATGGAAGGACCCAGACACTGAGGCTGTCAGCTCTTCGATCTCTCTTTGGCTGCTTCCCTTCCACCTGTATTGTACACTCGGAGCTGGGGACAGCTCTGTTCACAATGTAACCTCCAGACCAGCACCTTTGTCTGCCCAGAGGTTCCTGCTTCTGCTGGGGGCTCAGCATTCTGAGTTGGTGGTGAGGGGTCCTGGGACCTTCTTTCTGCCTTCCCCTTAGACCTGAGTGTTCTCAGATTCTGGCTTTTGGGGGGCGTACCTTTTGAATTGAGTCCAGTAGGACAATTCCCAGACTCTGTCCTGTTATTAAGTTTGAATTTCAGTCCCCTAGGAGCATTCAGTGTGTGATCCATAAGGAAGGGTTTTCAGAGGTCTGAACTTTTGCTGCTTCTAAGCTGCCATCTTGACTCCACCCCTATATATTTATTATTGATATAATTATAAAGAATTAATTTGGAGAAGAGGAAAGAACATTCTCAATGGTGGGAGAAAGAAGGCCTTACCAAGGATGAGAAACATGAAATGAGACTTTATTGAATCTGAGAGGAGAGGATGAAATTTGAATGTATTCAAGGTTAATGAGATATAAGGGATGGTTTATTCAACTAATGTAACACCTTATGCCTCTCACTTCTCGTCTGGATATGTGAACATTGTTCTGTACTGGTTTGAGCATTTCAACCTGATGTCACACTGGCAGAACTAGGCTTTCAGAAAAGGATCTCACCGCATGATTATACTAAATTCTTTCAAGGTATTGAGGTAACCCTATTGAAGTGGTTATTTTTCCACTTCATCACTCTTCCTTTTGAGTCCTCCACTGATGCATTTCTATTTATATGACCGACTACTCACAAGGACACCTTTAGATTTCTAAATATAAATTTTTTTCTTAACAAGAAAGGAAAAGGAATAGTAATATCACAGCTACTCATATAAAAAAGCAAGATGAATAAAGAGTAATATAACTCTTAACACTCCTCATATTGCCTAGATCCTATTCTTTCAACAATGTGCTTGGTATCTGTTGGGAAGAGGGGGGAAACACTTAAATAAATCTTCCAAAGAGGTAAAATGAAGATATAAAACATGTTCAGAGTCTCCAGTGAGACTTTGGACCCCTAAGAAAAACCTAGATACCCCAGGTTCTAAGGGATAAGTGAGAAGAAGATCAGCCTCTATCCCTAGGTATGTGGTGTGGCTAGAGGATGCTGACCCTGGTACAATTCAGAGACATCTGTGCAAACACTGAGGTATTTAATGAACAAAGAAGGCAGATATGTTCCACACATTTACAATAGGTCCCATATATTTATAATTTGAGCCTCTTGCACAGATATATACCTTTTGTTCACCTGCCCTAGACACAGGGGCTTTCCACAGGGATATGTGATAACTCACACCTCAGACATCAAGATTCCTTGAATAGATATAAGCCACATTCCTTACTAACACACCATACATCAAATCTCACAATCCCATTTCCCACTTTTTCTTTAAACTCCTCCCTTGTCATGTAGACCTCTTTGTAACCATATATAAGTTTTCTCTCTCCCTTTGAGGATACAATCTCCTTCTTGCCTCCTGTGAATTTTAAATTTTCTCCATTTTGCTTAGTCTTAGAATTCTAGCAAACAGGAATGTATACACCCCTACTTAAGGATTAAATGTTGAGGAGGATGGCCTATGAGCGATGTGTGTTAACAAGTGACAAATCAAAAGCAACTGACAGACCCTCTATGCTGTCCTAAGTCAAACTTAAGCTACCATTGGTTCATGTGAGATGTAGGAAGTGGTGAAAAGAGCTAGCTCTTTCATTCTCACTCTTGTGGAGAATTTGTTTTTTTACTACTGTTGGGAGCTTGTGGTGGCATCCTTGGCATCTTGGTGGGTTTTGGCATTTGTGGCTTGGCAGTGAGGTGACTGATTCCTCCTTTCTTCCTTTCTTTGACCTCCAACTAATATCACGCTTGCCAGAGCAGTCCAATTCCCTTTTCTCTCTCTCTTCTTCTTAATTTTTTCCCTCTATTGTAATTAAACCACCATAAAAATTCCAAACTGACTTGAATATTTTATTGGGAATGAATTTTAATTTGTGATAGAGGCTGGCATTAAAGAAAAAGTGCCAGACTGAAGAGTATATGAAATTGATCACCTCGATGGGGGAGGGGCCCCAGAAGTGAATTTCCTGAGGAGAGAAGACTCCGGCTGGGAGAGCAGTGAGGGTCTCTCCATAGTATAATACATTTGTTCAACAAACCCTAATTTTTACCACTTAACAGTTTCTACTACATAATCCTCTCTCCTAATATCTCTATTTTTAAGATTTACTGTGCGCCTTTCATTCTTAGGGTGAGTAAGCCCTCCTAAACTGAATTGGATTTCCTCCCACTACAAATGTGTCCCAGGGAATTTGGGTAGGGAGAGAGAATAAGCATTTAAAGAGTGCCTACTATGTGCCAGGCACTATGCTAAGCACTTTATGTTTATTTTCTCACTTGATCCTCACAACAACCCTTTAAGTTAGGTGCTCTCATCTCCATTTTACAATTGATGAAATTGAGGCAAATGGTAAAATGATGTGTGCAGGGTAAGTCTCTGAGGCTACATTTGAATTCAGGGCTTCTTGACTCTGTCCACTCCATCACCTAGCTGTGACAACTCTTTATTATCCTCTTTTTGTCTCCAAAACTTCCCTTGAAAATTCCACTTTATGTATAGTTTCTTTTTTGAGCAGATGCTTACATAACTAAACTGAGCCAATCCATGTTGGGCATAACCAACAACTTATTGAGCAAGAAGTATCAGAAAATCTGTCAATCTGCTGAGTGACTTCTCTTCCAGATGAAGCTGCTTATTTGCTGTGTGACCCTGAGCAAGATATTCTTTGGTCAGAGTACAGAATTTGTGAATGGCTGTAATGCCAGATATGGTGGGAAAATAGAATGGAGACAGATTATGGAGAGCCTTCAATGCTAGAATTTATAGAAGAATCAATAGAGGTCATTGAAAGCTTTTGAGTAGAGTGATATGGTTAGACCTATACCTTGGGAAGACTGTTTTGGTTAGAAGGCTATTGGGTAGATGGAAAATAGTAATTTCTCATCTAGACTTTTGGAGGACTTCTAGAGACCGAGTGCTAATTCAAATTCTCAACTAGTTCTTTGGAGTACCTAACCATATAATATTGGAAACTGGAAACCTCAATACAAAGCTTTCGTTACATGAATAGGTGCACTGACTGCATCTTATTAAGAGAAAGTTGATGCATGTAAAATAAGAATGATGAAGTTTTGATGCTAACATATAAGAGTAACCACCTACTAATTCTTTGTTTTTAAACAAAAGATATATTGAAACAGCATATGTAAAAATGAATATTTCTTAAATTTTCCTCTACCATTACAATTCCATGACTATATTTTTTCTGATTGATCTTCATTTGGCCATGGTTTTAGAGGACAGTGAAAAGGTGTACTATCAGTGCTATTAGAAATCCCGGTCATTCAGTTATGCACTTAAGTGACTTAGGAGAATCTCTAGGTCTTTTTTTCTTCACTTGATAAAGGAAGTAATTAAACTACATAAATTATATATACTATATAATATATATAATTAATTCATAAGATGTAGAATATATAATGATAAAATAAAACATAATATAAAATCTTATCCTATTCATAACCAACATATAGCATTTTAGAGGTTGAAGAATTTACATGTATTATCTCCTTTGAGCCTCACAACTACTCAGTGATGCAGGTACTATTATTTTCTTCATTTTTCTAATGAGGAAACAGCCTCAGAGAGGTTAGCTATCTTGCTCAGGGTTATATGGTTATTAAGTGTATGTGGCAGGAGTTTAATTCAAACCTTCCAGATTCCAAGTTTATTATTCTATCCACTATACCAACTAGTTGCCTTTATAAATTCCAATATTTCATCTTTTTAGCTCAGAGCTGAATATTATGATTTCTAACAGAGAAATTTTGAAATGGTGAATTATTCTTAAAGAGAAGAGGGAAGCTGTAGATGTTATGTAGAAAAACACGTTTTGCATATAAAATCAAACTTTTATTTAACTGCATTTAAAAACAGCATTTTAAATGTCAGATTTTATTATGTTAATATAAGTTTGGGGAACAAGTCAAAGGGCATGTACTATAGAACCTAGGATACAAGATTTTCCTTGGGGCTTTGTCATTTGATACTAAAATGTCTTGGGTTCTAGACATAATTATCTATGACAAATGAGTTACTTTTTGATTTTTAAAGTTCTCCTAGGAAGGAAATTTCATAATTTTTTAATAGACTCTGTGTAACAATTAAAATCAAGTCCCTTGGATTTTAATTTAAGCCTTTTTCTTTTAAGTCTCTTCTCAATAGAGAGCAAGAACCTGGTCAGCATATAGCAATATTTTTGTTATTCAAGTCTTTATTATCTCAGCTCCTGTTCAAAAAGTGGTTATTGTCTTCCTCTAAATATTTTAATGTGTTGGGAAAGCTAGGTGAATCAGTGAATTGAAAACTTGGATTAGAGACAGGAGATTCTGGGTTCAAATCTGGCTTCAGATACTTCCTAGCTGTGTGACCATGGGCAAGAGACTTAACCCCCATTGCCTAGCCCTTACTGCTCTTCTACTTCGGAACCAGTACCCAGTATTTGTTCTGAGATAGAAATTAAGAGTTTAAAAAGTTTTTTAATGTGATATTTAAAGCATTGCTCAATTATGCAAAAGTGCATCTGTTTTTAAATTGCTAAATTAAGGTGTCAAATATGGATTTGATGCCCAAATTTGATAAAATTAGCATCCAGTCATGAAGAGTAGAAGGCAGGATTAGTCAGGAGAGCTAGTGGTTTGAAATACAATTAACAAACAACTGCTCTGCCTTAGCCATAGATGTGGTTGGTGTGCCACCATAGCATAAAATAGAGCTCTGTATGGAAGGCAGCGAGCAGGCCACATTTTTGTCTTGATGTCAGTGTTTGCCAATGTCCAATATATTTTCATGTTTTTGCACTGATTACATTTGCTTGTCTCTTTGACTGTTACTCCACTTGGTCTCTTGTGTTCGTACCCTGCTTCTGAAATCTGTATTTTTCCACCAATTTTGTCTGCTTCCTCCTAAATTGGATGACCAGTCTGGAGAATCAGTGAAATCAACTTCTTCCCCCTGCCTATTGTTACTGTGCATACATTCTCCCATTGAGGACCTTCTAGGTGCCCTGGGACAAATAAAATGTGTAAAATTTTGCATATAAAATCTTATCTTGGAGGGAAAACAAAGGAGGAAAATAATCTTCCTTCTCTTCACTTTGGGGAAGGAACTCTGATCTATCTTTCATAATCCCCACACTCATAAGTTATCCATTTGCCAGAGTTGCATGTATGGCCAAGGGTCTGCCATTTTAATTTGTCAGCTGCTTCTGTATGCCAAGTAAGGATTTTCATAAAAATATAAAGCTTTGAATATGTTTCTGACTGGCCTAGAATAACTGATTTGGATAGAAATAGTGATTGCTAGAAGCCTTGTAAAGACATTCATCTTTTCTTGTAGTGAGGACTCCTCCCGTCAGCATTCCTTGTGACCTCCTATCAGTTCTACAACCGTTGGCCAGAAAGTAACCCTGTAGTTTGAGAATGCCAATCCCAGGTGATATCTCCCCAAGAGGCCTGATGATTGGGACTTGGAGTTTGTGTGTGTACTTTTATGGAATTGGCTAGGATTTGGACATTTGCTACACTCAGAAGAGAAAGAGGAAAAGGCATTGTAGTGTTTTAGTTGGAAAGGCAAGTCCTGAGCCAAGACAAACCTGGATGCAAGCCTTGCCTCTGATAGCTATTGACTATGTGACTTAACCTTTCAATGCCTCTAAGAAACTCTCTAAGGCAATAAACTAAAGAGCCATTAAAGATCTCTCCCCTACCCTAATGAAATAACAGGATGGATCCAGGCTACCTCCCTGGAAAAAAACAAACAAACCAACAACAAAAAAGTATGAGGCTGGTGATATTAGGTGGCAGAAAAAAAAACCCACCTAAAATGTGTCTGTGATGAATGAATTATTTTTTGTTAATGCATTAGACATACATTCACTAATATATATCATATATATATATATATATATGTGTGTGTGTGTGTGTATATAAAATATATTAGTGAATTAAATCCAAGGACATTGGTTTGCTTCCCTGCTCTTAATAAATTCTTGTTTTCTCTAGAGAAGGATTAGTAGCCAGTAAAAGAACTTGATAACCTTCTTCTACTCTCTGTTCTAGAGCTTATAGAAGACTCCTGCTGATCATTTTTCTCCAAACTGAAGTCCTTTGGCTTTCTAGGATAATCAACAGGTTCTTGCTCTACATTCTCTGGAGGAGGTGAAATGGTTATCATACCATTTCAACATTAAAGATGGTAACTCATTAATTATAACACTAACATTTTATATGATTCTCTCAGGTCTACAAAGCGCTTTACATACATTATCTCATTTGATCCTCATAATCACTCTTTGATATGCTATTATTTTACAGAAATGGTAGCTGAGGTTTAGAGAGGTTAAGCAACTTATACGGGGTCACACAATGAAGTGTCCCACATTGTATTTGAACTCGGGTCTTCCTGACTTTAAGTCTAGTGCTCTATCCACTATGCTACCAATCTCCTACTGGTTGACTAGTATCCTCTTCCAGGTTCTCATTTCTGTTCCTACTCTTCTCTGCTTACTTCTTTTAAACATCTTAATTTGTTCTTTATTACTGTTTTCTTTTGCTAGAAACAACATGTTAAGAGGTCATCCTGGCCAGGATTTGAGTTATTTCATGAAGTGGCATATGGGCATTTTTGCAGCTGAGAGAGAATGGGCAGGGAGTGAACTGAGAAGATAGCATTTAGTACCTTTTACTGAGCTGTTAACTCTTTTTTTTCTTGATTCTCTTGCATCACCTCCATTTCTTTCCCCAGTTTTTCTTCTACCTCTTTTATTTGATTTTTAAAATCCTTTTTGAGCTCCTTTAAAGTTCAGTATTCATAGGATCAGGCATATCAGGAAGTGTAGGCAAGTCATGAGTTCTAATCAAGGATCCAGGAATGACATCCCACCTCAGCATCAGTGCTGAACAACAGGTCCACGAGATCATCATAGACACCTTATAACCACAGACTTATGCAGTAAAGCTAGTAATCTGTACTAGTTTGGATTTTGGTAAGTTTACATCCATGTCATGAGAGTCAGAAAGGCAAAGCTTATCTTATAGTTCCCCAAGCCATTTTCACAATTAAAAATGCACACACACACATATATAAATACACACATATATGTATATATCTATATGCATGCATATAACATTTCATGGTTTAAAAAGTGTTTTATTTATAACCTGGTTAACTAAGGAATACTAGGATCATTATCTTTAGTTGTCAGATGAGTAAAGGGAAGTTCAGAGAGGTGGTAATTCAATGAGAGTCACACAGGTAAGGAGGTAAAAGAGTTGAAATTTAAATCCAAATTTTCTGATTCCAAGACCATTCTGAGCTGTAGATTTTATCAAAAGGGAGGAAGATTACCTAAAAGAAAGGTTTCAACCTGGAAGCTTTTTGAACTAACAGCAATTACTTAAATCTATCATAGTAGCATAAGGTTGCCAGAGGCATCAGATTATCTTGCCTCTGCCTCCCTGATTGCTTTAAAAACTGCATATGAAAAATTTGAGACAAAGGAAAGTGCCTAATAACAAGTATCTCTAGAAAGGAAGAATTGTGAATATGGAGTTATGGCCAGATGAGGAGAGGGACAACATTTTATAAATAAGTATAGAAACTGGACCTGTCTCATTGATATAAGAAATACCTAGGTAAGGAAACTCCCTTTACTAATGGAGATTGGAATTTTCTTTTTTAGTTTTATAGTACCCTGGAGTATTCATAGATTAAGTGACTTGCCCAGGGTCAAACAGTCAGCCTTTGAGAGACAGGACATGGATCTTGGTCTTCTTGGATTCCATTATGTCCAGGTAAAATTTTAAAAATAGAATTTAGTAATTTATATTTCAAACTTAAATCATGAAGGTGAGTTACTACTGTTTTCCTATTTCAAATGATTGAAATGATAAAGAATAAGATTTTATTTGTGTAAATTTTTTTCAATCAGGAAAGAACTACTAACATTTATACACATGAATTGCAGTGTGATGTAATGGAAATAACTTTAGATTTGAATTAAAAATATTTGGGGTTAGAATGAACAGTTTAAAGGGTTTAGGAATAAAAATAATTTAGTATCAAAAGACAGATTGAAAACTGATTCTCTCACTTTCTATTTGTGTATCTTGGACAAGTAAATTCTCTGGATTTCCATTTCTTCCTCTGTAAAATCATGTGTTTGGATCAAATCTTGGAGGTTGCTCTCAGCCCTAAATTTTATTATCTTTATAACATAGTCAGTATTACTTTTTCAGTTCTCTCTTACCATATTGATATTTCCCCCCTTATATGCAATATCCAGTAGTGACCACACTAGATGGATTTTGTTAGAAGATCCTTTATATTTTCAAATTAAATATCTGAGAGATTGAACTTTGTTGGTGCATTAAACCACATCACCTCCTAATAGTGAATATACTTAGGCTACTATTCCAATTTACATTTCTCTAGCTTCTACCTTCTGAGTACACATTAAATTCTCACTGCACCTTCTATGCCAAACACATTATTTTTGTTTCATGTAATGAAATTTGGGTTATGAATTTTCTATGAGGTTTCATAGGTTTGTAGAGTATCTGTCCATCAACCATAGCCCTATGAGGATTATGCCTAATGTTTAGGAAGTAGGTGATGTGGCCATGATTAATATTAATAGATTTCAAAACAAAGTGTTTACTTAGAGATATTATTAAATGAACCTTGACTTATACTGCAAATATAGTTTAAATTCTGTTACAACTTATGAAAAGGTTGTGTTCCAAAGGGTCATTTGTAAGTCAGTTGTTTGGAACTCATGAGGCATTTTCAATTTTCCTCTAGAAATGTTATAAATTTAACATTCAGCAACCATTTATTATTCTTGAATAAATAGTAGTTTAGAGTCTCATGAAGGCTCAAAAAAGCCAATTTAACTCATAGTATAGCTGAACTTTATACTAAATGTACCACTGAAAATAACTGCCATTGATTACTTTGTAAATTCCCGGAGGTCAAAGAATATTTTGATTTTGTTCTTTCTATCCACATCATCTAGCAGTATGTAGACATGTGGTAGATGTTAAATGCTGGTTGAGGACTGAAAAGGATTATGAATATTCTTTTCCAGTTACCACACTTAATTCCAGGAATACATCTTCTTCAATGGACCTCTGATAGTAAGAATGAGAATTGACCTCTCCCCAGTTCCTTGACTGGGCTACAATAGTAGGAATTAGACTCCAAGTTCTCTGGAGGAAGACTTATGCACTTTTCAATGTTTATAATTTACGAGAATAACTCTCTCCCACCTCCTCCCTCCCACCCTCCCTCCCTCCCTTCCTTCCTTCCTTCCTCCCTCCCTCCCTTCCTTCCTTCCCTTCCTTCCTTGCTTGCTTCCTTCCTTGCTTGCTTCCTTCCTTCCTTCCTTCCTTCCTTCCTTCCTTCCTTCCTTCCTTCCTTCCTTCCTTCCTTCCTTCTTTCCTTCCTTTCTTCCTTCCTTCCTTCCTTCCTTCCTCCTTCTCTGCCTCCCTTCTTTCCTCTCTCCTTCCCTCCCTTCCTTCTTCCCCCCCCAAATATCCTCATAATATTATTGAAAGAATAAAAAAGATTTCTCAACTTTCAGATATGAATAGTAAGCTACTAGAAAGACATTTCCTAGTCAAAGCTCAAGGACAATGAAGGGTAGGTTAACCTTCTGTGTAGGAATACATTGCATAGAAATACTTGTCCACTTGGTGTGTGTGTGTGTGTGTGTGTGTGTGTGTGTGTGTGTGTGTGTGTGTAAGTGTGTTAGGCTATACACAGAAAAAACTTCTCATACAATTGTTTTTACAGAAGCATTTGATTTTGTGCTGATCTCTTGGGTCTTTCCCCTACTCTTTTCTCATATGATCCCCTTATCACTGCAACACATATTTTTGAAGTGATTTAATATCTGAAATTAAGGGTGAAGTCAGTTTAGACAACCATTCACATGGTGAAACTAGAATCTTGACCTATCCAATATCCTAGTCTAATTGACTAAGTTAGGCAAAGATGACATCACATCCAAAGTGACCGTCCATTACCAGAAATTAGCAAGATTTGTTCTTGGGTTTTTTTGTGTGCTGCATCATCTCTGAAATTTCACGTGTCCTTGCTAGTAGCACGCAAATTGCATTAGTTCTTCAAGTGTTAGAATGTCATCAATGGAGACATTATAGACTCTAGAACACAAGAAAGTCCATTTTGGTCTGCTAAATAATACATAACACTTCACTAGTCTATTAGTATAAACTTTGAGGTCTACTAGATCAAGAACTATTAGGAAACTCAAAACATTCCACCAAAGCTCTGGAGGGACCAGTGATTAAAGACTGTGTCAAGCCTAAAGCAAGTGCTTTAATTAGCCATTAAACAGACTTCAGGGTCAACATGACAACAGGTTTCTTTCTTTCTGTGTTTGATTTAGTAGAAGCAGTTAATGATTTTGTTTTTATTATCTTTACCCCCTGCTTCAGAATTATTTACTTAGCACATGGAAGGCAACAGAAATTTGTTATTATAAAATCAATTTCATGCCTGACTGGACTATCTCTTCCACCTTTGTCATTATTCTTTGAGCTTTGGGTGTTATCTAGGGCTCATTTGTGTTTATCCAACTAGATGGCAATGGACCTTTCCCATAATTATTTGGGGAATTTGGGCCATATAGCAACAACAGTGAATTTTCAGTCTCTTTTTTTTTTCAGAAAATTTCTATATATCATTTTTTCTTCTAAGTGAAATTTCTGCTTATATAAATTCTATCAGTAAGTCCACCTATGCATAATTCTCTATTTAACTATATAATAAGAATAAATTATAAATAAAAAGAAAATTCATTATTAAAATGAGCCCAAACTTTAATGTTTATAAATTAAGCATTCTGCTTGAAAACCTTTGCTTACTCAAGTTAGATTCTATGACATATTTGGCCTTTATGTAAGACTGTAGTAGATGACAATCATGACTTTAATGAAATGCCATTAGCTTCAACATGAAATATTCTAAATGCCAATGTAATGTTTTCTTTCAGTTCTGAATTAATTTATAATAGATATACCTGGGATTAGGAAAACAAAGCCCTCATACTACTGTTATTGTTACTGTTAAGTAGAGGCCCAATACAGAACTGAAGACACTCAATAAACTTATAACAAAGAGCTATTTGAGGTTGTCAGAATTCCATGAACTATTATTGCTCTATTCTTCCTTTTTGTGGGGAGCACCTCAATCCCCCAATTTGAATTCTCATTATTTAAACTGTATTTAGCAACCTGAGTCAGGAAGGGTAGGAAAGAGTAATGAAAAAGTCATAATTCATGAACCTATCAAAGGCAGTAATTTCAGAGCCAGGGAAAAGTAATATAGTAATAAAGAGAAGTTAGGTCATCCAGAGATTCTATTCCTGTAATTATGGTAGCCATGTTATCAATTTGGTGAACAGTAATGCCATTTAGAGTAGTAGAAACCATAAATTGGCTGGCTTTCTCCTGGGATTGATAATTTTGATGCCTATGAAAGAAAAATACATACTCTATGTTGGATATGTTTATTATAGAAATACTTAACTTTATTAAAATAATGTAATTTAGTGATTCATACTATACTAGAGGAAAGCCAATGGTAATAGAGTCTGTAGCAAGATTTAAAATAAAAAGGAATATTCAGGCATGGTTTGTTGCCCTCAACTTCAAATGAACTTATAATTTATAACTACTTGAGTTGGACTAGATGCATGTGTGTGTGTGTTTTACATTGCAGAATAACTTTAATGGACAAAAATTATTTTGTAAAAAAACCAATTAAGCTTTATCCAAACTGATAAAAAAAAATCCAAACTGATACAGAATTTTTGTACATTGTCTTTTTCAGCCTATATTCAATCTGTAAAGGGAATTCTTGACAATCTACATGTAAAACTGAAACTAATACCCACAGTCACAGATATAATACTTTTTAAAAGAAGAACAAAAACATATGGGAAGAGTTTGAATACAAACAGGATAATAGAATTCTGGATTTTAGAACTAAAAGGAACCTTGGAGATTGCATTATTTACCCTCTTTACTTTACAGATAAGAAAAGAGAATCATGAAAAGATTAAGTTGCCTGGGATCACAGAGTAAATTAATGCAAACCTAAAGATTAGAACCCAGATCTTGACTCCCAGTTTAGGGTTCCTTCTACCCACATGGGAAAGTCTCTCTTAAAAAGTACCCAGGCAAGAACACTACATAAATATCAGAATGAAGACACAGAGTAGGAAGAAAAAAAACAACCCTCCAATATATCAAAAGAATAATCTGAGAACTTCAGGGGGAAAAATTAACTTCGGAAAGTAGAGTCAATATCCTCTTAATTGAATCCTGACTTACTCCTAACTTTCAATTGGAATCAGAATGCCCAGGTGTTGACCCCATTGACACATATTAAAACCCTGGCTTTCCTATATTTTTTTTCTGGTTAGTTAATAAAAGCAGAACAAGTTCCTTCATATTCCCTTTCTATAGTTTCAGCCACAGCTACAAAGTTACAAAGATTTTGAAGTGCCCTATGAAAGAATGAACTAAAACAGTTTCCCTCTGTATAAAAGAAAAAGACATTTGATATAGGTGACCAATCTTGTATTTCATAGATGTATATGATCACGGTTGAGTATTTTAGACAGGATTGATTGCCACTACATGTGTGTGTGACTGTGTATTGCCACTACGTGTGTGTGTGTGACTGTGTATGAGTGTGTGTGTGTTATCTGGGCTCTAGTTATTCCTAAAGAATCCATATGTGTGAGAAAGGAGAATGTGGTAGAAACCTGGGGGAGGGAAATTAATGAGCACCAACTCTTCGATAAAGAATGGAGAATATAGATTAGAGGATCACTCTCATGAAGAATCAAAAGAGAAAGGCAACCAGGTTTAATAGGCATTGAGCTGACCTTAGAGACTGGTCGTCCTGGATTCCAGGGAATTCTTTTCACAATCAATATCAAGTTACTTGTTCTATTGCATCTTTCTGTTGCATCTATGCATCTATGCATCTTTTCCCCTCCTCACTGCAATTCCTTTACAAGGAGCTTATAGAATGGGATTGTTCTTTTTTTTTTTTAACCCTTACCTTCTGTCTTGGAGACAATACTGTGTATTGTCTCCAAGGCAGAAGAGTGGTAAGGGCTAGGCAATGGGGGTCAAGTGACTTGCCCAGGGTCACACAGCTGGGAAGTGTCTGAGGCCAGATTTGAACCTAGGACCTCCTGTCTCTAGACCAGGCTCTCAATAGAATGGGATTGTTCTGTATCTGCTACATGAAAACCAGGGTCATTTTTCAAGTTAGTTATCAATTCCTTTCCTTTGCACCAGAAAATTGCTGTAACTTTGCCTATCATCTGCTTATTTTGTTCTGTCTCCGAGGAGGATTCTGAGGTGACCTCTTCTGTTGGCATCTCTTACCTCCTTTGATCCTGCCTCCTTCCTTCTGGCCTTTTCCAATGTCTTATTCCATCTCCTATCCTCTCTCCACTACTTTAGCTTGGTGCTTCAGTCTTTCTTCTCCCTAAAATAGATGTGGAGACATGTCAAAGATAGTATTAAAAGAATAACACTTTTAGATAAATGTTGGACAAGATGTTTTCTAAGGTCCCTTCATTATGTGATTCTATGATTGGTTCCTGCCAGAGCCAGAGCCCGTCACCAGATAGTCAATGTACTTTAAGCAACTTTTGAAAATTACTTTTTACAAATATACCTATACCTCAAACTTTTATTCTTCATGGGTTATTGATATTTACAATTTATATGTAAAACATTTTAGTATTCATTAAAAAAATTGAGTTCCAAATTCTTTTCTTTCTTCTTGCCATTCCCCCTTCTTTGAGAAGGCAAGTAATATGAAATTTATTATACAAGTGAAATCATCCAAAGCATATTTCCATTTTAGCCATGTTACAAATAAAACAGATGAAAACCAAAATAATATGAAGAAAGTAAAAAAAAAATCTGCATTAAGATTTCATCAGTTTTTTCTTTATAGTTCGGAACATTTTTCCATCATGGATTCTTTGGAATTGTCTTGGGTCATTGTTTTGATCATAATAGCTGTCTTTCACAATTGATCATTATTATTTCTGGTTCAGCTCACTTAACTTTGCATGAATTCATTTAAATCTTCTCAAGTTTTTCAGAAACCATATTGTTCATCATATAGCACAATGGTATTTCATATAGCACATGTCACAACTTGTTCCAGTCATTCCTCAATTTCCATTGTTAACCACCACAAAAGTTGCTATGCATATTTTTTGTACAAATAGAGTCTTTCCTCCTTTTCTTGGATCTCTTTGAAATATAGATCTTTTAGTTCTCTTGCAGGGTTAAATAGTATGCACAGTTTTAGAACCCTTTGGGTATTATTCCAAATTATTCTCCAGAATGGTTGGATCATTTTCACTACTCTTCCAGCAGTGTATTAGTATCTCAATTTTTCCACATCCCCTTTGAAATGTGTCATTTTCCTTTGCCATCATATTAGTAAATATGATAGGTACGAGATAGTATCTCTTATTTGCTTTAATTCACATTTCTCTAATAAATACTATAGAGTATTTTTCATATTACTTTTGATAGCTTTGATTTCTTCTGAAAACTGTGGGTTTATATCCTTTGACCATTTATCAAATGGAGAATGACTCTTATTTTTATAAAGTTGACTGTTACCTATAGTTTTGATAAATAAGAACTTTATCAGAGACACTTGCTATATATTTTTTCCTAGTTCTCAGCTTTCCTTCTAAATTTGTATGCATTACAAAATTAAACAACTCAAAAGTACCCACCTCACACACCTTAGACTGGCCAATATGACATTAAAAGAAAATGATAAATGTTGGAGGGAATGTGGCAAAATTGGGACACTAATGTGTTACTGGTGGAATTGTGAACTGATGTAACCATAATGGAGGGCAATTTGGAATTATGCCCAAAGCATTATAAAAGGATGCATATATTTTGATCCAGTAATATTACTACTAGATCTGTTCCCAAAGAGATAAAACAAGTGGGAAAAGACCTGTTGAAACAAAAATATTTATAGCTGTTCTTTTTGTACTTGGAAAGAACTGGAAACTAAAGGGATGCCACTTAACAGGGGAATGGTGGAACAAAGTGTGGTATATGTTAGTGATGGAACACTATTATGCTATAAGGAATGATGATTAGGATGATTTCAGATATAGCTGGAAGGACCTGCATGAACTTATGCAGAGTGAAATAAGAGAACATTTTACATAGTAACTCAAATATTGTGGAACAATCAAATATGAGAGACTGCTAGTAACAACAATATAATTATCCAGGACAATCCTGAGGGACTTATGAAAAAGAATGTAATCTACCTCCATAGAGAAAGAACTGTTGGAGTAGAAATGCAGATGAAAACATATGATTTATCAGTTGTTTATTTGGGTGCATTATTTGGGGTTTTGGTTTTATAATATTATTCACTTAGAAAAATGAATAATATGGAAAAATTTGTTTGATAATACATGTATAACTATGATTGAAATGATTGTTAGCTCCAGGAGGGGGAAGGGAAGAAGGGTGGAAGGCAAATTAGATCATATAACTTTGGAAAACTCATTTGAAAATTAAAAAAATAAGTAAATTTGTATTGATTAGTTTTATTTGTATAAAAGTTTTTTAAGTTCATATAATAAAACATACATTTTGTATGTTCCCTGTGATCCCCTCTATCTCTTATTTGGTCGTAAACTCTATCCATATTCACAGATCTGTCAGATACACTTTTCCATGCTCCTTTAATTTATTTGTGAAATCTCCCTTTGTATCTAAATCATTTATCTATTTTGCTACTGTATTGGCAAATGGTGTGAGATGTCTAATACTTAATTTCTGTCAAACTAATTTCTAATTTTCTCAGCAATTTTTATCAAATGTTAAGTTCTTACTTCAGCTTAGTTCTTTGGGTTTTTCAAATATTAGATTACTATGGAAAACTACTACTGTATATTGTGCATATAATCTATTGCACTGATCTACCACTTTCTTTCTTAGACAGTTCTAGATTATTTTGATGATTACCACTTCGTAATATAGTTTAAAATATGGGACTGTTAGGGCTACTTCTTTCACATTTTTACCTTTAGTTTTCTTGATATTCTTGACCTTTTTTTCTTCCAGATGAATTTTGTTATTTTTCCTAGCACTATAAAAAGAATTGTTTGGTAATTTGATTGGTATGGCAATGAATAAATAATTAATTTAGGGGGAATTGTCATTTTTGTAATATTGGCTAGGCCTACCTGTGGGCAATAAGTATATTTCCAGCTATTATATCATTATTTGTGTGAAAAGTGTTTTATAATTTTGTTCATAGAGTCCTTATGTGTGTCTTGGCAGAGAGACTCGCAGATATTTTATATTGTTTGAAGTTATTTTAAATAAAATTTCTCTATCTCTTTCTGTTGGTTTTTGTTGGTATTGTTGATGATTTATGTGGGTTTATTATTATTATGTGGGTATATAATTTCCAATGAAATAGAGGCAGAGCAAAAACCATTTTGCTATCACTGTAGCTCAAATATTTCTTCCAATTTTGTGCAAAATAGCCAAATGTTGCTAGTTGTAGATAAGATGTTTTTTCTCCTTTTTTAGGTGCAATTTCTGAGCTTTGTAAATATAATGAGCCATATGGAGACTTCCAGAGCCTTAAAATATACTTTGATTGTGATAGACATGTGCTACTCATTTCTAGTTTAAACAGTTATTAATACTGAAGATTAAAAAAAAAAAACATTTTTGTTAGGTCAGGAAAGCCATCCTAAAAGTCCTATTAGGGTTGTGTTTTGATACATCAGAATTCAGTTCTTCTCTAAAAATAGTACTACTTGTAGTATATCTCAAAGGTAAGATATACCAAATCACCAATGCCCTTATTTCCTTTTGTTCAGAATCTACAATTGAGCTCCCTATGGTACTCTGTTTTGTTCTGTTTATGTGGTCCAAAAAGAAAAAAAAAACCCTACAAAGTTGAACTAGTTTCTTGCTTTTGAATCATCTTGTCCTTTCCCCACATAGCAATGTCCTGTAGATTTTGCAACCCAGAACAAAAGGTAGGACATCTTAATAAGTCTTTTGCCATGGTAATTCCCTTACCTATTTTCGCTCACAGTGCTGCTGGCCATGATCTCTTAAAGAAAGGCAAAATGATAGACACACTGAGAATGATTGATGTTGAATGCCAAAAGGCAAGTGCTAATTTAGAGTCCTTATAGTGTTCTTTTAAAAAAAAATCAAGAAGAAACAGATCTCAAATTAGAAGATTAACAACTAGAGCAGTCTTGCGCCTTGCTGTTTTAATTGGCTCTTGCAAGAAAGAAGAATCAATTGTTTCTTTTAAAGTCTCACATCAAATGCTTAATTTTGATCCAGTATTGTAATTAATCAGTTGTGAATAAAAATGAGTCAAAAGTCATTTTAACCCTATTCTTTGGAAACTGCTTAAAGGATATAAGTAATGGGTTAGCTAAGCCTTGGATTGAGATTCTGAGGTCCCTCTGAGATCTAGAGTTTTGATTTGATGTACTGGATGAACACGTTTGGACGGTGAAGGTAAGGGGCATGTATAGTATCTTGCCTGGATTACTATCAATATGTTCATAGGGGCAGTGGACTTTGCTTAAGCAGTTCTACCTGTTTTTAGGGTAAGCATGCTTCAGAAAGAGAATCAGTCTATATGAGAGTAGTCATTCCTCTGTTTTCCTTTTTCCATCAATGACTGTTAGAAATTCCATGATGTTGCTGTTTATTGCCATAAATATCCCATAGAAGGTATAGAAATCGCATAGAAGGACTTCAAATTTAATTAAATTCAATAAATACATGTTAAGAACCTGCTATGTATAATGCATTGTGTTAGGCACCAGAGTTTATTGCTGCCATTTTATTTTATTTTTCAATTTGAATTAATTTATTTGGTCAATTTAGAACATTATTCCTTGGTTACACTAATCACAGTATTTCTCTCCCTCCCCTCAACCCACCCTTCCGGCAGCCCACCCGCAATTTCCTTGGACATTACTTGTGTCCTTGATCAGAACCTATTTCCATGTTGTTGGTGTTTGCATTAGGATGTTCATTTAGAGTCTATGTCCCCAGCCATGTCCCCTTGACCCATGTAGTCAAGCAGTTGTTTTTCTTTGGTGTTTCTGCTCCCACAGTTTTCCCTCTGAATGTGGATAGTGTTCTTTCTTGTTAATCCCTTCAAGTTGTTCAGGATCATTGCATTGCCACTAATGGAGAAGTCTATTACATTTGATTGTAACAGAGGGAATCCATCTCTGTGTACAATATTCTCCTGGTTCTGTTCCTTTCACTCTGCATCACCTCCTGGAGGTTGTTCCAGTTCCCATGGAATTCCTCCACTTTATTATTCTTTTGAGCACAATAGTATTTTGTCACCACTATATACCACAATTTGTTCAGCAATTCCCCAATTGCAGTGAATCCCCTCATTTTCCAATTTTTTGCCATCACAAAGAGTGAAGCTATGAATATTCTTGTACATGTCTTTTTCCTTATTATCTCCTTGGGGTATAAACCCAGCAGTGCCAAAGGGCAGGCATTCTTTTAGTGCACTTTGAGCATAGATCCAAATTGCCCTCCAGAATGGTTGGATCAATTCACAACTCCACCAGCAATGCATTAATGTCCAGACTTTGCCACATCCCCTCTAGCATTCATTATTTTTCTTTGCTGTCATGTTAGCCAATCTGCTAGGTGTGAGCTGATACCTTAGAGTTGTTTTGATTTGCATTTCTCTAATTATAAGAACACTTTTTAGAACACTTTTTCATGTGCTTATTAACAGTTTTGATTTCTTTAATTGAAAATTGCCTATTTATGTCCCTTGCCCATTTATCAACTGGAGAATGGCTTGATTTTTTGTACAATTGGTTTAGCTCTTTATGAATTTGAGTAATTAGAACTTTGTCAGAGGTTTTTGTAATGAAGATTGTTACCCAATTTGTTTCTTCCCTTTTAATTTTGGATGTATTAGTGTTATTTGTACAAAACCTTTTTAATTTGATGTAATCAAAATTATTGATTTTACATTTTGTGATTTTTTTCTAGCTCTTGCTTGGTTTTAAAAACTTAACTTTACCAAATATCTGACAAGTATACTATTCTGTGTTCACCTAATTTGCTTATAGTTTCCTTCTTTATATTCAAGTCATTCACCCATTCTGAGTTTATCTTGGTGTAGGTTGTGAGATGTTGACCCAAACCTAATCTCTCCCATACTGTCTTCTAATTTTTTGAGCAGTTTTTATCAAATAGTGGCTTTGGGTCGAAAAAGCTGGGATCGTTGGGCTTGGACTGTCTTGCTGAGGTCACTTACCCAAGTTTATTCCACTGATTCTCCTTTCTCTCTCTTAGCCTGTATCAAATTGTTTTGATGACCACTACTTTATAGGGTAGTTTGAGATCTGGGACTGCAAGGCCTCCTTCCTTTGAATTTTTTTTCAGGTTTTCCCTGGATATCCTTGATCTTTGGTTCTTCCAAATGAACTTAGTTATGTTTTTTTTTCTAATTCATTAAAAGTTTTTGGTAGTTCAATGGGTATGGAACTAAATAAGTAAATTAATTTGGGTAGGAATGTCATTTTTATTATGCTAGCTTGTCCTACCGATGAGCAATCAATGTTTTTCCAATTGTTTAGATCTAGTTTTGTGTGGAGAGTGTTTAGTATTTGTGTTCATATAGTTCCTGTGTTTGTCTCGGTAGCTAGATTCCTAAGTATTTTATATTGTCTAGGGTGATTTTAAATGGAATTTCTCTTTCTAATTCTTGCTGCTGAGATTTGTTGGAGATATATAGAAATGCTGATGACTTATGTGGTTTTATTTTGTATCCTGCAACTTTGCTAAAGTTGTTGATTATTTCGTCTAGCTTGATTCTAGTTGATTATTTCGTCTAGTTGATTCTTTAGAACTCTTTAAATAGACCATCATATCATCTGCAAACAGTGATAGCTTGGTCTCCTCATTGTCTATTTTAATGCCTTCAATTTCTTTTTCTTCTCTAATTGCTACAGCTAGGGTCTCTAGTACAATGTTAAATAATAGAGGTGATAATGGGCATCCTTGTTTCACTCCTGATCTTACTGGGAAGGCTTCTAGTTTATCCCCATTGCAGATGATAGTTTTAGATTACTGTTTATTATTTTTTGGAAATGCCCTTCTATTCCTCTGCTTTCTAGTGTTTTCAATAGGAATGGCTGTTGTATTTTGTCAAAGGCTTTTTCTGCAACTAGTGAGATAATCATGTGATTTTTATTGGTTTGCTTGTTACTATGGTCAATTATGTGGATGGTTTTCCTAATATTGAACCATGCTTGCATTACTGGTATGAATCCTACCTGGTCATAGTGAATAACCCTTGTGATGACTTGCTGGAGTCTTTTTGCTAGTATCCTATTTAAGATTTTTGCATCTATATTCATTAAGGAGATTTGTCTATAGTTTTCTTTCTCTGCTTTTGACATGCCTGGCTTTGGAATCAGTACAATATTTGTGTCTTAAAATGAATTTGGTAGAACTCCTTCTTGGCTTATTCTGTCAAATAGTTTGTAATGTTTGATAGAATTCATTTGTGAATCCATCTGAACCAGGGGATTTTTTCTTAAGGAGTTCTTTGATGGCTTGTTCAATTTTTTTTCTGATATGGGGTTGTTTATGTAGTCTATTTCCTCCTCTGTTAGTCTAGGCAATTTATATTTTTGTAAATATTCATCCATATCACCTAGATTACCATGTTTGTTGCCATATAATTGTGCATAATAGTTTTTAATGATTGCCTTAATTTCCTCTTCATTAGAGGTGAGGTCTCCCTTTTCATCTTGGATACTGTCAATTTCATTTTCTTCTTTCCTTTTTTTAACTAGATTGACAAGTGCTTTGTCTATTTTATTTGTTTTTTCAAAGTACCAGCTTCTAGTCTTATTTATTAAATCAATAGTTCTTTGACTTTCAATTTTATTAATTTCTCCTTTGAGTTTTAGTATCTCTAATTTAGTCTTCATCTGAGGATTTTTAATTTGTTCACTTTCTAGTTTTTTAATTTGTATGCCCAATTCATTGACTTTTGCCCTCTCTAGTTTGTTAATATATGAACTCAAAGATATAAATTTCCCCCTGAGTACTGCTTTGGCTGCATCCCATTGATTTTGAAAGCATGTCTCATCATTGTCATTTTCATCAATGAAATTATTAATTGTTTCTATGATTTGTTCTTTAACCAGTTTTGGAGAATTGTATTGTTTAATTTCCAATTAATTTTTGATTTACCTCTACAAGTACCCTTAATAATTATTATTTTCATTTCATTGTGATCTGAGAAGGTTGCATTTAGTATTTTTGCTCTTTTGCACTTATTTGCAATATTTTTATGCTCTAATACATGGTCAGTTTTTGTGAATGTACCATGTGCTGCTGAAAAGATGGTGTATACCTTTTTGTCCCTATTTATTTTTCTCCACATATCTACTAACTCTAATTTCTTAAAAGATTCCATTCACTTCTCTTACCTATTTCTTATTTATTTTCTGGTTTGTTTTGTCTAGTTGGGAGAGAGGAAGGTTCAGGTCTCCTACTAGTATAATTTTTTTTTATCTATTTCATCCTTGAGCTCCACTAGTTTCTCCTTTAGAAATTTGGATGCTATGCCATTTGGTGTATACATCTTGAGTACTGATATTTCCTCATTATCTATACTGCCTCTTATCAGGATGTAGTTACCTTTCCTATCTATTTTAACTAGATTTATTTTTACTTTGGCTTTGTTAGATATCATGATTGCAACTCCTGCCTTCTTTTTATCAATTGATGCCCAGTAGATTTGGATTCATCCTCTTACTTTCACCTTATGCGTATCTACCTTCCTCATGTGAGTTTCTTGTATACAGCATTTGGAAGGGTTTTGGATTCTTATCCACTCTGGTATTTGCTTGTGTTTATGGGTGAGTTCATTCCATTCACATTCAGAGTTATGATTACTAGCTCTGTGTTTCCCAGCATTTTGATTTCTACTCCTAGTCCTGCCTTTTCTTCTTTCACTATTTTCTTCTACACCAATGTTTGTTTTTAATCAGTCTCCCTAGTTCCCACTCTTATTTTACTTCCCTTTCTACCCTCCTCCCTTATTATTCCCCTCCTTATTTTCTTTTGCAGTCTTTTTAAAACTACCCTCCACCCTCTCCCTTTCTTGGATTGCTTCCCTCCCTACCAGTTCATTTGTTACCCTTGTACTTCCCAAAAGGGTGCATATCTATTTTCTTCCCCAATGCATTAGATTGTTCTTCCCTCTTTGGGTCAATTTCAATGCATATAGGAGTTGAGTATTTCCTATCTTCAGCCTCTTTACCCTTCCAGTGTATTGATGTTCTTCCCCCTCCCGCCATGAGTTTCTTTGTGACATATAAATTTACCCTCTTTCATTTCTTTTCCCATTTCATTTAGTATTAACCTCTTTTTTTAGCTCTAGTTGTGTATAGTATATATATATATATATAATACACATTATGTATTTATGCATACATATATCTGTATATCATATTTATGTCTTGTCATTTCATCCTATACAGTTTGTTACTGTTCCCTCTAAGTGTAATTCTTCTAGCTGCTCAGGTAATAATAACAATTTTTAATAGTTACCAATGACCTCTTTTCTTATAGGGATACTTAACATTTTAACTCATTGGGTGACTTAAAAATTTTTTTTTGTTTTGTTTTGTTTTTCTTTTTTCCCTCTATTTTAATTACCTTTCGATGATTCTCTTGAGTTCTGTGTTTGGGCATCAAATTTTCTGTTCAGGTCTGGTCTTTTCTTTACAAATGCTTGGAATTATTTTATTTTGATGAATTCCCATACTATCCCCCTGTAAAAATGTAGTCAGTTTTTCTGGGTAGTTGATTCTTGGTTGTCAGCCTATTTCCCTTGCTTTCTGGAATATCATATTCCACACATTTTGGTCCTTCAGTGTTGATGCAGCCAGATCCTGTGTTATCCTCACTGTGCTTCCATGGTATCTGAATGACTTCTTGTTAGCTTGTAATATTTTTTCCTTGGTCTGATAGTTCTTGAATTTGGCTATAACATTCCTGGATGTTGTCGGTTGGGGATTAAGTACAGGAGGTGATCTGTGGATTCTTTCAATCTCCACTTTTCCCTCTTATTCTAGAATATTGGGGCAGTTTTCTTGGATAATTTCCTGTAGTACCATGTCCAGGCTTTTTCTTTTGTCATGATCTTCTGGTAGATTAATGATTCTTAAGTTGTCTCTCCTCAAGCGATTTTCTATATCTTCTGTTTTGTGAATGAGATGCTTCATATTTTCCTCAATTTTTTCATTCTTTTGGTTTTGTTTTGTAGTGGACTGCTTCCTTGTGGGGTCACTTAATTCTAGTTGTCACATTCTTGTCTTTAAAGAATGGATTTCAACCTTGGCGTTTTGATCATCCTCCTTCTGCTCTGATTTTCTTTGGAGGTGATATTTCATTCTGTTTACCTCATCTTTCATCTCTTTTGCCTCATTTTCAAGCTGGTTGATTTTGTTTTTCAAGACACTATTTTCTGTTTCTAGATGACTTATCTTAGTTTTTAAGTTCTTTCCCTAGTTGTCTTCAGCCTCTCTTAATTGTGCTTTGAGTTGTATTTTGAGTTCTTCCAAAGCCTATGTCCAATTTCCTGGAGTGTCTCTGTTTTTGCTTGACATTCCTTGATCCTCTTCTTTTCCATTTGCTCTTTTTTCATTGCCTTTATAGAAGCTGTTAATTGTAACTTCTTTTTTTCTTTTTCTGTTGTTTGCTAATATTTACCCCTTCCTTACTCCCTGATGTTATCTGTTCTCTTGTTCCTCTCATTTTTTTTGGTTTTGGGCTTTTCTGTCAGTCTTCCCTCTTTGAGTTTCATCAGCAAATCTCTCAGTGTAGTCTGTGTGGAAGGGTTATTAGAGCTTTTGCTTCCCTGCCCTCTGGAGGCTTTAATTGGATTAAATTCCAACAACCTGTGGGGGGAGGAATATTGGATCTTGAGCTTCTCTGCCCTCTGAAGACTTTTGATGGGATTAAGTCCATCTGGACTCCAATAACTCCTGGAAGGCTGGAGCAATATGGAGTATCTCTGCCACTGTGACCTGGCTGCCCACTCTGCACTCCCTCTCCAGTTCCTTCCCCACTGCCTGTGTTCAACACTCTGAGACTGGTATAGCCCTGCCTGCAAGGTACTCCCTTAAAACCAGTGCCTTTTTCCCACCCAGAGGTTCCTGCTGTCACTGGAGGCTTATCACTTTAGGAGTGTGTGTGTGAGGTCCTGGGACCTTCATTCTTCCTTCCCCTTAATCCTGAGTGTTCTCGAATTCCTGTTTTTTTGGGGGGTACCTTTTGAATTGATTCCAGCAGGAGGGTTCCTTGGCTCTATCTTGTTGTTAGGTTTGATTTTCAGTCCCCTAGGACCATTCAATTTGAGATTGGTAAGGAAGGGTTTTCAGAGGTCTGAACTCTTGCTGCCTCACACTGCCATCTTAACTCAGCCTCCTATTGCTGCCATTTTAGTATATTCCATGCTCTTTGTCTATCCTTTGATAGGAAAGCCATACTTTTCATTTGCTTCCACCTCAAACTGAAATAGAATCAACCTCATCATAGTAACATTTTACAGAGAAAGCCAGTATGGTGAAATAGAAAGAATAATGCTTTTAAGAACACTTGAGTTCAAACCTAAGATCTACTATTTAAGGTCTGTCTGATTTTGAAGAAGTCATTTTATGTTACTGGGCTTCAGTTTCCTTATTTTTAAAATGAAGAGTTGGAAGAGATTTTTCAGTTCAATTCTAGATTTAATTCTATACAATAAATAGATAACATAGAGGTCATGTTATATCATTAACTTAATTTCACCATATTGTTAATGAAGTTTTGCTAATTATAATGTCATAGGCAACAATACCAGTATGCATGCATTTATACTATACATTTTATGAATTTTTAATTTATTAACTGACTTTCTAAGAGAACGTGTTATGGAAAAATATATAAGAATTAGGAGCTATAGAGATGAACACAAGGATAGATGATAGGGATTCTTATGGTCATTAACCTTTAGCACAATTCCGACTACTATATTCCTATTATCTATTGCTTATTGGTCCTATATTGGCTCTCAAATGTCTTTAAGTCAATTACTTTAAATTAAAATCTGCACAATACCCTAACTACCTGGAATTATTTTACATTAAATTATGCCATATTAGACCTTTAACATATTTTAACACTATGGTTCTATGACCTTATTCAGTATCATATTTGATTCTGGAAGTAATTAAAGTATCTTTATGAATCTTTTTCTGAGTTTCAGCAAATTGCCCTTTCAGTGTTTTTTTAGATTTAATTTACTGAAGTATTGGTGTTATTTCAGAACGACAAACATTTATGTGAATCATTCATTAAGAATTTATTGAGCACTTACCCTGTCTCTAACATTGTGCTAGGGAACTGTGGGGAATAGGAAGATTATACATGAATATTGCCTTAAAGGAGCTCATATTATATTTGGGCAGATAAAACCAAGACACACACAGTAAAGTTGAATAAAAGTTCAGAGAAGGGAGAAACCAATATGAATTGGAGTTTCCAAAGAAAACTACATCAAGGTAATGAAGCTTTGGCTAAGTCTTGAAGGAGAAATGAGATTTAGGTAGTGGTAAGGGAGAGTAGAAGAAAGGGCATCTCAGATTGAGAGAACAGCCTGAACAAAGACACAAATCAAGCACGAGCATGGTGGTGCTTTGGTGTCGTGATCTGCATCCATACAGTATCCTAGTTGGTTTGTGAGTATAAGAAGACTCTTGTCTTGAAATGATAGAAGAAGTACCCATACCAGAAGAATCAAAATACCAAAATCTCTAGTTTTCAAGAACCAGGTGGCATTCTGTTGACCTACTGTTTTGAGGGTTAGTGATGATTCTTAACTAGATGTTTGTAATCCTGTATAAGAAAATTTACTCTAGCATTTACATATTGCTGCCTATAATAAGTTGACTAGAAGACATTCTATTTGATAGTGATAACCATAGCCTGGAAACCTTGGGAATATATAGGTTTAAATACAGTATAAACAAACATTTTTGTATCATTCTAATATATAAACAAGATATAAATTCTTTATAATTAGATATAGTATGCTAATTATTATCACATGCAAGAACTAAAATGGCAATTCCCACTGCTTCATTAGGACAAATTTGCAGCAAGAAAAATATACTTCTATTAGATTAGAACTATCTTGTCAATATAAGTTGTATCAGCTTCTTCAAATAGTTGTTGCCATTAAATACAGAGTTTTTAAAATGACTTGTTCTTATAATCCTTCTCTTTTATTTCAGATACAGATTTTCATTAACCTCATTCAGTTTGGAGGTGGTTTTCCATTGACCTGTTAAATGAAGCAAAAACCTTCTTTAACTTAACCATTTCATGGACAGTCAGTTTTCCTGACCTTGCATTTTGACCAATATTGGGCATTTAACACATAGCCTTTGGGGTTTTGCTGTTGGTGGGAAAACTTAAATGATTCAAAATTCAACTTCTGTATTACTTCAGCCAAATAGAAGTTGATGAGAGTTATGAGCTATGATATACAATCCAAGAAGAGCAAGCAAAAGAAGATTTAGTCTCTGGGAGTCTGTAAGGATGATGGACTTGAGCTTGCTCAGCCCTTTCCTCTTTTCATCCATGCCATAAAGAAATTCCTTACTTCCTCATGCATTGCTTCCTCTTAGCATTTCCTATCACTTCCTTATTTACAAGGGCCAGTCTTTCTCCCATTTTTGCTCAGTAGGCAATAATTACATACCCCTTCCTTGCCTATAAGCTAGAGTGAGCAATAATCTCAATACAACTTTTCATTTCTCTTTTTGAGTTAGATATTGACTAAGGCTTCTCTGATTGAAAAGAATGTTTCTCCTCAAAACCAATTGGATTGATTCCTTAAACTCTGAAATCTCTCCCAAATCTAGTATTTCATTCTAAAACTTCTACAGTATAGGTGTGTGTGAGTTACTTGGGACAATCAATCATTTGAATATGACTTCATCTTTTGACAGCAATAATCATTTATGTGCTCACTTACTGGCAATAGGCAGAGCCAGACTATTTTTGACTTTACTAAAGTAGACTGAACTAGTTTCTCAACCCTTAATTATTTCCCTATCATTTGAGTAGTAGTTTTTCTGTTATACACATATTTCATTGCTCTCTTTATCTGTTAATTCTGTGGTCTTTAAAACATATAGTTTAATGATTATTAAAGGTATAATAGCAACTGATAGGGTGGCAACAGCAAATATTTCAACCATAATTCAGCTCCAGAATGATAAAGGATTAGTCACACAGAATCAAAAAGGAAAGTTTAGTAGAAACTACCAAGAAAATACCAAGAATTGACAAACTTTTTGCTGTAAGGCAGCTCAATTAATACTCATGAAACAAAGATTTTCAAAGGAATCTGCTATTTTAAAGACTTTATTGATTACTGTTTTGTGTGATATAAAATAGAAGAATAACAAGAACACTAATGAAAATAAACACTATTAACCTATTCTATGAAGAATAGATGCTGCTTATGGGCAAGACAATATAAAGACTGGAGTGCTGAAGATTGGAAAAAAGATAATGTTTACCAGTAAAACTCCCTTTTTCATTCTGGGTGATATATAGATCATTTTTGATAAAAGTCTGGATAAGCCTAAAGGATTGGATCATCCTCATCAGAAAGTAAATACATCCACAAGCATAGCCTTTCTTTGGTTTTCTACCACATACAGAAAGCCTAAAAGTTTGGTCCCTATTGAAGAAATTATTAACATGGAAAAATATGTGGATATACTGAGAGGTAGAATTGTTCTGAAAATTATAGAAGTCCTCATATGAAGGCATAATACTGAAAAAAGATCTTGTACCATCCCAGATATCACAAAAGGTTAAGAAACTTATCTAGGTGGTGGAGATATACATGTTTAATTAAGATTGGAACTTGTAGAATTAAATATGATTAAAATGTATAGGCTATGACTCATAGACTTTGAAAAATTAACTCAATCAGAGGGTGTGCTTAACATTTAATGCTATAAAAGTGTCATTTTAAAATAAAGAATTAGAGAATAGTTATCAATATCAGTGGTTATCTCTTATGAACTTACAGCACCAATTTTTATAAAAGTATTGCATCAAAAAAGGTATTATACATATGCATCTTTTTCTTTTCAAGATGTAAAAGACCATAAGATTCATTGTATGTTAATAAAGATCCTTATTGTACTTTATCCCAATTCCTTTATATACTACTCTTTGTAATTGCTCTTTCCACTGAACTGCATTTGTCTGAATTGTTACTTATTTTAATATCTTGAATAACAAAGTTAATTTTAGTGTACCTTCCATGATCCTAGTGTCAAAATCTTCAATTTTATCCCTGTACTGTTACCCCATTGACTTTGTCCAAGCCCTTACTCTCCTTTCCCTGACTGCCTGACTAGGGACACTTTTCTCTTTACTTAAAGAGAACTTGCCTTTTAGGATAATTATACCTTAAATTTAGAGTTGAAAGAGAATTTAGAGGTCATCTAGTCTAATCTTTTCATTTTGCTGTTAAGGAAAATGAGGAGCAGATAGCCTAAGTATCCAAGGCCATATAAAATAGCAGATTTCAAATTAAAACTTAGGTTCAGTAGCTCAATGTTCAGCACTCTTTTATATGCATTATTCTCTATTAGTTTATTTAAATCAAGGTTTAACTCTCTGACATCTATTTATTTTTCTTACATATAGTTTCTCACTTCAAAAAACTAATTACCCCCTCTGTCCTTTACAGCTTACAAAATGGCCTCCCATTTTAGACTGAACAATACTACAGATTTTTAATTACACATTTTATGCTTAGCACAGTAAAACTACTTTACCAGAGTAAAGACTAGAGGAATAAAGCCTTCTAGTGAATAAATATGTTAGATAATGGAGATTTAATCTGTTACATATAAGTACTTTATGATAAGACTCTTTCAAAAATTCACCTTATTCCTGTCATCTAACATCTATCAATTTCTCTTAGGCATAGCTTCTCTCTTCCAGATGTGCAATTTCCCCACCTCTATCTCCTACAGCCAACAAAATAGCCTCCCATTTTAGATAAACCAATGCTGCAGATATTTAATTTCTAATTTTAGGCTTAGGAAGGTAAACTTTCATCAAAGTAGAGGCTAGAAGAATTAAGCTTTCTGAAATATAAATATTCTAGATAATGGAGAATTAATCTTTTATAGATAAATACTTTTTATTTTAACTTTTTGATGAGAATCTTTCTAAAATACAATATATCCTTCTTGCTTTCTTGAACAAATTCTTCTTCAATAATTCAAAGAAAACTAGCTTTACCAACATAGGTAGTATTTCCATCAGAAGAGAGATCCCTTCACTATACATTCTTCTTTAATTTAATGTAGCTAAAATAAATTAATCATTTCAAGGCCAACTTAATTATGAACCTCTCTGCTGTTAGCTAGGTTGGTCTTTGGAAGGAAAATTTATATTATCTGACTCATATTCAAAACCTCTATAACTTGGTGTAAGATCTTGTTGAGCATGTAACCTGTTTGTATAATCTTTAAAGATCCAGGTTTTAGTACATACTATCATTTAGCATTGAAATAGAATTTGTATTAGGGTTTCTGTATCATTCTTCAGTGTAGAGGTATCAAACCTCTGGTTTCTGACTGCACATGGCCTGGAGAGTCAAATTAAATTATAATTTGGAAATACTAAACAGAATAAATTAAAAAAATGAAATAAAATGTGATAATACAATATTTTGAAACTAAATGAATTATGTGAGTTATAGGGAATTCTTATGTATGGATTACTGGCCCCCTTTTCTATTGGAGTTTGATTTTGTTAAGGGTAAATTTTAAGGTTGAGACTGAATATAATTTTAGTTTGTCACCAGGGATTTAAATTCTAAATCCAAATGAAATACTTAAGCCAGAATGGAATTTATGGTGGTTTATTTATAATAGAAGGAAGAAATTAAGAATGAGAGAGAGAGGGAGAAGGGAATTGAACTGATCCAGCCCAGGCTGAGCCAGGCAGAAATTCAGAGGCCACAGCCAAGGGGCCTCTCCAGAAGCAAAGGGAAAAGAGGAGTCAGTCTTATCACTCACCATGTGACCATCTAAAAGGAAAGCAGTCTGAGGTCTCATGCCGAGGTCCTCCAGGGTCGAGTTCCAGGGCCAAGTCCAACCAAGGGTTCCTCTCACAGGAAGTGACATGAAATATAAAGGCAGTTCTTTACATCACTTTCCGAGTCTCAAATGTATCAATGGTGGCTTAAGCTTGATTTAGGACAGCCCAAGGTGTAAGTCAGTTGTTTCTGATTTGTCACTTGTTAGCATATGCTGGTCATAGGCCTTCCTCTCCCACACCCAATCCTTAAGCAGGGGTGTGTATATTCCTGGTTGCTAGAATTATAAAGACTAAGCAGGGTGGAGTAAAACTAAAATGCACAATTTTGCTTCTTAAGAGTATCAGTACAACCATAGTTGTAGAGATGGGTACAGATTTAGACAATGTGGGATGAGACACTGAATGGGCTCAGATCACAGTGGTAGGCTTGCAAATTGTTTGATCTTGATTGTAAGGGTAATATAGCCTTATATGGGTAATGAAGTCCTGGGCCAGTTAATACAGCTGTATTTCTACAAAATAAATTCGTGAATCACAGGCAGAGTCAAAACTTCTCCAAAGTGATTTTTCCCACTTGCTCTGAAAATCTTTTCTATAACTGCTTTTGTTGTGCTTTGACTTGTCAGCATCATTCCAAACATGATCAATGACTTCTGAAAGAGGAAGACAGTGGACCACAGGCTGATACTTGTCAGCCTGAACCTGATCTATCTTACTTGCATTGTTTGTTCACAAGGTGTGAAGGAGGAATATCCCTCATCATTTCAAGAATTTGTGCTAGAGGGTTTTGGCAAGGGCTTACAGCAAAGCCTACACATTCTTTATCATCAGAACAAGGCGATGACACTTTTACTGACGTGACAACAGGCCACAATTTTCTAAAGAAAAATCTCCTTTTTGCTTGAAACTTTTGAACAGAACACTAGGCACATGCAAAATGAACAATTTTATCTTCATTAGCATGATGAGATTGAAAGTACCCTAATTTTGCCTCAATGATAGATCAACTTTCATAGGACATCTTTTCTGGGAAAAATACTATTCTAAATAATACCATATTCAATATTAAATCCAAGACATAGCATTGAAGGATGGGAAAATGTTAATAATGAAAAATCAACTTTTGGGTAAGCTGGACAGTCTAACAACTAAAGAGTATTACTATTTTTTAGTGAAGGTGAAAAAGATGATGGAACCAATCAGGAAAAAATGTCATCTATTTATTACCTGGTGTTTTGAAGCAAAAGATAAATGTATGATATCTTTGGAAGCTGTGGGATGATGAAATCCTCTAATCTCCAAAGACTTTATTTAATTATATATTGTAGCATTAGCACATACAAGAATGGGCAACTTGTCTTTCTGATGTTTGTTCTGGGGGAAACTTGATTCAATGGTAGGTTTCTTCAAACTAAACCGATAGATTGTGCTCAGAAGTGACAATACTGAAAAAAAAAATCATACTATTCTTTTGCAGATAAGATTTAACTGTTTTTAGAAGCTCCATCTAGTATTTTAATGTTGTGACAGAAATTGTCCCAGGATTTGTTGATAGCTAGTGATGCCAATCATAACCACGAATGATTCAGTTATTATAAAAACTGGTTGATTATGCTCAGAGCATAGATTCAAAGTCATTGCACCCTAAGCAACAGTTTCAGCAACCTTATATAGGTTATAGTTATAGAAGCAGGATGGCAGAAGAGAATTCTATGGGAAGTAAAAGGTGAAGGTAATAATTTAAACATCAAAGAAAAGATGGAAGAATGGGAAAATCTGTATCAGGTAAAGGAGGATACTGGTCAGTCAACACACAGGAATATAGCTGGAATTTGCATACTAACCATTTTGATGACTCAGATTGATTCTACAGGCTCTAGCTAGTTACATGACTTGCTCATCTTTTAAGCAAATAGTGGCAAGAATGTGAACTCAGAAATTCTTTTATCTCAGTGCTATCTTCCCAAACTAAATATTATCTTTCTTATAAAAACTATCAAAACAGTTCCATCTCGTAGACTACAGAAATTTAGTTAAGGTTGAGTTGTTTATTGTTTGAAAAACATTGTGCTCACTGTGGGTGTGTTTGGGGCTGGGAGAGGATAGGGGGAGGTAAGAGGCAAAGTTGTGATTAAATAATGTTTATCAAGTGAGTGTATTGTCTATCTGACAATGCTCCGTAATATATTTTATATTGTGTTTGTCTGAACATATTATCTTCTCTAATAGGCTATAAGATCCTTAAAGGAATGCTAGCATGGTGCTTTGTAAATATGGGAAGAATACATGTCTTCTTAGAGACACTAGTACCGACCTCATCCAATGTCTTTAAATTAGTAGGTGAGTCTTTGGTAGTTGTTTGAGGCTAGTAATTCTCAGAACCAGGATTTCAATGCATATCTATCTAACTTTAAATTCACTATTCTAGCTACCATACCATGCTGCTATGTGCCCCTTAGTATGTAGTAAATAGGTAGCTAATATTTCAATGGATGCAAGAATAATAGTATACATTTATTTATTTTGAGTTTGTATTTCTTACATGATTGTGTTAGTTATGAGTAATGGGTTAAATTATGTGAATATTAATATCAGTTTTAGGGGTGAAGAATCTAGGCTTCAGGGAATTTATCAAAGGTCATACTACTGCCTTTGGGTTATGGGACTTGAACCTCTGTGCAGTGCTTCCTGACTTTTTTAGCTATATACCATGCTGCCTTTAGACATTTCAGGAAAGGACATTTTAGTTTGGTGATTAGGAACATATGTTATAAATATGTACATATATTTATTAAGCCACTGTTCTATATTAGGCATAATGCTAAGTGCTGAGGGTACAAATAAGAAAAGGAAATATAATTCCCATCCCCAAAGAGCTTATCATCAATCTAATTGAGGAAGACAGCATACAAAAGGGAGTTGGAAAGTGGGGGAAGGACATCTTGTTCCATGAAGCTGAAATCAGGCAGAGCTGCAGATGGAAAGTGGAGTGAGATGGAAGACCAATTCCTACCCTTTAGAAAGGAAGGCTTTGAAAGAAGTTAAATGGTCCAATCAGAGAGGATTGGAGGCCGAGGAAAGTATGATGGTACCTAAGTACCCAAGGCTGAATTAGCAGAATGGTGACGGTATTAGAAGCCATTAGCTCATCCTGGCCGGGACATCTTCCAGGCAGTTGACACCAAGCAGAACTTCAAATAGAAAGAAAACAGTTGACAGAGTGGATTTGATTATGATTCATGGTCTCAGAACAAGAGAGGAAGGAAAAGTTACAAAGTGCTTGCAAACTTATATGGAGTATAAGGCAGGGGGTGAGGAAATAGTGAAGGAGATGACTAGAAAAGGTGATGCAGACATATGCATGGTAATGCATACATTACAATGCCACAATTGCTGTTGGATATTTTATCTATTCAATCGATTTTAGCCTTGTAAGTTAGTTTTTTTAAATACTGCTAACCAGGTTTGGGGGGGTATTAAAAGATAGGGTAACATTATTTATTGTTCAGAATGTTCACTCCAGTCCAACCCTGTACTGATGATAGTTCCTCCCAGTATGATATTGTGATGTTTCATACAGTGCAGTGAACATAACGAACTTGTTATCTTCAATAAAGGATTGATTAAAAAAAGATTTGTTTTGATGACTGGTTCTCAGTCCTGGTAAAAGTAAAGAGAATCCTTAAGCATCTTCTGGGGTAGAGGTCTTTAAAAAATGATAGATTTTCATTGGTCTGGAGTGGTTAAGGTATGACCTTCTCCAGAGTAAGACAGATAAAAACATGCAGGCAGTGCTAACTGGGATAGTGGATAGAGTGTTGGACTTGGGTGTCAGGAAGACCTGAGTTCAAATATGGCACTAGAAACTTAATAGCTGAATCATTTAATATTTCTGATCCTCCATTTCCTCACTTGTAAAATGGAGATATTAGATCATACTTCACAGGGTTTATTGTGGGGATCAAATGAGAAATGTCAAGTACTTTGCAAGTGTTAAAGAATATAACTGCTAGCTCTATAAACTAGCACTATTAAGATTTAAAACAAAGCAAAAATTAAATGCAAAACAAAAAAAAAGAGAGCAATGCTGAATAGCAGTATAAAGTCCTTGGTTACAAAGATGATTTTAAAATTCTAACCACCAGTCATTAGTTCTTTGAACAAGGGTAATTCATTTACTCTTTCTATACTTCTTTTCCTGTATCTATAAAAATCAGGGAATGGTTTTAAAATTTTTGCTTTCTTCTAGATTTATGATTTTATATTTAGAGAATGCATTAATTTTTCAAATTACCACACTCCTTTAGATAAATTTGTTTTTCTAGTCTATCCTAATGATCTTAAAGACTTCACCATCTAAATGGCACTAATTTCTTCTCATTTGCAGTTTCTGCATGCCTAATACATCTGGGAGAACACTGAGTTTCCTATTAGCACTTAGGCTAAGTCTGAGTTGTTTTGGTAAAAATAAAAAAGATGTGATTCGGAGAATAGGCTGTCACAGGTTTGCAACCACATATCTTTATGAGAGCATTATTTTGTCACATTTGCTAAACAACCTAGCCATTATACGTTTTAGAGTAGATATTGTACAAATACCAGATACCATGTTTACTGAAACACCGTTTTCTTTGGAACTAATGGTAGAATCTGGAGTCTATTCTTAAAGTTGCTTTGAAGATGGACTTTTGAGTGTTGGAATAGTATAATGCAGACTTGTAAATAAGGAGTACATATGTGTTTGGACTGTTAGAATGGGCTGTCTGAGCAGATAAATGAACTGTCTTTTCTTTGGGGTCCTTGAGCAAATACCAGACACTTGTTGGCAAGTAGTAGGGATTTTAAGGCAAGCATAGGCTAGGCTTCTTATGTCCCTTCCAAGTCTGACATTCTGTGGGTCTATGATTGCTTGTTCCTCATGTCAATATTTGTTACCCAGCTGACGTATGTTCCAAATGGTTGTGTGAGCAGGTCTCTTAAAGGCAGCTAAATACGTTTCAGCTTTCTATATATGTAACATTAAGGGTTATACACTGTATCTCCTACTTTTCTTCCTGATAGAGATGGTTTGAGACTCTCCTCTCACCTCCCATCATATTTTCATTGAAATATTTCTAAGCTCTGATAGCAGTTTAAAATATTCAGGTCAACTTGTCTGTGTCTGACTTCATAAGTGGCAGCTGCTACAGTGCCCAGAAGTCTGATTGTTACTCCCTTCAGATAGCTGCAAAGAAGGGCCTGGAGCAAAGCTGGTTGGAGTTATTTTGAACTCTAATGCTTAGGTCTTTATGACCATATTCTCTGATGTATGACAGCAAGAGAGGGAGACATACTGTGACAGGAGCATTTTAAAAATTCATTACCAAAATATGCTTTTATTCAACAAGAAGAGAAAATGCTCATTTCCGGGAGAAGTTACAGTGGGTAGTTTTTAATCCCTGGGCAGGTGGACACAAAGAAAACAGTAGAAAATAATAGGAAGTTTTGTGATGAGGAAAAGCAGTTCTCCACCTAACTGTTTCTAATTGAATTATACAACTTCTTATCTTATGTCAGGGTATGATAAATACTTGCTTATTTTCTGCTTTCTCTCTATCCTCATGCCTCTAGATTCCCTTCATTCATCCTCTTCGATTGTATCCTCTTTTCCTGTCCATGGTACTAGGTTACCTATAACATTTGGTGAAGTTGTCAAGGTGGAAAAAGATAATGAAATTCAGGATTTTCTTATTTACCTTCCTAGAGAGAATACAAATTCTGTCAATTAATAGATGGTGCATTGAGATAATACAAATAGCTTATTAATTGAGGTTAGCCATAGACTCCTACAAGTATGAACTGATATTATAAAAGCTTTTATTCTAGGCTGCTGTTTTTCAATATTGAGTTTATGAGAGAATTCCAGAGGAATGGTGAGAATGGGGCTCCCTTTTAAGAGTAATAATAATGGTATACTTTTCCTTTTAGAAAGAAAGCATAGTATAAAGGAATGAGTCTTTGTTTTGGAGTGATAAGACCTGGGTTTAAAATCTTCCTCTGCCTCTTGCCATCTTTGTGATCATATGTAAGTCACCTTTAATATCTCTGATTCTAAGTTTTATCATCTGCAAAATGAGGAGGTTGGAAGAAAGAGAGCCTCTCAGGGCCCTTCTACCTCTAAATCTATGATTCTATGAATCATTTGGACTGTATTCAACCTTGCCTCCTTGAGAACAAGGTATAGAACTGCTGATATGGGTTGTTTCTTTGTTGTAGGGGTTATGGAAAAAGCATACAAGGAGATGGAGAACAAAAAAGGGAGAACTGCTTAAAAATAGAAAAAGGGAAAAATGGATGCTTTTGTTACTAGTCAAACTCCTGTAGAGAGAGCATATCAGTCATTCTTCCCAGGGAAACTATGATCTTTAAGGCAACTCTAATATCTCATCATTATTGTTAGGTTTTGAAGGTAGATTTCTTTAAGCTTCCAACTTCATGAAACATTGGCTCATGTAATATCTTGATAATACTGTACCAACACTGAAGGAAAGGAAAAGAATCTATGGGTAAAGGAATCCTGTACACTTCTTCAGTGTGACTGAATTGAAAGATCGACAACTCTGATATGTAGATGATTTATCCTTGTGCTTTGAAGCAAATAGATATGAAGGAGAAAGCTGACATCTCATCAAAAACTCTTGAAGACATACTCTTTAGGAATAATTGTGCTTCCAAGGAGTCTAAAGGATGCTTGTCAGTTAGTGCAATTTACTCCACATCTAAATTCATAAACCCTTAAATGTGACATTAGATTCTCTTTGCTGTTTTATTATAGCTGGCATGTCCAGCCTTTGAGGAAATGGAGAATGTGGCAGTATATTAATATATTAGTCAATGCAATCATATAATCAAGAATGGTCAGCTGGATGAGGGAGTGAGATCAGATTGCTCTTTTCTCTTTCCTGGTCTATTTAGGAGGCTAATGGTAGTTCTCAGGGATAAGAATGTTGGGAGTGGATATTAATGTTTGCTAATGAAGAAACAAGGTATTTTTGGGAGATTCCTGCAAATTGGCAGGAGCTACAACTAAGCCATTGTACATGTTCTTGCACTCTTCAAAATTTATAATGACATAAGTAAAATACTTTTTCAACCCTTAAAGTGAAACCTTAAAGCTCAAACTAATGTTTAAATATATTAACTTTTATGAGTATAGCCTCTCTTTGCAAATAATTCTAGATCTTATAATACTGGTATTATCAAAATTATTTCTACTATTTAAGAAAAACTCAGCAAAATATAACTTTATAGAACTCTATTGTTTGTCAATCTATAATTCAGAAGATGAAATACCTATGATAATTTTTCTAAAAATGAAAAATTGTAATATAATAATTATTAGATGATTAGGATGTGTTCAGAATTAGTAGGATAGTAAAAAGTTCTTGACAAAGCAAAAACAACACAACCACCTCCATAGACACACTACTAACTTGAGCAAAAACTAGCAAAATGCAAAGAAAGATCCTAAACCTTCCTCTGATATTTACATGTTTGGGTGTAGGGTAAAGAGTCAAAGGACTTAGGAATAATTGATTTTCAGAGTTCCCATTGTGTTATGTTAATGTTTACTTAAGAAGAATGACCCAGAATTAGGGTCTTGAAAATTAACTTCATGAAAAGAGAGGTGAAGATGTGATTCCTTCGAAGATTCTTTGGGTTGCCCAAATGGTTTCATGATTCATGACAGAGGAATGGGAGGTCAAAGTTGTGGGGTTTTTTATTTTAATTTTGGAATAAACTAGGAGCTTTCCAAGGTTTGGAAGTGCCTTTGAAATAGCACAAGTTTCTTCTTGGTTCTCTCTGGTTATAATTTCCTGCTAGTCATCAGTACCATCCTCAAATTCTTTCTCTTCAGTGTTGCAGTTAATTACTTTAATCCTTAAGTTCTCTTTTGAAGCTCCATAGCTGGTGATGAAGACAGGAAGACTTAATTTTTTCCTTTGATAAATGCTATCCTTGAGACCCTGGGCAACTCTCTAAGACTTAACATTGCAGAGAAGATAATTTGGTAGAGAAAGTTTCCTCATTTGGATATTTGTCATCCTATTGAGATTATATATTTTGTTTCTACCCTGTTCCAATGATATGTACAATAATGAATGAAGACAGTGATGGCAATAATGCTAACGTAATAGTAATATAGTTATATAACTCTATGGTTTACAAAGTAAATATATAATGGTCAATTGAGATAACATAAAATCCTTTTGAATTTTTGGAAAATTTAAAGCACTATATAATTATTAGCTATTATTTTTAATAATTGGTTCAACTGACCCTCAAAATGATTCTGTATATGAAGTATTTTTATTATCCCTATTTCATAGATAACTTGAGGCTCAGTCCATTAATCAATAAGCATTTATTAAGTTCTTACTATGTGCTAGGAATTGTGCTAATTGCTAGGAATACAAAGAAAAGTTAAAAAAACAATAACCTTGTACCGATGCTCAAGAAACTTACATTCTAATGGAGTAGATAACCTCTTATACTTTTTTTGTACATAATATATACACATGGTCAATGGAAGGTAGTTTCAGAGGGGGGTCACTAGTACTGTATGCTGTAGGACAGGGAAAGGCCTTTTGTGTTAGGTAAGATTTAAGCTGAATCTTAAGAAAGTCAGAGAAACCAAGAGAGGAAGATAAACGTGGAAAGTATTTCAAGTATGATGCAAAAGTGAATAAAAATGGCACAGGTCAGTGTAATTGCATTTTGGATTATGTGGAGATGAGTAAACTATAATTACTGGAAACTTAGGAAGGAATCACATTGTATAGGACTTTGTAGGTCACTCATTTTACCTTATTTGCAGTTTAAGTTTTTCTTTCCTCAGTCATTTCAGATTTCAGCTACCATAGCTTTCTTCAAATGGAAAACAAGTATTTTATATTTGATTTTGGAGGTCATAGGAACTACTGAAGTTAATTGTGCAGGGGAGTAACATCACTGGAACCATGCTTTAGGTAGATCACTTCATCAGGCAGAGGATGGATTTGAGTGGGTCAAGATTTGTGTCAGAAGATGAGTTAGGAGGCTATTGCAATAGCCCAAGAATGACATGATGAGAGTAAGGATCAGGATCTTGGATATATAATGGAAAAGAAGGGAACATAGATAGGAGATGACAAAAGGATAGAAATCATAAGATATGGAAATAGATTGGATATGTGTGGTGAGTAGAAATGAGATGGTAAGAATGATATCATGATTATAAGCCTTTTTGATTGGGAAGATGGTGGTGCCATCAATATTTAAAGGGAATTTGAGGAGGAAGGATTTGATAGGAAGGATAATGAATCTGTGATCCAGCCAAATTAACCTTCATTCACATGACATTCCTTCTCCTATTTCTGTCTATCCTTTGCACTGTCCATCCTCTCCAATGCTCCAACAAAATGTTCTCTGGGCAACTGCCCAATAGTCAATTGTATTTGCCTAAGGCACAAAACTATTTTTTATAGCTCTCTTTGAAATGTTGATAAAATCTCATTTCAGTTATTTGAATACCTAAAAGTACACCACAAACACTTCTGTTAAATGTTTGTCTTTACTACTGTTCTAAGATTAAAAAGAAAAAAGAAAAGGTATATATGGCAGTAGGGGGAATGAGGGATCCTTTTTTGACACCTATTTTTCCTTTCAATTAAATTTAGAAAGTACTAAAGTGCTTGCTTTGTGCCCAAACATTGTTCCAGACTCTGGGTTTACAAGACAAAAATGAAATCATCTCTGCCTTCAAGAAGCTTACATTCTCCCTTACCTCTCCCTCTTCCTCCTCCCTGACTTCCTCTGTCTGTCTTTCTGTCTGTCTCTCATTAGATTTCATGAATTTAACTACTATCTATATCATCTCTATATAAATCCATTTTTCAATCAATAAACATTTGTTACTTTAATATTAAGCCATAGCTAAAGGAAGTATCATTTAACAGTGAGGATGAAAGTTATAGATGAAAGTTACAATTTCTGGCGGGGGAAAACAATACTTTGTGGTTAACCAGGTAAATGACTTCCCATTTTACTGAATTGGTTCTTGGATGAACATATACAATCCATTGCTAAGCATATTCTTATGACAAGTTTTTTTGGATAGAATGCTAAACTTAGAGTCAAGAGATCTGTGTTTGAATCTGGACTCATTTACTTGTCATGTGACTTTGAAAAAATCATTTTCCTCATCTGGACTTTACTTTCTCTATTTCTACAAAGGGCCCCTTTAAGTTTTCAATTCTATGATTCTGGTAGGCCTAGTCAGTTAATGTATTGGCAGAGCTTTTGAGAACCTAAGGTGATTTGCAATGCCTTAGTATAAGACTTGATTAGAAATTCCCTTTTATTAACCACTTTACCCAATCCTTCATCTCCCCCAAACCTTTTACTTGCTTCAGGGACAGAAGAATAAGAGGTGAGAGAAGAGAGAAGCTATAGGTGGTGTCAGTGGAACAAGTAGATCAACTATACCAGGTTCTATGCTATAGCATCTATAGGTTGAGTAAATAAATGTCTCTAGCATTTTTAGTTTCTATTTCTCTGGGGCAATAGGAAGAAGGAGGAGTATTTGATGATACTGCATCTGGGGTGAGCTCTGTTCAAGGTGTCTTAGGTTAGAATTTTAAGTAAATTCTGCTATAGAAATGTTATTAGACATTGGGTTTGTTTTTATGCTAATACTAATAATGTTATATTTTGGGTATAGTAAATTTGCCCAGGCCTTTGAGAGCTGCTCTTGTTATCTAACAATAATTTGTTATATAGTTCATATGCAAGTAGGTGTTCTGTGTTCTAAAAGCTGACTTAGAAAGGAAGTTTTGGAAGACAAAACATTCACTTATTGGAGATTGCTTGCTTAAAGGTCCAAACTCTCAAAACAGATTCAAGTTAGTCACTCCTAAAAGGATTACAAAAGGATGCATTACCACACAGAAAGTTCTCTTTAAGAATTCAGTTCCACTGATGCATAAAAGCATTTGTTTGTGGACCATTAATTAGAATGAAATCTTAATAATTTATCCCCCAGTAATTCCGAGCTTGTAATTATCTACCTATGTTGTGCCAAAGCTTGACTTTGTTCCAGTTGTCTATAAAGCAACAATCAGCTAAGTTAATAGTATTTACAACATTGTAGGGGGTAGACTTTAACCATCTTAAAAGACCAAGCAATTTTAAAGTTTTAAAGGCTTTATAACATCAATAATGTATATGCAAATGATTCAAAGAACAATAAATCTCATCCATTCCTTAAATTAGTAGGATATTGATTTGGAAACAAATGTAGCTAAGTTTCTCTCTATACATTTGAGTGCAACGATTTTCAACTATATTATAATTCAGAATGAATGCTTATTTTTCTGAATTGATGATGAGATTTTGATAAACTAAGATGCAAAGGAATTTAAATCTAAAGTATTTGGAGTGTCTTACAATAAAAAATTTTGAAATTGAGGTATGTTTTCCAAATTGTAATTACCATTGAGAAAATGTAATTTAATACATAATAATTAAATTTACATGTAGCTTAAAAAAACAAATCAATTATATGAAACAAAAGGCTTTATAACTTGAATTTCAATTTGCATTACTACAATTAATGATGCTCTGAGTATAACTGTGACCTTGATGAAGAACTAATTGAACTACTTAGCCCATTTAGGACACATCAATCTTTCCTACGATTTTAGACATTTATATCTCTGGTGGCAAAAGTACAATGGTGCAGAAATGTTCTGTAATATCATTGTCCTAAAATACTCAAAGATAGTATTATTTACCAATAAAGCTAATACTCAGGTTGCAAAGTAAGGTCCTATATATCTCCTCCATTTCTAAATTTATAACTGAAAAGAAAATTTTTATTTTAATCTATGCTTTTAGGTATAAGTGAAACATACATATATATACTTATATTCTTATAAGGGAAACTAATGAAATGGATACTTTTTCATATTATTTATTATATAAAGATGTACTTTATTGTTAATTATTTTATTTTTTAAATCAAAGTGTATTTGTTTTTTACTACATCCATGAGGGAAATATGAAATATCCTGGAAATACGCACCAGGAAGGCTCTGTTCATTGCATTCAGTAAGAAGTTAGCACACCAGAGAACAAGATCTTTTCAAATACAATGTCTGGTACTAATATGTTCCAAACAACAGTGGTAACATTTTATTAAGTAATATTGAGTGTCAGTTCATTCCTTACTTGATGGAGCAGAAATTCTCCCTTGAAACTTGCCTATCTTTTAGCAGTTTTCTTTTCTATCTTTTTCTATTTTCAGAAGGTCCTCTCAACAAGTTGTTTCTGTTGAAGAAATCAAATCAGCAGGGCCAAGTTCTGTATTACATCTTTTTCTGCTGTGGAGAAAATTAACTTCCTCATCATAAAGTCATCTACCAATCCCAGTTGTTTTACAGGCAAAAAGAGGCTTTCTTTAGCCGTAACTCAAAATTGTTTCATGTTAGACTAAAAAACAAACAAACCCCAAAACACTTTAACTTAATTTTGTGTTCTTGTAATACCTTCTAGAAGGACAAGAAAAGGTAAACTAAGCAGCAGTCCTTGTGCAGCCAAAGTGAAGGAACCAGAATTTCTTATGCCTGGTTGGTTCCCATTTATGTCCTTGCTTGATGTCCCAGCTGAAAGCTGGCAATAGCACTTTTCTCATGAGAGGAAAGATCAGGGAGCTGCTTAATGCTCCAATCCAAATAACCCTCTTTCCCCAGACTCCCTCTAAATGCCAAGTTCTTGTACAGTGGAGAAAAGAAGAGTTTATATTCTCTGAAGGTCAGAGTCACTTGCTCTTCCTTCCAAACCTTTGAAAAAATTGGAGATGAGTTGGAAACATAATCAGTAGGACTCATGGAGCTCTAACTATGGTTGGCAGTGTAGACTCTCTGGAGGTTGGTACGAGCATCAGCACCAGGGCTCAGACTCTGTGTATGTCAAGGGTGCCTGAAAAATAATGGAAGAGAAGGGGCCCAAGGAGGTATTAGTGTCCATTGCCTGGAAGCTCATGATCTAAATATAAGTAGTTCATATTCTGGGGTGACAGACAGACCAAAGAGCATTTTTAGAAGCAGCTACCAAAGGGATTAAGCAAGTTAAGACCCCAAACCTTAAGAAAGTCATTGTGTACACAGATGATTAATTTATCACCAAAGGAATGAACAAAAGCATCAACAATTGGAAAGAAAATGTCTGAAAAACAAATAGAAATAGGGATATGGTCCACAAAGACCAATTCACTAAGCTGGATAACATGACTTGGGGCATGGATGTTGAATGGAAGTATGTTACTGTTTGTTCAAAAGTCAAAGGCAATATTGAAGACTTGATACTTGTAGATGTTGAAATTGTTTAATCCTGCAATATAATCTTCAAATTTTCTCTTTACCATTTTCCCCCTTGTCTTGGAGTTCTGTTCAATGGCTAGCTTTAGCCATTTTCTTCATATGCTATCTCAATTTTTCTATGTGCTACTTTAAATTCATTTTAAAATAATCCAAATAAAAATGAAAGGAAAGCAACCAGAAAATTAGTTTTTAATGATAATTTACTAAAATACTAAAAATAGTTGGTACAAACTAATATTACCCACATATAAGTCAATAAATTCAATTTAGGATTAGTTATTGATTAGGAACTGTTAGTGATTTGATTTTGTAGTAAGAAGTAGTTCCAGCCATTTGATAGATTTTAATAAACTGGATCATCAGCTTTGGAATTTAGGATTAATGGTAAGATAATCAATAAGATGTGAATATATATACATATATGTATACATATATATCTGGCTCTTTATCAAGATTTGCTTTCGAAATCTGTTACAAGTTAATTTCAAATTAACCAAAAGGATGAGAGAGATTTCTTGGGGATTCTTATCTTAACATTAGATATTCTTTTCAAGGGAGCTGTCAAAACCTTCACTTTCAAATAGTATAACCAAATGATGGCCATACACTCTAATCCAATTCAATGTTAGAATTGTCAGAAATCCCACCTTAGACACACCCTGGATCCTCCTGTTATGGTTAGGAGTGAAATATTACAAACCAAATAATACTGGAAACCCCCGCCCCCCCGCCTTATACACCACACCTCAATTTATTTTACCTTTCCTTTCTTTCTTTTTTTTAAAATTTTATAATATTTTATTTGATCATTTCCAAGCATTATTCATTAAAGACAAAGATCATTTTCTTTTCCTCCCCCCCAACCCCCATAGCCGACGCATGATTCCACTGGGTATCACATGTGTTCTTGATTCGAACCCATTGCCATGTTGTTAATATTTGCATTAGAGTGTTCTTTTAGAGTCTCTTCTCCGTCATGTCCCCTCAACCACTGTAGTCAGGCAGTTGATTTTCCTAGGTGTTTCTACTCCCACAGTTTGTCCTCTGCTTATGAATAGTGTTTTTTCTCCTAGATCCCTGCAGATTGTTCAGGGACATTACGCCGCCACTAATGGAGAAGTCCATTACGTTCGATTATACCACAGTGTATTAGTCTCTATGTACAATGTTCTCCTGGTTCTGCTCCTCTCGCTCTGCATCACTTCCTGGCGGTCGTTCCAGTCTCCATGGAATTCCTCCACTTTATTATTCCTTTTTGCACAATAGTATTCCATCACCAACATATACCACAATTTGTTCAGCCATTCCCCAATTGATGGGCATCCCCTCATTTTCCAAATATTGGCCACCACAAAGAGTGCAGCTATTAATATTCTTGTACAAGTCTTTTTCTCCATTATTTCTTTGGGGTACAGACAAAGCAGTGCTATAGCTGGATCAAAGGGCAGATAGTCTTTTATCACCCTTTGGGCATAGTTCCAAATTGCCCTCCAGAATGGTTGGATCAGTTCACAACTCCACCAGCAATGAATTAATGTCCCTACTTTGCCACATCCCCTCCAGCATTCATTACTTTCCTTTGCTGTCATGTTAGCCAATCTGCTGGGTGTGAGGTGATACCTCAGAGTTGTTTTGATTTGCATCTCTCTGATTATAAGAGATTTAGAGCACTTCTTCATGTGTTTATTAATAGTTTTGATTTCTTTAACTGAAAACTGCCTATCCATGTCCCTTGCCCATTTATCAGTTGGGGAATGGCTTAGTTTTTTGTACAATTGATTTAGCTCTTTATAAATTCGAGTAATTAAAACTTTGTCAGAGGTTTCTATGAAGATTTTTTCCCAATTTGTTGTTTCCCTTCTGATTTTAGTTACATTGGTTTTGTTTGTACAAAAGCTTTTTAATTTGATGTAGTCGAAATTATTTATTTTACATTTTGTGATTCTTTCTATGTCTTGCTTGGTTTTAAAGTCTTTCCCCTCCCAAAGGTCTGACATGTATACTATTCTGTGTTTACCCAATTTACTTATGGTTTCCTTCTTTATGTTTAAGTCATTCACCCATTTTGAATTTATCTTGGTGTAGGGTGTGAGGTGTTGATCAATTCCTAATCTCTCCCACACTGTCTTCCAATTTTCCCAGCAGTTTTTATCGAATAGTGGATTTTTGTCCCCAAAACTGGGATCTTTGGGTTTATCGTATACTGTCTTGCTGAGGTCGCTTGCCCCCAGTCTATTCCCCTGATCCTCCTTTCTGTCTCTTAGCCAGTACCAAATTGTAATATAGGTTAAGGTCTGGGACTGCAAGGCCCCCATCATTTGTGTTTTTTTTTCATTATTTCCCTGGATATCCTTGATCTTTTGTTATTCCAAATGAACTTTGTTATGGTTTTTTCTAAATCAGTAAAGAAATTTTTTGGGATTTCAATGGGTATGACACTAAGTAGATAAATAATTTTGGGTAGGATGGTCATTTTTATTATATTGGCTCGTCCTATCCATGAGTAGTTAATGTTTTTCCAATTGCTCAAGTCTAGTTTTAGTTGTGTGGAGAGTGTTTTGCAGTTGTGTTCATATAGTTCCTGTGTTTGTCTCGGGAGATAGATTCCTAAGTATTTTATTTTGTCTAAGGTGATTTTGAATGGGATTTCTCCTTCTAGTTTTTGCTGCTGAGCTGTGTTGGAGAGATATAGAAATGCTGATGACTTATGTGGGTTTATTTTGTATCCTGCAACTTTGCTAAAGTTGTTGATTATTTCGACTAGCTTTTTGGTTGATTCTCTAGGAATCTTTAAGTAGACCATCATGTCATCTGCAAAGAGTGATAACTTGGTCTCCTCCTTGCCTATTTTGATGCCTTCAATTTCTTTTTCTTCTCTAATTGCTACTGCTAGTGTTTCTAGTACAGTGTCAAATAGTAGAGGTGATAATGGACATCCTTGTTTCACTCCTGATTTTATTGGGAATGCATCTAGTTCATCCCCATTGCAGATGATATTAGCTGATAGTTTTAGATATATACTGTTTATTATTTTTAGGAATGACCCTTCTATTCCTATGCTTTCTAGTGTTTTTAGTAGGAATGGGTGTTGTATTTTATCAAAGGCCTTTTCTGCATCTATTGAGATAATCATGTGGTTCTTGTTGGTTTGCTTGTTGATGTGGTCAATTATGTGGATGGTTTTCCTAATATTGAACCAGACCTGCATCCCTGGTATAAATCCTACTTGATCATGGTGGATGACCCTTCTGATCACTTGCTGGAGTCTTTTTGCTAGTATCCTATTTAAGATTTTTGCATCTATATTCATTAGTGAGATTGGTCTATAGTTTTCTTTCTCTGTTTTTGACCTGCCTGGTTTTGGAATCAGTACCATGTTTGTGTCATAAAAGGAGTTTGGTAGAACTCCCTCTTTGCTTATTATGTCAAATAGTTTGCATAGTATTGGGATTAACTGTTCTCTGAATGTTTGATAGAATTCACTGGTGAATCCATCAGCCTGGGGATTTTTTCATAGGAAGTTTTTTGATGGCTTGTTGGATTTCATTTTCTGATATGGGATTATTTAAGAATTCTATTTCTTCTTCTGTTTGTTTAGGCAGTTTGTATTTTTGTATATATTCATCCATATCACCTAAATTGGTGTATTTATTGCCATATAATTGGGCAAAATAATTTTTAATGAATGCCTTAATTTCCTCTTCATCAGAGGTGATGTCCCCCTTTTCATCTTTGATGCTGTTAATTTGCTTTTCTTTCTTCCTTTTTTTAATTATATTGACCAGTACTTTGTTGATTTTGTTTGTTTTTTCAAAGTACCAGCTTCTTGTGTTATTTATTAAATCAATAGTTCTATCACTTTCTATTTTATCAATTTCTCCCTTAAATTTTAGTATCTCTAGGTTGGTTTTCTGCTGGGGGTTTTTAATTTGATCGCTTTTGAGTTTTTTATTTGCATTTCCAATTGATTGATCTCTGTTCTCCCTAGTTTGTTAATATATGCACTCGGGGATATGAATTTACCTCTGATTACCGCTTTGGCTGCATCCCAAAAGGTTTGAAAGGAAGTCTCGCCATTGTCATTTTGCTCGATGAAATTATTAATTGTTTCTATGATTTCTTCTCTAACTAAATGATTTTGGAGTATCATATTGTTTAATTTCCAATTCGTTTTTGATTTGGTTTTCCATGTACCATTACTGATCATTATTTTCATTGCCTTGTGATCTGTAAAGGCTGCATTTATTATTTCTGCTTTTCTGCATTTGTGTGCCATGGTTCTGTGACCTAATGTATGGTCAATCTTTGTGAATGTTTCATGTAATGCTGAGAAGAAGGTGTATTCCTTTTTATCCCTATTTATTTTTCTCCATATGTCTATTAATTCTAATTTTTCTAAGATTTCATTCACTTCTTTTACCTCTTTCTTATTTATTTTTTGATTTGATTTATCTAAATTTGATAATGGTTGGTTTAAGTCTCCCACTAATATGGTTTTACTGTCTATTTCTTCCTTCAGTTCTCCTAGTTTCTCCATTAGAAATTTGGGTGCTATATTATTTGGTGCATACATGTTGATTAGTGATATTTCCTCATTATCTAAAGTCCCTTTTAACAAAATATAATTACCTTCCCTATTCCTTTTGATCAGGTCTGTTTTTGCTTTGGGTTTATCAGATATCATCATTGCCACTGCTGCCTTCTTACTGTCTGTTGAGGCCCAGAAGGTCTTACTCCATCCTTTAATTCTGACCTTGTGGGTGTCAACCCGCCTCATGTGTGTTTCTTGAAGACAACATATGGTAGGGTTTGGGGTTTTTTGCGTGAGAAAGATTATTCTATTTGGTCTTTCTTTTCTCCCTATTTACACATTATGTTTTCCCCACATGTTAATATACATAGACTGATATAAATTTAGTCCTTATAGAAGAGAGTTTGAATAATAGAAAAAGATAACATTTTTCTCCTTGTCCCTTTCCTTCATATTTACCTTTTCAGGTATTCTATGCTCTTTGTTTTTCGATATCGAACTTTCCACAGAGCTCTGGTCTTTTCTTTGCAAAAACTTGGAAATCTTCTATTTTGTTGAATACCCATACTTCCCCTTGGAAGTATATAGTCAGTTTTGATGGGTAGCTGATTCTTGGCTCAGTTCTCTTGCCTTTCTGAAAATCATGTTCCATGCCTTATGATCATTCAGAGTTGAACTTGCAAGGTCTTTTGTGACCCTGATTGGTATTTCTTTGTATCTAAATTGTCTTTTTCTGGCTTCTTGTAAGGTTTTTTCTTCTGCTTGAAAGCTTTGGAATTTGGAAATTACATTCCTAGGAGTTTTCTTTTGGTGATTTAGTGTAGAGGGTGTTCTGTGACCTCTGTTAGTGGCTGTATTGCCCTCTTGTTCTAGGATCTCTGGGCAATTTTCTTTGATTATATCTTGTATTATGATGTCAAGTTTGCTGTTTATTTCTGGCTTTTCTGGAAGTCCAATTATTCTTAAATTATCTCTTCTTCCTCTATTTTCCAAGTCTGTCACCTTGTCAGTGAGTTATTTTATGTTCTCTTCTAATTTCTTGGTCTTTTGTCTTTGCTTTATTAATTCTTTCTCATTGTCTTTGAGTTGCCTGATTCTGACTTTTAAAGCCTGGTTTTCCTTTTCACTTTGGCCAAACTGCTTTTGTAGATGCATGAATTTCTTTTGCATTATTTCCCACTTTTCCTCCCAGAGGGCTTCTATCTTTTTGATTCTTTCTGATTCAAATTCTTCATGGGTTTGTGGAGAGTTTCCATTTCCTTTGGAAGGTTTCTGAGCATATGCTTGTGTTTCCTCTTCTATCTCCTCTGTATTTTGTATTTTTGCTCCATAAAATATGTCCAAAGTCACCCCCTTCTTCTTGTTTTTCTTGGAATTTTGGGGCTTTTGTGCTTCTGTGGAGTTTGCCATCTCTATCTGAGTGGGGAGGACTAGCTTTTCTTATCTCTGTCTGGTGTTCAGAGGTTTTAGCCCTAGGCAGATTGTCCATTCTATGCAGTTGTTGTTCTGTCTTCCTGGGGAAGCCAGGAATTGCTGGTGTTTCAGTGTTACTGCCCTCCTCAGTTCCCTCCCGATGCTTCTCCATTGTTTTACTTCCACACTCTGGGCCTGGCTTGGCCCTTTCCACGGGGTGTTTGTTTCTGTGCCTTAGCCGGCTAGAAGAGCCAGCACTCTGAGGGGGGAGGGGCCACGGTTTCTGGGAGCTCGAGGGCTCCTGATAAGATTAACTTTCTCTGGGTTGAACTGAGTATGCTTTGAGGCAGGGGCATTCTGTGAGACTCGGATGGAAGCATCCAGCCAGGGGGTTACAAGCTCACCCCTTCTCTCTGTTTCCCTGCTGTCTGTGTTGGGTGCCCCCTCGTCTCAGTCAGGTTGTTTTCAGGAAGCGGTCTTCAGAATAGCTGGCCCTGAGGCTCTGAGGTTCCCTCTGCTGCCTTGGACTCGGCGCTCTGGGGTTGGGGTGGATGGGTCCTGGGACCTTCCTTCTGCCTACCCCTTAGGTCCAAATGATCTCGGGTTCTGGCTTTTGTGTGGCCATACCTTTTGGTCCAGGTCCAGGAGGAAGATTCCCGGGGTCTACGCTGTTGTTCGTTTTGAATTCGGTGTCTTAGGAGCATATAGTTTGAGTTCGGTAGGGAAGGGTTTCCGGAGATCTGAACTTTAACTTTCTCTAAGCCGCCATCTTGACTGGAAGTCTACCTTTCCTTTCTTAAGTTTCCTTGATATACTTCCTGTGTTTGTTTCCCTTTTCCTATAACAAAAAGCCAAATGATGCTGATAATCCCTGTCTCAGATCCAATTGTGTGTGTCTTAACACCCACTGACTTTGTATGATCTTCATTTTTCGTTACTGCCAATGAACTGAAAGAAAGAAAGGAAGAAAAAGAAAGAAAGAAAATCTCAATTGTTTCTTTTCTCCAATCTATAGTGATCTCTATGTCTGCTGCTTTATGGTCTTTGGGTAATGGCTCAATCAGGTACACATGAAGTTACTACCAAACAAAAATTGATGGTTACCTCAGGAATTCACAACAAATGGGAGGTAGGTTGGGAAGGAGATAATACCTATTCTAACTTCCAAAAATAGAATAACTCTGAACTAGCTGAAAGCCATTAAGGTTACCAACACAGAATCAGGGTCAGCTTGCCTGATTAAGTGGGTCAGGGTATTATTCATCTTCCACACTATCTGAAATCTAGATCCAAGAAACAATCTCTTCCATTTCTTCACCAATGGGCTAAAACAGAAAATAGAACCAATAAAGTCCAGGGACAGATGTCATATTCCCATTAAGGTATTCTCAAACCTATTAGCAATCTTAATTTCTTCACTCTTAAATTTTCACTGAAAGGTAAAAATTTCTAGATATTTTTCACAAGTACAACCATTTTCTCACCCTGGATGACTACTGACAATGACTATTTTCCATAGATATCAGGGAATCATTTATCTTCTTGATCGAAAATGAGATGCTTGAGGCAATCAACACATTTGGTCACACAAGACTCTTGGTGCACCTCCATCTGATGCTCCTTGCTTCTGGTATCCATTAATCTTTGGCTTTGTCATTTAAGAAAAATAAAAAAAGAGTGGGCCAACATTCTGAGCCAAAGATCTGACTTTTATTTTGTAGGCATAAAATACATAAGCTATAGTTCTGCAAATATGTGTAGTCTGTAATGTCCCTGAACAATCTGCAGGGATCTAGGAGAAAAAACACTATTCATAAGCAGAGGACAAACTATGGGAGTAGAAACACCGAGGAAAAGCAACTGCCTGACTACAGAGGTTGAGGGGACATGACAGAGGAGAGACTCTAAATGAACACTCTAATGCAAATATTAACAACATGGTAATGGGTTTGAATCAAGAACACAGGTGATACTCAGTGTAATCACACGTCAGCTACGGGGGGTGGGGAGGAGGAAAAGAAAATGATTTGTGTTTAATGAATAATGCATGGAAATGATCAAATAAAATATTATAAAATTAAAAAAATATGTGTAGTCTAAGACATCTAGTTTCCAGATTACATAGATCTTATAAACATGAGCAGTGACTCAAAAGTAGTTATGAACAGTGTCAGGCATTCAGAATATAGGTTCTGAACTGGTTAATGAAGTGAATTTTAGAGATAAGATTTCAGTAATAAATATATAATAAATAATAAAAAATTCATAAAGGTTAGGACTGGTGTACACCTGCCCTCTTTCTCCTTTCCCTTCTCAGATGACTCAGTTATGACACTGTGAGACTAGCCTAGGGGCCTGATTTCCTCATGCCATAAACTATAGAGCAAGTGGCAAGGCAAGGGGAAATACAGAGACAATTTCGTGATTGCAAAGCGTTTTAATTCTATTCCTATTATATCTTATTTAAATCACATTTGAAGTTTATCAAACTATTTTAGAGGAATCCTTATAAATGATTAAAAGCTCCTTAAATAAATTTCTTCTAACACATGGTAGGGCATAATGCTTTAAGCCAGGCTATCCTGAAATTTCTCCAATTCCCTGGTCACAAAGGCTGATGCCTGGGTGAATGTGCATGACAGCCCTTGATTCACTGATGAACCTGTTGCATGGTGAAGTTGGCACTGTGCTGGAACATGGTATACGCTGCAGCTTTTGGATGTTTTCCTACTTTAGCTCCTTCCCCAAGGTGTTCACCATATTCTTCACCTGAAGCTGCTAGGACTCAGTTATGGTGCAAAATTCACCTGAAGAACAAATGGTACTGCCCAAGATATAGAATTGTGGATCAGTGGAATAGATTAGATACACAATATAGAGGGATAAATGACCATAGCAACCTAGTGTTAGATAAATGCAGAGAACCAAGGTTTTGGGAGAAGAACTCACTATTTGACCAAAACTCCTGAGAAAACTAGAAGCCAGTATGTCAAAAACTAGGTATAGACCAATATCTCATAAACTATATAAGATAAGATAAAAATAGTATATGTGATTTAGACATAATAACCAATAACATAAGCACATTAGGGGAGCACAGAATAGTTTACCTGTTAGATTTATGGGAAAAGGAAGAATTTATGACCAAAGAAGATATAGAGAGCATTATAAGATGCAAATAAATAATTGTGATTATATTACATTAAAAAGGCCTTGTACAAACAAAACCAATGTAGCCAATATTAGAAGAGAAACAAAAACCTGGAAAATTTTATAGCAAATTTATCTGATAAAGGTCTCATTTCTCAACTATATAGAGAACTGACTCAAAATTTTAAGAACAGAAGTCATTCCTCAATTGACAAATATTCAAAGGATATGAACAACGAGTTTTCAGATGAAGAAATCAAAGCTATCAATAATCATATGAAAAAAATATTCTAAATAACTTATGATAAGAGAAGTGCAAATTAAAACAACTTTGTGGTGACACCTCACACCTATCAGATTGGCTTATATGAGGGTAAAGGGAAATAAATGTTGAAATGGATGTGGCAAAATTGGGACACCAATGCATTGCTGTGGAATTGTTAACTGATCCAACCATTATGGAGGGTAATTTGCAACTGTGTTTCAAAGGCTATATAACTATTCATACCCTTTGATCCTGTAATACCAGTACTAGGTCTATATCTCAAAGTGATTAAGCCAAAAGGGGAAAGGATCTACTTGTAGAAAAATATTTATGGCAGCTCTTTTTTTGTGATGCCAAAGAATTGAAAATTTAAAGGATATCCATTAATTGGGGAATGGATGAACAAATTGTAATATATGATGGAATTCTGTTTAAGCTATAAGAAATGATAAGCGTTATGATTTCAGTAAAAACTGGAAAAATCTATATGAACTTATGCAAAGTGAAACAAGCAGAACCAGGAGAACATTGTACTCAGTAATAACAATACTGTACCATAACCAACTGTGAAAGGATTAGTTACTCTCAGTAATACAATAATCCAGAATAATTCTGAAGAATTTATGACAAAAAGCTATCCACCTCCAGAGAAAGAACTGTTGGAATCAGAACACAGATCAAACTATATTAGTTTTCAGTTTAATTTATTTGTGTCTTTATTTTTGGAGATTTGTTTTTATATGAGTATGCTCATACAATAATGACCAATATGGAAATATGTTCTACCTGATAATGCATGCAAATTGCTTATCATCTCCCGGAGGTGAGGAGAATGAAGAGAAGGAGACAATTTGAACATCATAGTTTTGGAAAATGTATGTTGCAAATCACTATTATATTGTAATTAAGAAAAATATTCTAAAAAGTAATATGTTTAAATCTATAATTGAAAATTATAGTGATACTGGATATTCAGTTTGCCTCATACAGTCTTATCTCTTCTTATCTTGCTACTCCTTTCACCTGGCTCATTTGTTCCCTCCTTTTGACATCCTTCATGATTCATTATTAACTGGCTGTACTTTAACTTATATTTTTGCCTTATATCAGTTACCTCCAAAGTGGGGATCGTAGTCTCTGGGATGGGGCATAGCATGAGCCTGCAGTATTTGTGATCATCTGGTCAGAAGGTAGGAAAATGGGATGATATCACACCTTCCAATAGCCAATTATAGGGCTTGTCTCCAAAACAAATGGTCTGCTCTTTCTCTTCCATGGTTGGTCAGGCTTTCAGCTTCTTCCTTTCAGATTCCGGGGGAAGCTGGTGGGAATAGTGGCATGACTGCGCACACCACTTGGATGAGCTAGGAGTCAACAACCATAATGGAAACTCACCTGTGTTTGCCATCTCCCCTACCAAAATATCCTTAGTTCCCTTGGCCTTATCCTTTGATGCTCTGCTTCTTGCTTTCTGGTACCATCAGCAGGTCTACTGATGTGCCTGTTAGACTAATGGGCCTTCTTCCTGTAGCTAAACTCACTATTAAGGGTTGTTTCCCCTAATTAGAATATGCGTTTCTTGAGAGCAGTCATTGTCATTTCTCTTCTGATCCCCAGCACTTAACTTACTATAGTATTTGGTTATAAGTAAGAGCTTAAAAAATAACTTTTCTTTCCTTCATTTATTCATTCCTTTGCCTGTTTATTTATTTTTTGACCAAGTCAGAGTCCTGCAGGGCAATTATAACCTATAGCTAGAAATTAGCACTTGTAAGATATCTGCATTGTCAACTATGCAGTTTTCATTGGAAGATGCCCCCCAGTGTACCCCAAAATTGTCCCTTAGATCACTGTGTATCAGTATCAAGGGTACCTGCTCTCTAGGGGAGTAGCTGGTGAATGAGACCCCTTTTGATCATTTTCATTTTGATGGGCTAGTATTGTACAATAGTTATAGATTGTAGTCCTTATGACCTTCTTTTCCCTAAGACACACTCTTCTTCCGAACTTCACTATTACTGTTCAGAACATAATTATTGTCTGTTCCTTTCTCTCACTCACCATACATATCACAGCAGTTTCCAAATTATCTCCCTACTCACATAGTCATCATATTAGTTCAGTCCACATTGCTCGTTTGTACTATTACAATAAGTTTTTAAATGTTTTTCCTTCCTGGTCTCTCCCCACTCAAATTCACCCAACACACACTAACAAAGTGATTTTCCTAAATCAAAGGTTTGACCATGTCCCTCTCCTTTCTTAATTCAATAAACTTGAAAGTCTTCCTCTTTTGACTCTAGGATTAAACATGTCATCTTTATCTTATCCTTTAAAATTTAATATGTTGGGCTGAGCTTTATAGTGTTAATAACTATTAGTATAGCAGCACATGTATATAACAAATAAATAAATATAGATATTTTGGGGTCTGTATTCAAAATATTTTACTGATGATAAGATCAAAATGTTTGGAAACCATTGCTTCTCTCTATATATGTATCTGATATATACATATATTAATATATTTATGTGTGTATATTTACATATTTCTTCATTATAACCTTTTGAAAATCAGTTTTATAGATATTAACTATATTTTGATTAACTTTGAAAAAAATTCTTAAAACTGTTTTGCCTTCCAATATTTTGCTGAAGCATAGCACATTACCAGTATAATAGTAATTGTATCTTGAAAATCGTTTATATTGTTTTTAATAAATATTGAATTTGGCTGTTATATGTCATCAATTTTTGAGTGTGCTGGCAGATGGGCTGCTTTATGATCTATTAGAGGTAAACCACAATTTCTTGGTTTGCTTCCTTAAAACTTTTATCAACAGTATTACTATCTCCATTTACTTTACTCCTGAATTCAATCTATAGTCTAGCAGAAGTTCTGAGCAAAAACTCTTTAAACCAAAATGTAATTATTTTTGATAGTCAGACCAAAATGCAAACTATAAATATCCCACAGACTCTTTATTTCCTCAATTATAAAATAAAAACAATAACAATGACAATAATAAACTCTTTAAGTCATAAACGTATTTTAGAGTTTGTGAAAAATGCTACTTTAAAAACAGGTTCAGATAAAACAAATTGCTTCCAAGAGTGTAACAGAGTTGTTTTTGATGCAGAGACAGGGGATGAAGACAGCACTACCTGGTTCTGAGTATGAGCAGACAAAGAATGATAGAGAGTTTTTGAGTTAAAAGGAAAAACTGAGTCAAAATTCCTTGTGTTTGTAGTTGTTAGCTGTGGCAAAGAAATGAGGCTTTGTTGTTAAGTCTGACAAGTAATGTTGTCCATCTCTAGAATGGATTGGGTTTAGGGGGAAATTTCTGTAAAAGTGGAGAAATGGGGAATATCTAGGCATAAAGAGCATTTTTTTAAAAAATGACTGATTTGGATTTATATTAATAATGTCTTTTTTGACAAAAGCATTAGTAAGTCTGTCAGGTGAGTAAACTATATTTTATTCAAAATAAATTGCTTTTCTTAAAAATATTTTTGGTACAACAGTATGAAAAATGACTGAAATGCTCTTTTCCTGATGAAACATTTTCTTAATAACTAAGAAACTGTCACTAAAAGAGCCATATTAAAGCAATGCTTTATTTTGAGAGCTTTACAAATTATTTTTTCAGATACATTTGAGAGCAATGATAATTTGTTTAATTACTTTGTTTAATTGAATAAGATGACCTCTCAATTCAAAATGTTAATTGTAAATATTTAGGTATTTTTTGCCAATGTATTAGAAGAAAATAACTGCCAAACAATAGACATTTATATTTCAACTATTTTATTTAAAACAAAAAAACCATATCTTCCCAATTTTTTATTGTCTAGTATATATAGTTATTTCTAGATAAATGCCTGGTTTGAATTCTTACTGTTTTAGTTAAAATAAGATTTATTTTATCTTTTGAGTTTTAAAATTTTGCTTCAATATTGAGTTCCTTTTCTTTCATTTTCAACTCATAAAGAAATCAAGAAAAGCAAAATATGTTACATATATGTTCCTTCAAGCAAAACAAATCCCCATATAAGACATATTATAAATTAATATTTAAAGAAAGAAAATTGACTAGGCTTTTTCCTCTGTATCAATATGAAAGATCTAAAACGTTGTATTATGCAACTTAAGACACCATTGCTTCTTTTCTTCCCAATGTTCCTTTTATAGAAGAATGAGATGCAATAAAAAATAATTATGAAAATGGAAAAAGGTATTCAGTCATTTCTGGTAATTTTCCTATCTCTCTGAAAACACTTTGGTCTTCTTTGTTAGATACTCATTCATGTCATGCATAGTAACTGTTCGTGTAAGCTGAGATTTCTTTTCTCTCTTCAGCCTGTACTCTTGTCACTTGATGATCTTCTCAGTGTCCATGAGTTCAATTATCATGTCAATGATGGTATTTCCCATATTTACATATCCAGCCCTAGCCTTTGGAGGTGTGATAGGAGTCTTCAATTATCTAGGTATCTGTTGTACTATTTCTGGCAAATTTTGAATTTTGAATTACAAAGTCTCTTCCTCCCTACCTCTTCCTCTCCTTTCTGATTTGGAAAGCAATTTGATATAGTTTATACATACATATGTATATATATGAAATTTTGAAAAGAATATTTATATATTAATCATATTGTAAAAGTAAAGGCAGACTAAAAAAAACTAAAAAAGAGTGAAAAAAGCATGCTTCAACCTACATTCAAACTTCATCAGTTCTCTGGAGGTGGGTAGTATTTTTCATCAAGTGTCCCCTATAATTTTCTTGGATCAGTTTTGATGACAGTAGCTAAGTCATTTACAGTTAATTACTATAGTAATATTGCTCTTAGTGTGCACAATGTTTATCTGATTCTTCTCACTTTCCTTTGAATCAGTTCATGCAAATCTTTCCAGGTTTTTCTAAAAGCATTTTGCTGATCCACTCTTATGATACAATATTATTTCATTACAATCACATACCACACCTTATTCAGTCTTTTCTCTACTAAAGGATGCCCTTTAGATTCCATTTCTTTGCCACAACAAAAAGAACTGTTATAAATATTTTCATGTAAGTAGATCCTTTCCCCTCTATCTTTGATCTCTTTGGGATATAGTCCTAGTTAGTACACAGTTTTATGACTCTTAAGATATAGTTCCAAATTGCTCTCCAGAATGGTGGTATCAGTTTATACAGTTCCAACTAAAGTGTATTAGTGTCCCAATTTTTTCACATCTCCATCATTGATCATTTTCATCCTTTGTCATATTAGGCACTCTGATAGGTGTGAGGTGGTACCTCAGAATTGTTTTAATTTGAATTTCTCTAATCAGTAGTGATTTAGAGACTTTTTATATAACTATTGATAGCTTTAAATTCTTCTGAAAACTACTAATTTATAACCTCTGATCATTTATCAATTTATGAATGACATATTCCTATAAATTTGACTCAATTCTCTATATATTTCAGAAGTGGAAAACTCTTTAGACATAAATTTTGAAGACCCAAGGGGAACCATAACAGTGAGGTAGAAAAAGGGGAACTAGCTGAATATATATGGAAATGAAAAGGTAAAGATTTCATCAAACTAATGAGATTTTAAAATACTAAGAAGAGGGACACCAGGGGAAACTAGTAGAAATTGTATGCAAAAACATGGTATAACAAAATGTGCTGAAGCTCAAAATGAGTTGAAGTTTTTTAAAGAATACTAAGGACAAAAATAAGATATTTTTCAAGGAAGAGGATATAAAAATATGTCTGCTCTTTATTATAATTGGAATAAATACAACAGAGGATACAAAGAAATTAGAATTACTGAAATTTATTTTTCTTTTCTTTTCAGTGATATAAATAATGATATTTCAGTTGAAAAAAAAATAGAATAAAAGAACCTAACAGGAAATTGAAGCCTTAGGTTAGTGTGGTGAAATTGAACATTTAGAGGGTTTCAATGCTTTCAGGTTATAAAACCTAGGTAAACAATGTTCCAGAATATTAATGGAAATAGTCATTGTTATTTTTGAATCACTATCATTAATCACTGGAAGCTCCTGAAGAGAGGGAGAGGTGCTTCAGGACTGGAAAGGGGCAAGTAGACTAATTTTTTTTTTGAAAACTGAAAAGGTTCAAAGTGCAAAATAAAGAATCAGAAGCTGGACTTTAACTCCTGAAGAAAATATCATGATTGAGTTGTTAAAGGGACCATTTGTTAGACTTTAGAATGGCTTTCAACACTTAGAGCTTCTTTGGGTTCAACAAAGAAAGACAATGGAAGACTAATTTAATTTCATTTTTTGAAATTCTATGATTAGATTCTGTTATTAGAAAAATAGAATAGGAAAATGCTGCAAGCATCATACTTAAGAGTTCCCTAAAACATTTGACACTTATTCAAATTCTATCATTTGAATACCATGGAGAGATTTGGATTTTGTTATAATTATATATTAAAAATTGGTTCAGTGATCTGATTTAGAATAGACATCAATGAGTTCACTGAATTAGAATAGGTTTTAATGGGTCAACAATTAATGTCAACTATATTAAGGACTCTAATAAACTGCCTCAGGAATCTTTCTATGAGTGTATTATAGTCTGGGGAAAGAAGGTCTTAGGTTCAGTAACAATCGATTTGGAGATTGACTGGGTAAAGCTTCAAAATCTCTTAATAGATCTTAATTTGCTGGTTGGTGAGCTCTGATAATATACATGGTATTTAGAATAGTTTAATTAGTTTACTTGGGATTTCATAAAAATATGCCTAAAATCATTAGAGGTCAGATAGCTTATTCCTTGGTCACTAGGCAGAATTTTCATTATTTCATACTGACAACTACTTATCTTAAAGGCAAATATTATTTGGGGAAAGTGATTTTATGACCACTTCTTTTTTAACCTATTCTAGTATTATCAGTTTTAATTTTTTTAATAATTTTTTTCCTATTCAAGTTTACCTTTCAGTTGTGATTCAAGGTTGTTTGTATTTTACTTTAATATTTCAAGAGATTAATTCCAAAGGATGATATAGTGTGGCAGGATACTACCATCCTTTGAGTCATCTGGCCTATAACCTTAATGGGAAGAGAAATGAGATAGGGAAAATAATTAGTACAAAATTACAGTTATCCCTTTTCCCCATTGTGTTTTCATATATGATGGGTGGGCATAAGAAATTAAATGGGAATTTTGTGGAAGCCACAGAAAACACACAAATGACACAGGAAAAAAGATTAGAAACTTAGAAATGCATCTTAACCCAAAATTTGCAATAAGATATTGTAAATACCCCATAAAATAAAAAGGTAAAATTTCAGACATCTTAACCGGTATGAAAGCGGGGCCAAAATATTTTACTGGATTTTTGAGATAATGAGGTTACCATGCCCCTAACCCTCATGATGTATAAGGGATAACTATAAAACAACACAAGTGAGAGGTAATACAAGGTGATACCTACATAAATAGGGAGAAGCAGACATATGCAAGTGATTTTGGTAAGGTAGAAATGACAAGACATGGATATTTAGAAGTGACTTGCCTACATTGAGGTAGGAATAGTTATACTCAGGAAGAATGAATTTGTTGGAATAGTAAAAGAATGGATGTAAATTGAATTTGTAATAGAAGTGTGTTAAATGTGTTACACCTTGGCACCAAGGTCATCTCTATCCCTCCCCCCTTCTCTCTCTCACTTATCTATCTATTTACATTTCTATCTCTATCTCTATCTATCTATCTATCTATCTATCTATCTATCTATCTATCTATCTATCTGCGTGTATACATATACACACAAATGTTGATTTTAAAATTAAGTACCTAATATTCATAGCCCACAATGCCATGGAATTACAAAAAATCCCCTACATTCCCCAAACCAAAGAAAGTTACCCTTAATCTTTAAATGAAACAATGGTTATTAAGATAAAGATTCAGGAAATTAATTTTGTTTCTATAATACCATAATATTGAGAGATATAAGTTTTAGTTAACAAAAATTGAGATGTTAATAAAAATGTATTTTTTAAAAATCTGGAACAAGTATGTTTTTTTATATAAATGTTCCATAGATCTGAGGCACATAATTGAAACACTGACAGATTTTTAATGACATTTCTATAAAACTCTATTACCTAACAGTTTCCTTTTTTCAGTTGTATGCATAAAGCATTAATTATATTAAAACTCCCCAGCATGAAGCAAAAAAAGATTTTTAATAATCAGCTATTTCTAGTACACAGCATGCAGTTAAAATCTAGTCCTTATTAACAGTCACAAAATTGTTATCAATGAATAGTCTTTACTCTCCAGCTGTTTAACCAGATGTTCATAGCTAGTTATATGTACATTTTGAGGTCACATATACCAAGGTATAAGCCCTTCATTTAAAACTTACTGATTTAATAAAGATGACTATGCCAAGGTTTTTATTTTCTTCTTGAGAAGTTTATCATCAAAATAATGAGAACATTAAAGTTTATTCAGTTCTTGACATTTAATTTTGTTTATGAAGGAAAATTTCATTTTCTTTTCTAAGTATTGAAATTACTTATTACCATAGTTCTCCAAATTTATATTAGAGATATGCTTTTCCTGCTTCTGAAAGCAACATTGTGATTTAGAAGTGGTCACTGAGGAAAAGCTATCATTTAGTGTAAAACTAAATGGATTGAACCACAAATCTTACAGTTGTGAGGCTAAGCACTGTCCTGAAGGAATAATCCTTGCCTTCCATGCAGATGTTATGCTCTTCTTAAAAAAAATAGTGCTGATCCTGATACAGATGTTCTTGCATTGGCTGAGCCTTTGATTAACCTTTTATGAAGTATCTGCCTACAGAAATATGGATTAGTTTGTTCCCATATGTCTTATTAAAAGTCTGTCATGTTTTATTAAACATTTTGTTTATATTTTTTTCTTTTTCTTTTTCTTTTTTTTTTCTCTACACACAGCTTTGTGAAAAACAGAGAACATGCACATGCACTAACAAGATTGTCTAGTTGGGTGTCTGATGCCAGCTGCTGATATTAGTTTGAATTGGTAAATGCTTTGTCATTTGGTTAGTTGATTAACAATAAAGAATGAATCAAGTCACAAAAACAAGTGTTATTTTGCTGTTTCAGGTAAACAAATTGTCAATACTCAAGATTGAATTCATTAATTTGAGGACTTGTTAATAGAATTCTCCACTTCTAGACACAGAATTGGTTTTCTTTTGTATTTTGTTGTTCTTCGGGTTTTAAAAACCTGGTTTGCCAGTTGACCCTATCTCGGTGTACAGAGTTATTATTTATATCATGCTATCTTTTTAAGACATTTCACTGTTGCTTATGTAGCCTTTTTGTCATTGTCAGTTTAAATTGAGAAAGCCTGATTTTTCCATGAGGAATGAACATTAGCCTTCCTGTGTATTTCATTTAACCTCATAATTATTGGACTTTTGGTTTCATTGTTTGATTAATGGATGTTCCTTACAAGTGATCCTTTAGATCTTGCTAGGTAAAGGAGAATATGAAGTCAGCTATTCCATTTTTATATAATACTGATTTTTAGGGGGAAAATTCCTTATCTTCAGCTTTTTGGGGACTTACCTCATTCTGTTCTCGTTTGCTATGGTGCTTGAAAGACGAAGGAGAAGGAATGTTTATGGTGGAGAATAGCATTGAGAATGAAAACAAGATGGAAGTGAGGAAGTACAATTCCTAACATAACTGCGAAAGTCTGTGTTCCATTTGGGATGACATTTGTTTCTAAATGACATTAGTAAACTTGACTTTGCTCTACTGTCAGTCTCATACACTCACACACACTCAGAGTTCCTTGATTTCTTTCTAAAATTCCTCTTTTTATTTTTTCTTTGAGCTGTTCATATTACTAGTGGCTTAGAACTGTGTCAACCAACTAGTTTAGTCTGCCAGAGTTTTCATTAGTCCCCAAAGTTTGATATCTATATGAACCCAAACAGAACTTAAAGAGGTCTCATTTCTCAAAATGGTAGTTGAGCAGTCCAGTTTCAGCCAACTCTAGTATTCACTCTTTCCCCTTTGCCGAAAACCAACTACAACCCCCTGATTGTAGAGCCTTCCAAATCATTAGATTATATATTGGCTGTACCCATTGCCTACATAAAATAAAGTAACAATATTTGAATTATTTCTTATACTAGGTGACTTTTTTTCTGTTAGTGTGGAAATGTTCTATGTTTGTGCTATTACTAGATGTCTGATAGCTGGATAGAGAAAGCATTATTATAACTCTTTTAAACAGTAACTAATTCACTGTAAAGTAATTAATTTTTGTATGGTGACTAGCTCATTTATAAATAATATCTTTGCAGGACCAAATATTTTATTACTCTACTCAAAGCTACTCCTTCTATTTGAAGTAAGAAAATCTAAGGGGAGCTTAACTTTTGGTATTTCATACAAGATCTCTGATTGAATGCTTGGAAATGATTGTTTTCTTGTTTTATATAGTTAAAGGTAAATAGCAAAAGACTGTCAGATGCATGATTGATCAAATAGATTTAATAGTAGGGAAAGAATTTGGTAAAAGGTAACTTTTATTCATTAGTTCCTTTAAATATTTTGATGACAATTTTTGATGTTATATACCTTATTCCTTCTTGAATAGGTGTCCTATACTTTCCCCTTTCCCTTATCCAGCTTGTCATACCTTACTAACAAAATTTTGAAAGGAAAACAGAGCAGTTCATCAAAACCAATCAATATATTGACCATATCTGACTATATACAGTAATCAACACTCATTGATCTCTACCACTGCAGTGAAGGGAGAGAGGGAGAATATATATCATATATTCATATCACATATCATATATGAGTGTTTATGTGTACATATGTACAGCATTCATTTACTTTCATTTCACTCTATGTTTACATTGTAGTTATTTGTGCATATTGTTCTTTTGTTTCTACTTTACTAAAGCAGTCCATTTCTTTCTTCCCATGCTTTTCTGAATTTGTCATTATTTCTTGTAGCATAATAATATTCTTTCTCCTTCATGTACTATTTTATTTTAGCTTTCCCCCAGTTAATATGGGCCTACTTTTTCCAAATTCTCTTCTTCCACAGGAGGTATTCCTGAAAATATGAAGTTTATGGGTCCTTTCTGTTTTTAACTTCTTGAAAATAGTTATTCTTTCATTTATATATATATATATTTTTTTTTAAAACCCTTACCTTCTGTCTTGGAGTCAATACTGTGTATTGGCTCCAAGGCAGAAGAGTGGTAAGGGCTAGGCAACATTCTTTCATTTATAAGGAGATGTAGTTCCAAAGAAACTAGGTAATGTAGATTTTTAAACAGACTCACAAAACCTTATATCTGTTGTAAGGAATAAGGAGGAGGAGGAGCAGAAGAAGAGCAAACACTAAAAAAAAAAAGGAAATGGGCATTTATTAAGTCCCTGCTATGTGCCTGGCACTATAGTAATGCTTTACATTTTACAAACATTATCTCAGTTGAGCCTCACAACAATCCTGGTGGTAGGTGCTGTTAGTGTCTTCATTTTACATTCGGATAAACTGAGTAAATGTAAATGACCTGCCCATTGTTATACAAATATTTTCTGAGGCTGGATTTAAACTTAGGTCTTCCTCTTATGACCCAATGCATTATCTACTGTGCCATCTACCTACCTGCCTCTAATTGCTTTTACAATGAAGAATAAAGGGTATTTGGGGTCTTTTTCCCAAGAATATTATGAAATGAGTTTTCCCTCTGGACTTACTGGAAAAGACCACTGATGTTAAGGTCAAGAATGCTTGACTTGATTATTCCTTTTATAGAGAGTTCTCTTACTTAGTACTACAACCTCCCCTTTATTCCTGAGACATCTCTAATAGCTTACTGTCTAAATCAAGATAAAGCAGTGTCCTGGTGATTCTCTGGCAAATGCAAAAAAAAATTATTACTGAACTCCATTTCAACTTTATATATATTAGTTGACTTGTCACAAGGAAAAAGGTTATCTTGCTTGACCTTGATGTCCTCTGACTATTTTAAGGGTGAGAACTGAAAACTCAGCAGAAATGAAGATCTGTTATTTTTTTTTTTTGGTCCCAGGTTGCTCCAACCTGCCAACTTGCCAAACACCTGCCTTTACATGAAAGAAATTTCATATTATAAAGAAAGAAATGTGAATTGCCTCTACCTTTTAGAAATGAAGGATGGATAGAAAATCTTTTTTTTTTATTTCCCCAAGTCTGAGATCAGTGGAATAAAATATCTTTTGAATTGTTAAATTCTCCAAATGGATGTAGATTTTACCAATGTTTTAAGAATTATGATTGAAGGTTACCTTTTGAAAACCAAAAATACAGCGACTAGTTGGGTCTAATAATTTTTTCTTTCCTTGGGTAGAATTTCTCACATTGTGTAATATATTTGTATGTGTGTGTATATATTTGTGTGTGTGTGAATGCATTGATGTATGGATGTGTGTAAAAAACGAGTTGATTCCAGGATACAGGGTAGCAATGTGTTTGCAAATGTGCATAAATTAATATGTATCTATATGCAATCATGCATATATACCCACTTAAGTATGTACACATACGTTCACAGAGATGCACAAATATTTATTGTCTACATTTTCTGGAGGAATGTTCTGATGGGTTTTTGGGAACTAGAGTTAAGGACTCTTAAACACTTATTATGTTGTGATCACAAGTAGAAGGAAATTTCCAGAAAGATTTAAGTCATGGGAAAAGAAAACCAAAGGCACACAACCATATACGTGTATGAAAAAGGATGATTTCAGAAGGAAGAAATTCCCTCTACAAAAACATATTGTCTGTATATATGTGTGAATGCATGTGGGAAAGCCCAGTGCCTGTTACCCTGCCTAACTGAAATGAAATTTGAACTACTGAACTTGTTATTTTATAATGCTTTCTGTTAGCATGGGATGCGAATATGGATGGGTTATGATTGCACTGATTTGGGTGAGATCAAAATAATTGTAAGAACAAACTATTTTGTTTAAGAAGGAATATATAAATTAAAAAATTTAAACTCATATAATTACAAATTAATCTCATAGTTTACATTGAAATGTTTCTCAGAAAGGAGCTCTAAGCTCCTCAAATTTGTTTTTGCAAGGTTATACCTTGAAGCATATACAATACAGTGCCGGGCTCTAGGCTAAAGCCTAGGGCTTTTTTTTTTTTAATGTTAAAACTGGACCTATGCTCCAGAGGCTCACTTTCTGTTGGAACAGGAAAACATACAAATAATAAAGCATACAAGATATCTACAATGCAAAACGAAGATGCTTTTAGAGGAAAGGCACTGGGGTAGAAGGTTGGTAGTGCTGGGGTGCCAAAAGCCTCCTGCAGAAGATGACCTATCTGTAGTATGATATTTTTACTGCTAAAATCTAAGCCAATTGATCTTTCATTTCAGCAAGTGTTTGGCACATATACTTTTATCCAAGTCACTGGCTTTAGTCCATATGCAATTTCCTGAGATGAGTACAAATGGAAATATCGGATGAAGGAAGAATTTCTATCCTGAATAGAGCAACACTAATCTAATTTTATTGTGTTCATATTTTATAAACACTTATTGGTGAAGAATTCGCACCATGCAGTTATACTTTAAGATATAGAGGCTACTTCTGAGTACTATGTAATTCTACAATTCTTTCATATTTTTCATGATTATCACATCAAAGAGCCATTATTTGCTCTATTATCAAAATGCATCTCATAATAAAATACTTCAAAATGATCCTATATACAATAATTAGTATAACATAATTTTCATATAAGTAAATAGCGATGAATAATTTTATGCTTTTTAAATAGAATTGTTGTCCTAAATACGGCTTACTTTTGCCCAAGACTGAGCCAAAATTGTTTGATCAGGTAAAGTAATCAGAAAAATTCTTCCTTGCAGTTTAAGTGCTTCTCAATTTAAGTAATTTATCTTTCTAGGAAAAGTTTTGTGCTCCTAAGGGGGTATAATTTATGTTTTGCACAGAGTTCATTGATTGGATGTCAGTTTTTTCCCCCCAGGAAATGTGGATGCTTAGTTTCAATATATGTTCTTTCCTGAGTATGTGTTGATGACCTGTTATTTTAAAAATTTGGGATATTTTTTTTGCCTTACAGAAATTGTGAAAGAAACAATCCATCTAGATAAATTAGCACTTCAATTTTGAAAGAAAGCATATTTATTCCACTCCAAGTCTACATTCCCTATGATAAGAAATCTTGATTTTATGAATAATTTTGACAACAGGTTTCTAAAGATGCATATTATAATTGTAGTTCATTGCAAAGAACATTGTGACAGGTGCTATACAAGTATAACTTTTGAAATAGAAACCCCCCCATCTCAATTAATGTAAATACACAGGGCTCTGACTTTTTTGATTGAATTACTCAGTAGGAGATAAAAATCTCAGTGTGAATTAGCCTTTAATCAATTTAGGAGAATTGAAATACTTTGATCATTGGATGAAAACAGATGACCTCACACTGGAAATACTTTGTGGCTGGTTGAAGACATTGAGTCAGAGCACTTTGGGGATAATTCATAGTCCTTTTGGAAATTTGTAGTTTGCAACTAAGTGATACAGCTTTGAATTAAGGACTTAGAAGAGTTAGACCCTTAAATTTCTGCCAGAGATCAGAAAAGTAGTGGTAGGGGGAAAAACCTAGAGGGAGTATTATATTTTCTCCTGACCATTGACTAAATAGTGATATTATGAATGTCCAAAAGTTGGGAGAGCTAGGGTTCTCATTGATGTTATTAGCAGTGTTCCACAGCAGCAAGTGTCTGCATATGAAGCAGAGAGACACATTGAAGACAAAGTTGACATAATGAAGAAAAAACAGCTTGATTACTCTTTAAGAATTCTGACTCTGAAACCTAGCAGAGAGCTGCAACTCAGGGGTACTTTTGAGGATTCTACAAAGAGAAAAATAAAGGCATAGTAAACAGAGGTTGTAATTTCCATTTGGCTACATGGGCTCCTAAGTTTGAGCCCACTCTCCCTGGGGACCTTGTGTGTGCAAGGGATGAGTATAACTCTGTTTGATCGCATATTTTGTACCATCTGCCCTTAACATAGTATTTTAGTATATACTCTTTTCTAAAAGTTAATTGGTACTATTGGATCAGTGGGAAGTATTCTAGATAGGGCTCATGAACAAGAGTCTTAGGAAACTAGCATCATTCTCTCAACTACTCCCTGAATCCTGAGTAGTCAATGGCCCCTGGGAATCCAGCTACCAATGTGACTGGGAGTTGGAGAATTAGCCCAGAGGGAAAGCTACATAAGACTGACAGTTTAGGGCAACTATCATTTAGATAATCCTAAAGGTACAAAACACTGAACAAAAGGATATGAATTAAAAACAATTAAATGGCACTGTGTGGTAACACATTATTATCTTATGTATATTCATATCTACTTACATGTTGTATTTTCCCAATAAAATCTGAATCCCTTCCGAGCAAGGATTATTTTTAATTTTCTTTGTATTTCTAGTTGCTAATATATTTCCTTGCATATAGTAAATCCTTCTTGCACTAGATATTAACTATTGCAGATAAAATTACTCCCCAAATATAAACCACAATATTAGTTTTGGACAGACACTTGTATATAGAATAAATTCTACTTTTGGAAATCAAGCACAAAGACAATGAATTCCTATAAAAATCAGAGTAGCCATTTAATATTATTGTTTTCTTAAAAACAAGGTAACTTCTCTGGAATTTTTTTTTCATGGAAATATTTATGTATATATTCATGTAAGGAATTATCTAGACAATTTGTACATATGGTCTTTTTATCTCTTCTTAGGTATTAATTTGCTTTTTTCAAGCCTTTGGTGAAAATTCATTAAGTAAAATGAAATATAAACAAAACAAAGCAAAATGTGAAGATATTCTTTTTGATGCACTATTTTGACTGTTTTGATTTTGTCTTTGCCAATCAAAATCTTTTGCATGTGATAAATGTTGAATTGAGAATATAGTGTACAATGATTTTCAAAAATAATAACTGATTATGCCTTCTTAAATATTTTTGTATGGTTATTGTAATGCCAAAGAGAAATGAGAGATCTCTTATATTATCTATAAAATGCAATGTGGATGTTAGCTTACATTGACAATATTAGTTATCTTATAACTAATACAAAGTTAAGCATCAAATAAGCTATCCTGCTTCATATATACTGCTTCACATATATTATATATTTTGTGTATGTGCAAATACCCAAGGATGCTCCAATTTGTTCTTTAAAATTAAAGCTCTACAAGAAGAGAGGGAGGCTTGATTTGATTAATTATGCTTACAAGCTGTTAGTGAGAGGAAAAAAATTTAAATGACTTGAGTTGAATTTTCACATAATTGAAGCTTTTTAGATTGGCATTACTTCTATCAGTTTGTTGAGAAATTAAAAATGAATTTCATTTGAAGATTGAAGCAATATAAAGAGATGGTGGTATTAATCCTTCACAGAGAGGTAATAGCATATAAACACATGCTGAAGATGAGAGTGATGAGAGAATGATGAGAGTACTTATTAAACTGTTATAATAAATATCCTCCAAAATCTTTTTAAAAATTAATTATGTTTATAATCAGAGGCATGCTCTTTGTGTTTCCTCATTCATTTATACAGACAAAAGGACTTGAAACGCAATGTATTTCTTACATGCCTCTTAATTGGAAATTTGTGATGATGATCTACAAATATTGTATCAGTCTATTATCTTATTTGAATAGCAGGAAAATTTAGTTTAGGAAATATCGACTAATGCATTTAAACTAAAAGTTTGCTATTGAGATTAATGCACAGTTAGGCAAATAATATCCCAAATGAGTTTTCATTGTAGATTCTACTAGATATTAAGTATAATGGTCATTGGGTCATCAAGATAATGACCAATCATTGATTGCTTTCTATGTTTTATTATATTATGTTGTGCATATATATAGAGAGAGTATACATATACATACATATGCATGTATCTACCCATCCATTTACCTATAAGCTATTCATAATATTGTAAAACCATTTATTAACTACATACTATCAGAAAGAAATTAAGAATTTCAGGATTCCACCTTATATCTATCCCATCTTGTATTACTTTAGTTCCATTTTTTCATCTCTCATTTAACTTCAGATGCCCTACTAAGTGGTCCTTTTGGGGAATGATTAGCTTGTTACTTTTCATTTTCTCTCTCACAGCATCATGAACATACATGCTCTCATGTAATGGAAAAATAAAATAAAATTCTGCCCGTGAGGACTCAGTCTAGAATGGTATAGTTGGTAGTGTTAGGAAAATGCTAAACCTATCTTAAAAAAAAAGACTTTCAATAAAAGCAGAAAAATAAACCTAGTAGTTCTGTGGGTAATTGGGAGTCAATAAGCTTTTATTAAGCATCTATCACTGTTCTGAGTGAAAGAAAGGTCATGTCTTGTAAAGCTACCTTATCTTTGGTACAAAATATTTATATGGCTATGACCTCATCTGGAAATGATTTAAAAAGTTTTCCAGGTGCATATACTGTTAAATAAATTCACCCTAGTTTTCAGAGACACATTTATTTGCAAGTACATTTTACTACCGTTTTGCAAACATGAGGATGAAAGTTATTGATAATATGCAAAAAGTTAGTAAGAGTCATTCATCAAGAATTGATTTTGCATCTACTATCTGCCAGGTGCTGTGCTAGATTCTGATGATTCAAAGTCAAAAATGAAACAGTATTTGTCTTTGCAGAGTTATAGTCTGTCAGGAGAAATACCATGTACACATGTATACCATTGGTATATACGTACTGGTATAATACCATTGGTAGTGGACACTGGGCAGGAATGTTCAGTTGTCCGGTCAGCACTCCCAGACCCCTTCATAGCTAAAGATTTAATTAGCTATTGGAATAATTAATACTTTTTAAGCCTATGGATAATCTTAAAGCTCTTTAAATCCACATGATCCCTTCCTTTTCTGTTTCATGTTTTTTTTTTTAATCATGGAAAAAGTTACATGTACAATAAGAAGTTCAAAGGAATACTATTTCAAAGGAATACAATTATAGCTTAAAGTCTCCCCACTCCCCTGTTAGAATGATTCTGAGATTTGTCCTTTCCTAATTTAACTTTATCTTTTTCTCTTGCTAGCTCTTTGGTATCTTTATGTTTGAGGCAAAATCCTGGGTACAGGAAATGGATGGTAAAAGAACCAAGCAGAGTAGATTACAGTGTCCCTGGACAGGCATGGGAAGGGGCAGTTGGAGAAAGACTAGATTTTTTGTGTCGCCTTTTCAATAGGTATGTGTAAGTGTGAACTTGAGCTGGAGTCTTTTGTTCTGAAATGCCTGTAGGAAGCAGTGACCCTCCTGGATCTCGCCTTTCTCTGCTACAGGTGTGCCCTCCTTTCGATTTCTCCTTTAGATTGTCTTTTTTCTCTTGTCCTTGTGCCACTGGTGCTCTCACTTCGTCCTGGGCAGGGCTGGGGAGGCTAACTCTTCAGGGTCAGCTCTTGAGGACCCCGCACCTTCCTCTAAGTCTTCCCAGACTACTTGTATGCCTTCCATAATGCTGGAGCATGATCCAAGTCAGATGTTTAGAGCAGGACTCTGAGGGAGTTACAAGTCACTTTCTTGCTCCTCTGAAATACAAATCTCAGAGTGTCAGTTAATGCTCAAACCCCCATAATACACAAATAGGAAAATATAAAATAGATACAATGTAAGAACAAGTTGGGTTGCTTTATTTCATTTATTTATCTTTGTTTCCATTTATCATTCCATCTGTTTATTAATATGTTGATCTATGTATGCATGAATATGGATGAATGTGTATACATATATATGTTGATGTTGATATATATCTATAGTATGTATGGGCAGTGGTGGAAACACTGACAAATGGGATAACAAAAGCCCTCCCATAGGAGATCATGCGTGAACTGAGCCTTGAAGGTAGTTGGGATTTTCAGAGACAGCATGTATTCTATGCCTGAACAGCAGCCTATTTAAGTCCGAAGGATGAGAGGTGAAATTCAAGTGTGAGGAACCATCAAAGAATGTGTAGAGAGAGAGCAATGTGAAATAAACCTGGAAAGCTAAGCTGAGGCCAGATAAGTCTTCAGATGTCAGATATGAGAGTTTGTATTTGATTTTAAAAATTATCAGTAGGCTCTTAAAGTAGCCTATTAAAATTATGTTTGTATATAAATATTATTTAATATGTAACATAAAAATATAATAATATATAGTAGATCTTTTTAAGTGGTGAAGGGATATTGTTCAACCTGCATTTTTAAAAAAATCATTTTGTCATTTGACAGGAGGATGTATAGATAAAAGGGAATATTTCAGGGAGGGAGACCAATTATCAGGCTAATTATCAGGCTGTAATTCAGGAGCTGTTAAGAGCCTGAATGAAAATCAGAGCCAAATGAGTATAAGGAGATGGCGGAGAGAAATATTGTAGATCTAGAATAGATCAGACTTCCCATTTATTTGCAAGTATGTGGTGTGCAAAAGCAAGGAAATGAAGATGAATCCAAGGTTGTGACACTGAGTATCAGAAGGTTTGTGGGGATATTAGGAAGGTGGATAGGTTTTGAGGGAAAGACAATGAAGAAGTTGTACTTCAATCCATTATTTAGAAGAAATATTTTGAAGATGATACAAAGGTCTTGTTGATGCTCAGATGATGAGTATATTTACCGAGTATCTCATGTATGTGTTTGTTTATGTAGTGTGTGGGGCAGTTTACTAATAGCTTAAATTCAAAATGATAATTAATCAGGACCATAGTATATATATATATATATATATATATATATATATATATATATATATATACATTTAGAGCAAGAAAGAATCCAATATATGATGATTCTGTTGTTGATTAAAATGCATTTTTTTAAAATTAGGTTTCTTAAGATGTGTGTCTTTTAAGGCAGTGTGGCTCAGAGTCAGGAAGCCTTGGGTTCACATCCCACCTCTGATGTGTATTAAATGTGTGATATTAGGAAAATAATTTAATTTATAAGTATTTCAGGAAGTTCTCCAAGACTATGTGTCAAAATATATTGTTCTGGTCCCTTTGAGCATCAATATAATAAATTTATAAGTGGCAAATCTGGTCAGCATAGTAAGTTCATAAGTAATCATTATAAAGTGGCAATTGCGGGAAATAAGATTGCAAAGGAGACCCTAGAAGTCATGCACACATCATCCCAAAGATCTGAGGAGAATAATGTATAGATCATATCATATGTCAATAAAAAAATCACATCCTGGTAATATGTGTGGAAATAGTGTGCATCAACATTTTAAAACCAAATAGGGAGTGATGACTGGCACACAAGTAAACCTCTGTCTGCCTCAGTTTCCTCAATATATGATCAACAACTTCAATATGGATGAAGATTGAGAAAAAAAAACTGGCAGATCTGGCAGTCAAGATCATTAGAAACTTTGAAGAAAGCAGTGTTATTTTAATAAGGTTGTTAGAAGCCAGAATGCAAAGGTTAGAAAATCAATTTACAAAAGGCAGTGAATATAGACAGATCTTTCTAGGAATTTGACTGAGAAAAGGAGGAGAGATATAGGATCATAACTTGAGAGGATAGGAAGTTATTTGTTTGTTTAGAAAGGAGACAGAAAGTGGAGTAAACCTGATTTTTGTTTTCTGGCAAAACTCTAGAATTTATTATTAGAGGGATGGTAGGCTATGATTTAAAAAGACAAGTAATGATCACTAAGAATCACCTTGGGTTTGTCAAGAAAAGAAAAGTCTGAACCGACCTTGTTTCCTTTTTTGACAGTTATTAGAGGAATACCATAGGTAAAGAATAGTTAAATCAAAACATTTGACAAATACATTATTCTTTTGGATAATGCAGCAAACTTGATAAATGATCAGACATATCATTTTTTTGGGACACCTCCAGGGGAGTACCATAGAGAAGTGTTCTGAAGTCTAGCATCTGGATTAAAAAAAATCTACTCTTATATGGTGGGAGAAGAATGGGTTCATGTGAAAAAGATGGGTTTTTTTGTATTTTACTGACATCCAGATTCAATAGAAATCAAATGTGTTATTTGCTCCTTCCTCACCTTAAAATAATGTGAATTTAGGCAGCATTAAGAGGAGGATAGTCTTCACAATGAGGGATGTTATAATCTTTTGTCTTCTGTCCTAGTCAGCCCACAGTTAGAATGCTGTGTTCAAATATAATGACTTAAGAGGAAATTTATGAACTAGAGTACATTCAAAATAGGGGAGGAGGGGTTGTGACTAGAATGGTGAAAGAACTAGAAATTATGCCATTTTTGAATCATTGAAGGAACTGGGAGTACTTAAGCTGACAAAAAAGAAAACTTGGAAATAATTGCTTTCTTGAAATAGTTAAGAGTCCATCATATGCTAGAGAGATTGGACTTATTCAAAGTAGCCTCAGAGAGAAAAGCAAAAACCAAACCAATAAACTTTCAAATGGTGAGTGGACAAACTTAGAGTCAATGCAAGGAAAACTTTCTAACAATCCAAGCTGTCCAAAAGTGAAATGGGCTGTCTCGGGGTGAATGAATTAATATGTATTGGTTCTTAACTGGCCATCCATACATAAAATTTTAAAAAAGAAGTTTTTGGAAGCTTAGCAAATAGAACTCTAACCTCTCTCCTGACCTCTGGTCTAGCTTCTCCAACAGCTTATTAGACATCTCAAACTAGATGTTTTGAAGAAAGATTGAACTCAGTATGTCTAAAACTGACCTTGTAATTACCCTTCCCCAAACATCCCCTCTTCTTGACCTCCATATTACTTCTGAGGGTATTACTGTCCTCAAGGTGAACCAGGGTCACAAGTAAGGTGTTTCCTTTGACTCCTCACTGTCTATCACCTCCTACATCTAATCTGCTGCCAAGATTTACAGATTATGGTCCCCTCTTTTGCCTGATACCACACTGGTGTGAACCCACACCACCTCACACTTGGACTCTGCAATAGCCTGTTGGTTGGTCTGTCACCCCACTCCATTCCACTTTCCTCTCAGTCACTAAAATGATTTTCCTAAAGCACAACCCTGACTATGTATCTCCCCACTGTCTACCTCCCTTCTCAGTAAACTTCAATAGTTCCCTATAGCCTCCAGGATCAAATATTAAATTCTGCTTGGTATTTAACACCATTCATATCCTGCCTCTTCCAACTTTTCCATTCTTGTTATCCTTTACAGAATCCCCCATACTCTTCAATCTAGTTATACTAACTTTCTTGCCGTTTTTCAAATGAGATAGTCCATCATTTTTCTCTGGCCATTTTCACTGACTAGAGTTAGCTCTCATTCCTGGAAGGTTCTTCTTTGTCATCTCTGCTTCTTGGCTTGCTAAAATCCTCAGTTCAGATGCCTGTCCTCTGTTGATTATCTAGAGTTCAGCTTGTTCACAGTTGCTTGCATGTTGTCTCTCTTATTAGACTGAGTGGTTGAGATCAAGGTCTGTTTTTTACCTTTCTTCATATAAATGTTTATTTACTAACTGAGGAAGATCTAGTTCAGATATGTCCTCAGAAAGATACTAGCTTTGAGTAAATGACTTAACCTGTGTCTGCCTCAGTTTCCTTTTCTATAAAATGGGTATACTTATAACACCTATCTCCCAAGGCAGTTGTGAGGATCATATGAGATGGTATTTGTACATTGCTTTGCAAACCTTAAAGTGCTATGAAATGTTATTGTTTTTGAATGGATTCTCCCCTGAATGGAGTTCTTCAATGAAGTCTAGATGTCTATTTGTTAAGAATGCTGTAGAGGTGATTCCTCTTCAGATGTTAGACTAGATGGATTGTGAGATTCCCTTCTGCTGAAATTCTGTGGTTCAGGGGTAAGTTAGAAAGCCATAATGAAAGATGTAGGTCTTGAAGAAAAAGTCAAATTTTACTAGATAAAGGAAAGGAGAAGGCCACCCTCCTCCTTTGGTTGTGTACATTGCGAGGCATATGGTAGTAGATGGTCACTAACAGAGTACTTGACTCAGATTAAGGGATGGATCGGAGAACTGATTTTTCAGCCCACTTAACATGCATCCTTATGTGACATATTCAGTATATACCAGTCAGCATGTAGCCATGTGTATCTCTTCTCCAGGAATGTAAATCAGTTCCTTATCTTTGAAAAACAGAAGAAAATTCAGACTGAAAAGAAAAACTTCACATGACAAAATGGATCCTAGAAAACTCATTTTCATTTCATAATGTGGGCATCAGATCTACCTGTAGTCAAACACCCAAATGTACTTGACCTTGCAAAGATGTGGAGGAGTATAATTGCTACTGAGCAAGAAGTCTTTCCTCCTGCTGAATACATCAACTGTAGAGGAGAAAATCACTGACTCATATCATACTACACCCAGCGTCTGCAGAAAGGATTTAGATTAATTATTCTAGGGTGGTTCAGCTATATCTCTAACATCTTGACAACTGGTATTGTTGGCTATGACCTAAGCCATTGCAGAGCGAAAGAGACAAACCATCAGTATTTCCTGGGAAAGAGAAAAATGTACCTAAACTTGATAGTTATTAATAGTAAATGTTTTATTCTTAAAATGTATGAAAATGCATGAAAATAATCAGAAAGGTTTGTACCTCTTTTAAAGTAAATACGGGTTTTAAAATTTTAGTATTTGGGAAAATGTACTGTTATAGACATACTTTTTCTACATATGATTAATTCTAGAAACTGTTACAGTGATTTAAAAATGAATTATATAAATAACTGACATACAATAGGAATCTGAGCTATGCAGAATATGTTTGGAAACTTAGAGTAAAAGAAGATCTTCCAATAGGATATATTTTTATTACAGTCCATGTTTACTTTTCTTATCACTTTTAGCTAGAATCTCCCTGTCCCATACTCTCAGTTGTGAAAACATCATACTTATTTTCCTTCATTCATAAAAGATAGCTTGTTGATTACATGTTTGTATAATTATCTTTTCTGAGGTGTCCAACATTCCAGCATAATGGGGAACAAGCTTCCTAAGCTTGTAATTTTAGACAAGGCAGATAAGGACCCAAGAATGATGTGACCTTCCCAAAGTCATATAAAATGCCAGTGGTGAAAGAGAAAATAGAAGTCAAAGATTTTATTGTGCCAGTCTCCTGATCAGTTAGGAGACCAAATCCCGACTTTCCTTTGTCAGGAAATCAGGTATGGGTATTGTATTGGCAGGGAGCCTTGCTAGATGCTGGTAAGCTGCCAGAACGATGATTTACCTTCTTGTGATTGGGTTTATTTATTTTTATCATCATTATTACTATTAATATTAACAGCTTGTTAAGCACATTTTTGTGAGCATTGCTCAGCAACATAGAGTTTATTCTTGATGAGGATAGCACTACTGCAGATATTAAAAGAAGTTTTGGAAATGATATAGCATCTAACCTTAGGAAGGTATGTTGTACTCAGTAGAGTGGCATAACTACCATGGTTTGGGTTCTTAACCAGAACTCCATGAGTTTAAAACAACTTATATCTGTATTTCAATATAATTCGTTTCCATGTAATCTTAAATATTTTATTTTATTCATTTAAATATTAATATTATTCTATGGAGAGGTCCATTATTCAACAAAGTTTAGTGACTATCACTCCAAGATAATGATGGTTGTATGATGTGTACAAGAAAAAGACACCCAAGAAACTTCAACCCTAAATGCTCCAGGTTATTTCACAGAGCTTTCACTATCTCTTCTTCTTTCTCTCTATCTGCAATCTAACTGATACTAGGAAAGTCCCCCAGTTATGGGGGGTGATTTTGGGCATACTGAACCACATGGACAACCTCACTGGGTACGTTGGCAATTTCCAAGTTGCCAGTTGGTCCCCTCCACCCTAAATGACGAGTAAATTGCAAGTCACATCCAGTTTGTTAGTTGTATTTCAATTATGATGATTTTAGCTGAAGGCTAAATTAGGACATAATTTTACTCAAAAGGCAGCAGGAACAGATGCTGCTTTTCTGGCTTTTGGATGTTTATTTTACTGCTTCAAACAAATCTTTTTGTCTTTCCTCCTAGGCCCCGATTTTCCAATGTGTTTTTAGCACAGTATGGAAAGATAGACAAGAATATTTCATCAAGCCACATAGAATAAGATGCTGGCCATTGCTGAGTTCCATGTTCTGTCAATGGTGTCAAAGGATAAAACTTTTAAAGTATACAGGCATAGATAGGTGTACCTGTGGGCCTGTCTTCTGGCCCTGTATTTTTTAAATTGATCCATGCCATTTCAGAAGTCCAAGGAAAACTTTATTATTATTAAATGTGCAATAGCAGAAAAAATTGTTAGACCAGCCTGATGAGACATTTTCAGGTACATGTTGAAACTTGGTTGTTAAGACTCTGATAACATTCTCATCAGGCTTGGATGATGTCAGAGCATCTTTTAAGGTATCAGAACAATTGTCAATATGGAAGCTCTCTCAACCCTTGGAAAAATCTGACCATTGTTCAGAAATTTACTTTCTTTGCTTTTAGAATAACCAACATGAGTCTCTGGTTTTGGCTTCTGATGAGGTTTTCTGATAATGACATTCTTGGTGATAGGATTTTCTGAATCTATTAACTCAGTTGATTTCTCTTTGAGCTTCAGTGCCATTGAAAGTGTTGTTAAAAAAAGAATTGAACAGATGAAGTACTGACTGGCTTGATATTAGGAGCTTGGACCCTATAACTTCACTGGCTCACTAGAAATCAGCTTCATTTTGTTCACAAAAATTTGCTCCTAGTGTTCCTTCAATACTCTGATCTTCCACACACTACTTCTTGTCCCAGAGTTACAATGCCTCTTGTTTCAGATTTTTTTTCTCCTCTTTTTGGTATCTGAAATTGTTAATTTTCCATTTGCTGCCTAAAATGTATTAAAGGGATTTCTTGACACTAAGCTGTATTTTAAGAGAAAAAAACTCAAAAGATTTCATAGCACTCTGCATTTTCCTTTTCTTCATGTTTACACTGAAATATGAAGGCATCTAATTGCAAAAGTGATGTAAAGCAGTAGAACTTATTCCTCCTTTCTAAGATTTCTCTCATTTAAAACATCTAAATAAAAGGAAATGTGGGTTTCCCCTCTAAATTTAGTTAAAAATTGTCTGAAATGCTGACTTTAAAAATGCTTATTTAATAACTACATCTAGAATTGGAAGCCTGGGGTTTGAATCCTGTTATTATTTGACTTTGACACTTCATTTTTTTCTGTTTTATTGTCAAATGAGAATAAATGAGCTTGCCTTTCCCCCTTCACTTCTCCTTTTGTATTCTGTATTCTATGTATATATATATATAGCTTTAAAGGAAGATATGTAAATGTAAATACCTTGCAATGTTTTAATAATATTTAATTTGGTTTGAAGGTGATTATCAGAAAGATGAGTGTTTAGATGATATAATCATGTAGAATTTTAAATATGATAAACCTTTAGAGTGCTGGGTGAAAATACAGACGTTCTTTAGAGTGTTCGTATTACACAAAAAAGAGCGTACAAATCTTATCAAAGAGATTGTATAATGATACAAAATTTCTAATTGCAAAATCAGATGGCTCTGAAAATATTGTATTATAATTATATTTGTTAAAACATTAATTTTCTTCTCTTGTGTTTCAGTTAACTCCTTCAGGAGTACTACAGGAGGGGGAAGCTGGGTGGCTCAGTGGATTGAGAGTCAGGCCTAGAGATGGGAGGTCCTAGGTTCAAATATGGCCTCAAACACTTCCCAGCTGTTGTAATATTTATTGTGAAAGGAAATAGGATTAGAAAAAATGGGGATTTTAGGAGGTTATGTATGGGGTATGGAGGAGAGAGGGGAGAGAGGGAATATTGCTTGGTGAGGCAAGGGAGGGAGATGCCCTCTGCTGAGAGGAAACAGCAGGGGTCCAATAAGGATGGTTTGTCCTGGAATGACTGAACTGAAGTTCAGCTCCCTCTATGACCAGAAAAGATAGTCCACGTATCTGACTGTGAATTCTAATAATATAAAATTTAATAACCTGTTGGGATTCGAGTTTTTTCTCAGCTTCAGACCTGAGGCCAGGCCCCAGTGGCTGGCGGAGGGTTCTCCCACTCCCGTCTACTCTATATTAGTCCAGTTTTGTCTTTTTTAGAATCTTAGCAGTAGACAGAAAGCAAACAAGAACATGTCTAACCTTCAGAAGCAATTGGGCCTGAATCTTCGAGCTGAACCAAGAAGAGGCACACCACACCAGACTGGGCTGACAAGCTCCTTCCTCCTCCAACACCAGGAAGCCAGTCACCATACCAGCAGGAAGGAAATGCTAGTCACAAGACCCAACTGCCACTCCCAGCAGGAAGGAAGTGCTAGTCACAAGACCCCACTGCCACTCCCAGTTGGCCCCTTTCCCCACAAACTGGCAGTCTAGTTTCCTTTCCACACTGTGTGACCCTGAGCTAGTCACTTAACCCCCATTGCCTAGCCCTTACCATTCTTCTGCCTTGAAGGCTCCAAGACAGAAGGTAAGGGTTTAAAAAATAAAGAGTACTACAGGAGTAGCATGAAAGGAAGAAATATAGTACATTAGAGATAAAAAGGCATTTCTTCATCAAATATAAGAAATATCTGCATTATGGATGAGATCTTATATTAGTTCAAATTTAAGTTAGTATTTTGTTTCTGTGGGGGGGGAAATGCTTTTCATTCCAAGGTAACAGGTGGAAGTCATGGTCTTAGGGCATCCCGCAATAATATACATGATGTTTCAAGGTATATCTGTTGAACTGCCTGTGTATTGTAGTGCCATCTTTGTTGGAGGGCCAGATAGAATTGCCATTGTGAACTGATGAGATGACATGGGCAAACATTCTGGATTGGATATAATCTGTATCATTAGAGGGAATATTCATATCGGCAAGGTTCTAGATTCACTCAAGTATTTTTGTACTTGAGTACTAATGGCATTTACATATGTTAAAAAGCAATATTTTCCATGGAAAGCCTGAAATTTGAGAATCTAGAACCCTACATTTGAGTCGTTTCTCACACTTTTTGATTGGGTAATCTTGGGAGAGCCATTTAACTCCTCAGAGACTTTAATCCCTATATGTAACAGGATAATAATGCATGTACAGAGAGTTGTAAAGAAAAGCACATAAAAAACCTCAATGTATCATATAAATATGAATCACTATTATGATTTTTGGTAACACAAGTCTAAAATTACTATGGAATTTTAGCAATTATGTTTACATGGAAAAATGTGCTCATAGTTCTGATTGAGAACTCAAATACAAATAATGTCACTTTTATCTTGTATTTTAAATTTTACAAAGAACAAAAAACATTTCCTATAATAATAGTCCCTTAGAGAATTAATACCAAAATGGAAGTACTATTAATTCAATTTCTAAAGGAAATGAGGACTCAGAGAGGTTAAATTATTTCCCTGTGGTCCCCCAGTTATGAAATATTGGTTAGAGCCTGGAACTAAATTTGGTTCTCCTGTGTCTTATCACTCTGCTTTTCTCCTGCTGTAGTGGGATTCGGAATGCTTTTGCTAGTTACTTCACTTACTGGTCAAGCTGTATGAGCAAAGACATCCTTTCTTCTTCAAGCAACAATCACTGTTGGTGATTTCAATAATTTGGAGACCACCAAAGATTACAGAAAATGAAGACAAAAGTATCCTGTCATCCTAATACCTCCCACCCCCCAAAACCTAGACATGTTCTTGTCTCAGCAAGTTTATAAAAATTATTGCTAATTTTCTCTCATGGTTCTTGGGATTGCCTGGTCTGCTTTTCCATCCACTATTATCACTTGTTGATTCTGATCAGTGCTTGTCTCATTTTCCAGCATACCAAGGCGAAGAATAGTCTTAATTCTCCCTGGTTCTCCTAAAACAAGCGCAGAAAACTCATTAGAGATGTTGGATATGACTTATTATTTCTGGGTACCTATATACAAGTAGGGGATATATGCTAATTACACATAAGTTAGGGGCCACCTCATTGTGACAATGCTGGTTAGCAACCACAGGCATTCAAGTGTGATTCCCAGAGGTAATGTGTTACCCACAAATGATGAGCCGATCTAAGTTGTCTGATTACTCATGATTCTTCAAAAATATTAAAAGTTTATGGACCTGCGTTTTCACTGTGTTAAATTATTGGCTTGTAGATTATTGGCAAGTATTTTGCAATGATTCCCCTGAGGTTCAATTTATGTGTGCTCCTGCTCAAAAGTCTTTATTCCCTGACTCTTAAGAATGTGTCTTGAAAACTTGAATGCACTGCAGCTCCTCCCTACCTTGAATCTTTCACCAGCTTTAACATTCAGGGCCTTTTCCAGTGGCTGCTATGTTGAAGAGTCAATTCGTGCTTGGGGTAAGCTTGGAGAAGGCTCTTAGGAAATGACTAGTAATTGAATTTGATATTTGAAAATATCATACATCTTGTATAGATCATTTAATATTCTCTGTGATGATTAAAAATTCTGAGACACTAGGTTCCAGGTAAGAAAAATCAGTTTATTGATCAGGCTACTAATAAATAATAAATTAATTGGACAGTTATCTCCCTCACTACTCAAAGCATCTCGAGTCATTAAATACAATTTTGAAAGTACATTGCACAGCCCTTCCCAAGACATCTCAAATTGGTGGATACTTAATGAGAAGGTGGGCTAATATTTTCTAGTCCCTCCTTGATCCCTCATGAATATGAGAAAATCACATGCCTAATCACAGTATTCCAAGATCCCTGCTAACCTAGATAAAAAATCAGATAATAAATGGTTAAGTTTGACTTTTCCCCATCAATCTCAATGGGAGATTCTAGGACATTGCCTTGTTACCCTCCAGATATCCTTGTCCTAAAACTAGTTTTTGTGAAATGAAAATATATTCCCAATTTTAATCATCCCAGTTTCAGAAGTCACTCTGTGGAATGAAATGTGAAAGCATTTTTAGGATTGTCTGGGCAAAGGAACGAGGAAAAGATTTAAAGAATATATTACTGAGGCCTATTAGAAATAAAATTATACTTGATTATTTTGACCATTATTCAGAATCAAAAATGATACAGCATTTGGAATAAATCTTGTTTAAAAAAACATAGATTCTACCTTGTTATTCCCCTATTCCCTGGGTCTCTCCAGAAATGTTCATTGGGCTCTCCATTACCTCAAAGATCAATTATGAACTTCTGTGTTTGGTATTTAAAAGTCTTCACATCCTGGCTTCTTTCAGGTTTTGCAATCTTCTTACACATTATTACTCTCCATAGATTCTGTGCTTATTTTTTTCTCTATACAGGATACTCTAGCTTCCATATTTGGGTCTTTCTTTTCAATTAATCAATTGATCAGCATTCATTAAACATATACTATGTGACTAGCACTGTGCTAAAAAAAAGCTGGGGATACAAAAGGAGACAAAAAACAGTCCATACTCTCAATTTGTTTATATACTAACTGATTTATCCTCACCACAATCCTGAGAAGCAAGTTGTTATTAGCTTCATTTTGCTGAGGAAACTGAGGCAAAGAGAGGTTAAGTGATGTGTTGAGAATCACACAGCTAATGTTGGATGTCAGATTTGAACTTAGATCTTCCTGACTTTAGGCCCTGTGTTCTATCCACTTTTCAATTTAAGTGTCATAGCTTGCTAGAGAAAGTCAAGAGTACAGTCGGGAGAGGAATTAGAAATGGCTCTCCTGGAATCCTCTTAAATGATGTTCTTGGAGGAACCATCCATGGACAATTAATTGAATACGAATATTGAGGGAAAGGGAAAAGTCAAATATGATTCTGACAATGGAAGTTTGGATAATTGTGAAGATGATGCTTTTATAAAATAGAAATAAGCTAATTTAGAAGAGGGACAAATTTTGGGGAAATATAGCAAGTTCTGTTTGGGACATGTTGAGTTCAAGGAATCAAAAGAACACAAACATTGAGGTGTAGAAAGCTGATAAAGATGCAGGATTTAAATTTAGGAGAGGGGTTAGGGCTAGCCTTCTAAATTTGAGAGTTATTTGGATAAATATGATAATCAAACCTATGAAACTGAGTGACATCACCAAAAGAGGCTAGAGGGAAGTGAAAAGAGGGGTCAGGGCAGAACTTTGGAGTTCTGCCAGGCTTATAGTGTTGGAGAAATATATTTATCTAACAAAAGAAAGTGAGAAAGGGTTGAGACAGGAAGGAGCCCATGGAAGAAGAATATTCTAAAAGTTAGTGGAAAAGAGAATATATAGTAGAAAGGGATAAATAAAGTAAAATAAATAAAATAAATAAAGTAAAAAGTTATAGAAAGGTAAAGGAGGACAAGAGTTGAAATAAAGGCAATTGGATTTCAAGGGATTGGAAAACAACTTAAAATAAATTGAGGAAATACTGGGAGATAAATTTAGGCACTGACTCTAGACAACTCTTTAGGACTTCGACAACAGAAGAGAAACTAGATGTAGGATAAATCCTTGAGATGATTGAAGGGTAAAGTAAAGGGTATTTTATAAGGTATGGGGAAATCTGAGCATATTTTAGGCAAGGAGGGTAGGGAGACCTTGAAGACTAGGGGGATGGAATATATATATATATATATATGTATATATATATATATATATATATATATATATGGCAAAATCCTGGAATAAAGGGGAGGGGATAAACTTTAGAGTACAATAAATGTGCCAACCTGGGTGAAGTGAAGGGTCATATCTTCCTTTGAAACTGGAACAAAAAAGGAACATGTGGTTAAAGATGTAGAAATGTTTCACATTGCCAAGAAAAAGAGCAGAAGATTGACCACATGTTGTGAATCTTTGATTTTTCTAAATAAAATACGAGGCAAGAGCATTTAGTGAGAAACGGGGGTGGAGATGGTGTTATGAACTTGAGAAAAGAAAAAGATGGAAAAATTCTTTGAAAATAGAGATTTTGAAATATATAACCTTCCCCCACTAGCTAATTTTCAATAGCTTGGGAACATATGAAATAGGTGGTAGTGGTGATCCATGGTTAAAAATTGTCAAGGCATGAGTAATAGAAGGGGGAAGAAGGAAAAAAATTAGGGACAGTGCCTACTTAAATAAGTTAATTAATGGTCAAGATTGTAGAGGGAGGAATAAGGGAGTGGAATAGGGATGATAGACTAGTAATTATGGAACTCCACTCTGCAGAAACTTCTAGCCCCTGGATTTCACAGATGGATTGGTAAGCAGCTCAAGGGGAGGGATCTTATCTTCTTAGGCCTCAGGCTGTAGAGTGACAGTGAACTGTAGAAGGTGAGATCCAGAGAGAGAGAGGCAGAGAGAGAGAGACAGAGAGAGAGAGACAGAGAGAGAGACAGAGAGAGACAGAGACAGACAGAGAGAGACAGACAGACAGACAGAGAGACAGGCAGAGATACAGAGAGATAGAGAGAGAGAGACAGACAGACAAAGACAGAGACAGAGAGAGACACAGAGAGAGAGAGACAGACAGACAGACAGAGATACAGAGAAAGATATATATATAGAGAGACAGACAGACAGACAGAGAGACAGGCAGAGATACAGAGAGATAGAGAGAGAGAGACAGACAGACAGACAGACAAAGACAGAGACAGAGAGAGACACACAGAGAGAGAGACAGACAGAGAAAAAGGGACATGAGAGGTGATGTGAGGCTCAAATAAAGTAACATTTGGAAAGAACTAAGCATGGTGCAGTAGGCACTTAAACAGTTGTTTCCTTCCATCTGAATGATTAACTTATCAAAAAAAGCAAATTCCTATCCAAGTAGGTACTTATTTTTCTGCTCTTCAAAGTTCTTAGCATCCTACATGCCCTCTTCAATGTATTGACTTTTTTCTCAGAAGTTCCTTTCATGCTTTTTACATTAAAGCCAAAGGACTCTCTGGACATGGCTTTTAATCTTCTGCTCTGCATCTTTGCTCACCCAGTTCTACATGTATGGAATAGTTTTCTTAACTCAACTATATCTGTTGAATTTTTGCATGTCTTTTAAAGCCCAACTCAGATGCTATCTATTCCATGAAGGTAACTCAGATCCCTTGGCTCAGTAACAACTAATGTAATCACCATATAACATTTTGCACATTATCTTCTACTAGACTATATGCCCTACTAACTCTTACTAACATTATGTCATCTCTTTTCTAGACTGTAGAATGCATAAAAACACTGAACTTCTCTCAGCTGGCCTTTGACTATTTCCTAGAGCCTATTACAATTTTATGAAATTTATTATTACAATTTACTATTACATTATAATATTACTATTATTTACTGTTACAATTTTATGAAAATACAGGAGGCATTTAATAAATGAACTTTACATTTTCTTTTTTTTTTGTTTGTTTTTTTTAAATATATTTTATTTGATCATTTCCAAGCATTATTCGTTAAAGACATAGATCATTTTCTTTTCCTCCCCCCCACCCCCCATAGCCGACGCGTAAGTCCACTGGGCATTAGATGTTTTCTTGATTTGAACCCATTGCTTTGTTGATAGTATTTGCATTAGAGTGTTCATTTAAAGTCTATCCTCTGTCATGTCCCCTCAACCTCTGTATTCAGGCAGTTGCTTTTTCTCGGTGTTTCCACTCCCATAGTTTATCCTTTGCTTATGAATGGTGTTTTTTTTCTCCTGGATCCCTGAAAGTTGTTCAGGGACATTACACCGCCCCTAATGGAGAAGTCCATTACGTTCGATTATACCACAGTGTATTAGTCTCTGTGTACAATGTTCTCCTGGTTCTGCTCCTCTCTCTCTGCATCACTTCCTGGAGGTTGTTCCAGTCTCCATGGAACTTCTCCACTTTATTATTCCTTTGAGCACAATAGTATTCCATCACCAACATATACCACAGTTTGTTCAGCCATTCCCCAATTGATGGGCATCCCCTCGTTTTCCAGTTTTGGGCCACCACAAAGAGCGCAGCTATGAATATTTTTGTACAAGTCTTTGTGTCCATTATCTCTTTGGGGTACAGACCCAGCAGTGCTATGGCTGGGTCAAAGGGTAGATATTCTTTTGTCGCCCTTTGGGCATAGCTCCAAATTGCCCTCCAGAATGGTTGGATCAGTTCACAACTCCACCAGCAATGAATTAATGTCCCTACTTGGCCACATCCCCTCCAGCATTTATTAATTTCCTTTGCTGTTATGTTAGCCAATCTGCTAGGTGTGAGGTGATACCTCAGAGTTGTTTTGATTTGCATCTCTCTGATTATAAGAGATGTAGAACACTTCTTCATGTGCTTGTTAATAGTTTTGATTTCTTTATCTGAGAACTGCCTATCCATTTCCCTTGCCCATTTATCAATTGGAGAATGGCTTGATTTTTTGTACAATTGATTTAGCTCATTATAAATATGAGTAATTAAACCTTTGTCAGAGGTTTCTATGAAGATTTTTTCCCAATTTGTTGTTTCCCTTCTGATTTTAGTTATATTGGTTTTGTTTGTACAAAAGCTTTTTAGTTTGATGTAGTCAAAATTATTTATTTTACATTTTGTGATTCTTTCTATATCTTGCTTGGTTTTAAAGCCTTTCCCCTCCCAAAGGTCTGACATGTATACTATTCTGTGTTTACCCAATTTACTTATGGTTTCCTTCTTTATGTTTAAGTCACTCACCCATTTTGAATTTATCTTGGTGTAGGGTGTGAGGTGTTGATCTATTCCTAGTCTCTCCCACACTGTCTTCCAATTTTCCCAGCAGTTTTTATCGAATAGTGGATTTTTGTCCCAAAAGCTGGGATCTTTGGGTTTATCGTATACTGTCTTGCTGAGGTCGTTTTCCCCCAGTCTATTCCACTGATCTTCCTTTCTGTTTCTTAGCCAGTACCAAATTGTTTTGATGACTGCTGCTTTGTAATATAGTTTGAGGTCTGGGACTGCAAGGCCCCCATCATATGTGTTTTTTTTCATTATTTCCCTGGATATCCTTGATCTTTTGTTCTTCCAAATGAACTTTGTTATGGTTTTTTCTAAATCAGTGAAGAAGTATTTTGGTAGTTCAATGGGTATGGCACTAAATAGATAAATAAGTTTGGGTAGGATGGTCATTTTTATTATATTGGCTCGTCCTATCCATGAGCAGTTAATGTTTTTCCAATTGTTCAAGTCTAGTTTTAGTTGTGTGGCGAGTGTTTTGTAGTTGTGTTCATATAGTTCCTGTGTTTGTCTTGGGAGATAGATTCCTAGGTATTTTATTTTGTCTAAGGTGATTTTGAATGGGATTTCTCTTTCTAGTTCTTGCTGCTGAGCTGTGTTGGAGATATATAGAAAAGCTGATGATTTATGTGGGTTTATTTTGTATCCTGCAACTTTGCTAAAGTTGTTGATTATTTCAATTAGCTTTTTGGTTGAATCTCTAGGATTCTTTAAGTAGACCATCATGTCATCCGCAAAGAGTGATAACTTGGTCTCCTCCTTGCCTATTCTGATACCTTCAATTTCTTTATCTTCTCTAATTGCTACTGCTAGTGTTTCTAGTACAATGTCAAATAGTAGAGGTGATAATGGGCATCCTTGTTTCACTCCTGATCTTATTGGGAATGCATCTAGTTTATCCCCATTGCAGATGATATTAGCTGTTGGTTTTAGATATATACTGTTTATTATTTTTAGGAATGACCCTTCTATTCCTATGCTTTCTAGTGTTTTTAATAGGAATGGGTGTTGTATTTTATCAAAGGCTTTTTCTGCATCTATTGAGATAATCATGTGGTTCTTGCTAGTTTGCTTGTTGATGTGGTCAATTATGTGGATGGTTTTCCTAATGTTGAACCAGCCCTGCATCCCTGGTATGAATCCTACTTGATCATGGTGAATGATCTTTCTGATCACTTGCTGGAGTCTTTTTGCTAGTATCCTATTTAAAATTTTTGCATCTATATTCATTAGGGAGATTGGTCTATAGTTTTCTTTCTCTGTTTTTGACCTGCCTGGTTTTGGAATCAGTACCATGTTTGTGTCGTAAAAGGAGTTTGGTAGAACTCCCTCTTTGCTTATTATGTCAAATAGTTTGCATAGTATTGGGATTAACTGTTCTCTGAATGTTTGATAGAATTCACAGGTGAATCCATCAGGCCCTGGGGATTTTTTCTTAGGAAGTTCTTTGATGGCTTGATGGATTTCAATTTCTGATATGGGATTATTTAAGAATTCTATTTCCTCTTCTGTTAGTCTAGGCAGTTTGTATTTTTGTATATATTCATCCATTTCTCCTAAATTGGTGTATTTATTGCCATATAATTGGGCAAAGTAATTTCTAATGATTGCCTTAATTTCCTCCTCATTGGAGGTGCTGTCCCCCTTTTCATCTTTAATGCTGTGAATTTGCTTTTCTTCCTTCCTTTTTTTAATTAGATTGACCAGTACTTTGTCTATTTTGTTTGTTTTTTCAAAGTACCAGCTTCTTGTCTTATTTATTAAATCAATAGTTCTATCACTTTCGATTTTATTAATTTCTCCCTTAATTTTTAGGATTTCTAATTTGGTTTTCTGCTGGGGGTTTTTAATTTGATCGCTTTCGAGTTTTTTAATTGCATTTCCAATTGATTGATCTCTGCTTTCCCTTGTTTGTTAATATGAGCTTTCAGGGATATGAATTTGCCTCTGATTACCGCTTTGGCTGCATCCCAAAAGGTTTGAAAGGATGTTTCGCCATTGTCATTTTCCTTGATGAAATTATTAATTGTTTCTATGATTTCTTCTTTAGCTAAATGGTTTTGGAGTATCATATTGTTTAATTTCCAATTGGTTTTAGATTTGGTTTTCCATGTACCATTACTAATCATTATTTTTATTGCCTTGTGATCTGAGAAGGCTGCATTCATTATTTCTGCTTTTTTGCATTTGTGTGCTATGTTTCTGTGACCTAATGTATGGTCAATTTTTGTGAATGTGCCATGTGGTGCTGAGAAGAAGGTGTATTCCTTTTTATCCCTATTTATTTTTCTCCATATGTCTATTAATTCTAATTTTTCTAAGATTTCATTCACTTCTTTTACCTCTTTCTTATTTATTTTTTGATTTGATTTATCTAAATTTGATAATGGTTGGTTTAAGTCTCCCACTAGTATGGTTTTATTGTCTATTTCTTCCTTCAATTCTCCTAGTTTCTCCATTAGAAATTTGGGTGCTATATTATTTGGTGCATACATGTTGATTAATGATATTTCCTCATTGTCTAGAGTCCCTTTTAACAAAATATAATTACCTTCCCTATCCCTTTTGATCAGGTCTATTTTTGCATTGGCTTTATCAGATATCATGATTACCACTCCTGCCTTCTTTCTATCAGTTGAGGCCCAGAAGGTCTTACTCCATCCTTTAATTCTGACCTTGTGGGTGTCAACCCGCCTCATGTGTGTTTCTTGAAGACAACATATGGTAGGGTTTTGGATTCTAATCCATTCTGCTATTCGTCTACGTTTTATGGGTGAGTTCATCCCATTCATGTTCAAAGTTATGACTGTCATTTGTGGACTCCCTGGCATTTTGATATCCTTCCCTGGTTCTAACCTTTTATTCTTCGGCTCTACCTTTTAGTCCAGTGATTTACTTTGAATCAGTCTCCCTTGTCCCCTCCCTTGATGTTTCCCTTTTTAGTCCCTCCCTTTTGTTCCCTCCCCCTCCCCCCTCTCTTTCCCTCCCTTTTTGTTCTCCCTCTCCCCCTCCCCCCCTTGGTTTTCCCTTCTCCTTACCCTTGTTGGGTAAGATAGAATTCAAGATCCCAATGGATCTGGATGTTTTTCCCTCTCAGAGTTGATTTCCCTGAGATTGAGGTTTAAGTAAACCCCCCCCCCCTCTCTTCCTCTCCTTCTTATAGGAGTTTTCTTCCCCTCCCCTTCCCCTGTGAATCTTTGTGTGAGAACCATTATTCTATTTGGTCTTTCTTTACCCCCTATTTATACATTACATTTTCCCCACATATTAGTATACATAGGTTGATATAAATGTAGTCCTTATAGAAGAGAGTTTGAGTAAAAGAAGATAACATTTTCCCCCTTTCCTTAATATTTACCTTTTCAGGTATTCCTTGCTCTTTGATTTTCGGTATCAAACTTTCCACAGAGCTCTGGTCTTTTCTTTGCAAAAAGTTGGAAGTCTTCTATTTTGTTGAATGCCCATACTTTCCCTTGGAAGTATATAATCGGTTTTGCTGGATAGCTGATTCTTGGTTGGAGACCCAGCTCTCTTGCCTTTCTGAAGATCATGTTCCATGCCTTACGATCATTCAGCGTAGAACTTGCAAGGTCTTGTGTGACCCTGATTGGCATTCCTTTATATCTAAATTGTCTTTTTCTGGCTTCCTGTAGGATTTTTTCTTTTGTTTGATAGCTTTGGAATTTGGCAATTACATTCCTGGGAGTTGTCTTTTGGGGGTTTAGTGTAGAAGGTGTTCTGTGAGCTCTGTCAGTGGATGTATTGCCCCCTTGTTCTAGAATCTCTGGGCAATTTTCTTTGATTATATCTTGTATCACCATGTCCAGTTTGGTGTTTATTTCTGGCTTTTCTGGGAGTCCAATTATTCTTAAATTTTCTCTTCTCCCCCTGTTTTCCAGATCTATCACCTTGTTGGTGAGATATTTTATGTTCTCTTCTAATTTCTTGGTGTTTTGGCTTTGCTTTATTAGTTCTTGCTTTAAAGCCTGGTTTTCTTTTACAGTTTGGTCAAACTGGTTTTGTAGATGCGTGAATTTCTTTTGCATCATTTCCCACTTTTCCTCCCAGAGGGCTTCCATCTTTTTGGTCCTTTCTGATTCAAATTCTTCATGGGTTTGTGGAGAGTTTCTATTTCCTTTGGGAGATTTTGGAGAATTTTCTTGTATATCTTCTTCTATCTGCTCTGTATTTTGTATTTTGGCTCCATAGAATGTGTCCAGAGTCGCCCCTTTCTTCTTATTTTTCTTGGTATTTTGGGGCTTCTGTGCTTCTGTGGAGTTTGTCATCTCTGAACGTGGAGGATTGGCTTTCCTTGTCTTTGTCTGGTGATCAGAGGCTTTAGTCCTGGGCAGATGTTGGTTCTATGAGCGTTCCCTGGGTTAAACTGAATATGCCTCACTGGAACTGGAATGGAAGGGTCGGACCACGAGGCCACACTCTCCCCCTGGCTCGATTTCCGGAAGTTGCCTTCAGAATCCCTGGCCGTGAGGCTGTTTCGTCGGCCTGCGGGGGGATGGGCTGCCGCTTCCCCAAGCTCCGAGAGCACAGACTTTCACTGAGACTTGGATAGCAGGATCCAGCCCGTGAGGCTGTCTTGCCCGCCCTGAGGGTTGCTGTTGTTTTGACCAGCTCTCTGCAGCGGAGGCCCCAGGCAGTAACTTTCACCCGGACCGACCAGCTCTTTGCAGCAGAGGCCCCAGGCAGTAACTTTCACCCGGACTGGGACTTGGGTAGAAGACCCTGAGGGTTGTTGTTCCTCAGACCCTGCTCTCTGAGCCCTGCGCGGCTGCGGCTTCCGGGAGCCTTGGACTCTGCGCTCCTACCCCTGAGGTCCGAGGGATCTCGGGTTCTGGCTTTTAAGGGGAGCCGTACCTTTTGAACCGGGTCCAGGTCCAGGAGGAGGGTTCCCAGGGTCTGTGCTGTTGATCATTTTGAATTTCGGCGCCTTAGGAGCTTCTAGTTTGAGATCGGTCGGGAAGGGTTTTCCGGAGATCTGAACTTCAGCTTTCTCTAAGCCGCCATCTTAACCGGAAGTCTCTGAACTTTACATTTTCAATATTCATAACCTTCAGTTTTATTCAATTCAACCAATAAATGCCCATTATCAACAAAAACAATGATGATACTATGAATGCTTCTCCATATTTGTTCAGGGAGATCTGACTTCACAAAGGGAGAAAAATGGACATAATTTCAGGTCTATGCATTATAACAAATAAAGCAGGACTATACAATAAAGGTAGAGCAATACTGTCTTTCCTCTCTCTCTTCTTCAGAAGGAACTCTAAGGGTTCATATACTGGAGGTTATCTAGTCAGACCTTCTAGGCCAGCAAACATTTGAGAACAGAGCAGCTTACAACAAGAGAGGGAGGAGGAGAGAGAGGGAGAGTCAGGAAGCCAGAAACTGAGGATGTTGCTGTGAAAAACTGAAGGTAATATGTAGCAAATAGTGTTTGGAAAAAACCAAATGTATAAAGTTCCATTGATGTCTTTCTCAAGTAACAAATGAAGAGGAATTCGTTTGCTTATTAGTTTGAACCCAAGTGATTCCGTTATTATATTTATTTATTAATGTCATGACATCAATAGTGTTTTTAAAAGGTTGGATGTTTCAAAGAATAGCATCTACTTAACAAGACAGAATCCAGACAAAGCAATAATCTGTCTTTACTCAACCCAGACATAATATGTTAATTTTGATTTAATTTAATTTTCTTCTGCTCATAGCACTGAAATTTTCAAATGGTTCATTTGGTGCTTAATTATCAGCTAAGAATTTCAACCTATCTAGAGAGAAGTCTTGCTATGTCAAGTGTTAACTCATCTGTCTGGGTACATTTCCACTCTTTTCACCATTGTTGAACTTGAGACATGGGAGAAAATGTTTCCATTTGTGTCTATTACTTAAGAATAAGTAGCAACTTTCAAAAAGGGCTCATGCTTGAGAATTTCCCCCCTGCAAACCTTTTATCTTATGTAGGATTTCAAAATCTAAAAGCTTTCTCATTTACTGTTCACTTAAAAGTTCTTGCCTCTGGTCTTGTAGAGTTAAGAAGGGTGTATTGGCCAATAGTGGGGAAATGGAGGACGCCAGCACACATTTATTTCATCAGGTGTGCTCTTTGTACTGATTGAAGGCAATTTCTCATGCTTGTTACATTTTGATATTCTGCATGCCACCTTGGCTTTGTACTCATTTTCTTCTGCCTCTGAGATCCACCTGTTTTATTATTTCTCATTCTCCACTTGCTAACCTCTTTTCCTTCTGTTATCAGTTTTATTTGTTGATTGACTGATTGGTTTCATTTCTCTTCCTTTTACCTTTCTCTTTCTCATGCCTTTTCTCCTCTTTTCCTGTAGAAAATTATACATCTGAATTATCAGACATTTATGATCATAAACACATATAAAATGATCTTTAATGAAGCTTTACAAAAACACTATCCTTTTTCAATGAGCATATTTGAATTTTTGGTTCTGCAAATATGTTTTTTCTATATGTTTTTTTCCTCTTTTGGTCAATCTTCTTTTATACTTTATTTGTCAAAACTTTGAATATTTAAGCATTTCCTTACCTAAACAGAAAAATTATGTATTCATCATCTAAAGACTTGTAAATATATATGTGCCACCAGTATCTTTTAATTTCATTAAAAGTTGCCATTAAAAAAAATCAAAGCAATGCTATATTGAATTAGCAGTTTATTGTTTAAAACACTGATATGAACCCATTGAAATGGTATACTTTTCTGTGGTAGAGAATAAATAGCACACACCCTGGATAATTCTGTTAGCAGAACTGTAAATTCATAAATAATTTCCCCTTTGGATATTTCCGTAGGTTAAAATTTGTGTTTTACAAAAGTAATCATTCTTAAGCAGATTTAACTTTTCTTATGAAACATCATTAAATATAGCAACACGATCAGCCTTGACAATGGAATTAGTATCTGAATGTTAGGTGACAACTTAATAGTTTATCTGTTCCTTCAAAGGCTGATAGCATGGTAGTTCCTATGTAATCAGTTGCTGATTATGGAATGTTATTCAATTGTTTAAAGGTCATATTTGGATTGAAGTAGCAAGAGGCATTCATATTTTTAAATGAAATTATTTTGAAGGTTTACTTTGATGAAAGCATAAATAAGTGATACTCTCATCGTACAGCACATTGGATGACATTATAATGGAGAGTTATATAGCAAGACAGTATGGCGTAGTGGATAGAGAAGTGGCTTTGTGATCTGAGAGATCTAGACTTGACTTATGCCCCTGACACATGTGGGTAGTATAATCATTGACTAATCACTTAACCTCTGAATGCCTGAAGAGAAATCTCCAAGATCCTAGTTTATAAGATGAATTACTGGTCTGTTTCGGTGGAGGGAATGAATCTCCCTACTAGAATTCATCCAGACCATTGAAATGACAGGTTCAAATCCCCCCACAGTAAAAAGACGAGATATTAGAAATGCACGTTGAGCGGTTGTTAGAGTAAAGAGGGTAATTTCTTTTTTAAGATGTAGAATATTTATTTGCATTGAGATAGGACATCCTGAGGAGAAATCTTCTTGAAAAGGTCCTAGTTTTGCCACACTTTTCATAGGCTATCATTTCTTGAGAAATACAGTAACTTAAAGACCTAAAATACTGCTCTCAGCAACTTACTTTATGGGAAATATTCCCTTTCATATTGTTATTTCACTTCTCTATGAGATCAAAGAGCTTTTCCTAATGGACTATTTGTGGCCTTGCTGGACAGAATCATATTAAAATCATTGTGTAAAAAAAATGGGAACATTTGAAATCGTAAGTCATGTGTTCAAGTTCTTGCTTTTGTTAGAAAAGTTCCTTAACCCCTATAAAATAATTTTCTTCATCAATATATAATATCAGTTAATACATTAGGACTAAATCTGCCCCAGCACCAGGTGTCAGCCTGCAGGATGATGGAGCAGATTTGAAATCCCTCAGATCATGGCAATTCTGCCCTTGGGGGAGGTTGCATGAAACATAGGAATGCTGCGTGATTTTGCCTGTTGTGACAGAGAAGAAACTCTTAAATGATGGACTGGAGAATTAGGATCCCAGCCCTGTATCTAGGAAAGGTCAACAGTCCTTTTCTCCTTTTTGGCTCCCAGTGCTATCTGGGACCCACATGCCCTGGACAGAGAGACACAAGGAAATACAAAGAATAGGGTCAAATATATGTCTGTGAAATGATTTAGTCTTTAATAATAAAACAAAACCAAAAGCAAAAATATAGTCTCTTCTGAGGCTTTGTGGCCAAGATCGCTGCTCCATGCATCAGAGAAGACGACCACTTCCCACCATCTTATATTTTCTCTCCTTTTATTTCTTATATTTTTAGTCTCAAACCAGGCACAAACCATACAACATTCCCTTGCCTCACCTCAATAAATGAGCAAAAAACCCCTCAAAATTCCAGAAGTCTATGTGGATAGGAGCCATTTTTACTCTCTGTAGAGTACATGCTGACATTCAAAATACATATAATACACATGGCCTAATTCCCAGGGTTGAAAGAATAGTACTTTGCAAAATGGTCAGCACTATATAAATATAAGTTATTATCTCTGTTATTTATTTTAAGTGTTGGCACACATATCTAATAAATAGTAATGTTTACTAGAAGAGCTATAATATAATATTTTATGTGGGAGATAATATGGCCAATGGTATATTTTATAGATACTTTTGCCAAAAAGCCTTGAGGTTTATAAGAGTTTTATTTGGTAACTGAAATCTGTCTTTTTTCCTGATCATGTTTGCCATTTATAGCTCTAATTAAACCCATACCACAATAATGGAGAGAATGTGAACATTGGCACAGTTTGTGGCATATAGTGGCACAGAATATGCCTATTAACTTGATTACATCAAAGTAAGTAGAGCTAATTATTGACATATTTTATTTCTATTTATTTTTCATTTCATAGTATTTTCATTTCATATTTCATTTCATAGTATGCTCATTACTTTCTCCTTTATAATAATTTTCACATAGATGGTCATGTAGCATAGTGAAAAGATCATTGGGCTTGGAGTCCTAAAACTTGGTATTAAATTCTAGTTCTCCTTTGCTTTTCACTTCTGTGTTCCTGAGTAAGTATTTCAGACATTTCCCTGAACCTCAGTTTTCTTGTCTATAATATGGGGATAATAAGTAAACTACTAATTAATTCCACAGGGCAGCTGTAAGCAAAGTGCTTTGAAAGCTTAAACTATGATATTTTACTGAGTTATAACTTTTATTATAGCTTTTTGAAATAGTCAACCTTCAGGCTTTTCAGTTCAATCTCAAGTATAACAGAAGAGGAAAAATTCAACAGTGTAAATACAGCTGGAAAAACATTCCTAGAGACTGAAATTTCTCTTATGACGTTCAGTTCTTAATGTCAAGGCCTTGTTATATTAAGCAAAGTCTAACAAGAAAATGTCCAGAAAAAAGCAAATGTTGAAGTGGTCTTAAATGTTGACTGGGGTCCTGATAGCTGGTGCTATAAATCAACAAAATATTCATTACAAAGAAAATAATATAACCTCAGTCAAGTAAATATCTGAAACAAGATAAAATCCTCTCTTCTAGAGCAGAACTAAAATAAGGCTTTTATCATCTCGATCTCCTCAAAGCAATTTCCCAAAATACTCTCTATTGAGTCCCAGATGCGAAGCCAATCAGATGTAATTTAAGATTCCTTGATAAAGTTAGAACCTTGCTTATGTTTTCCATAAGTGTACTACATTCAGTGGCAGCCTTCTATTGAATATTTGATTTAGTGTTTCAGTATATCCACTATCTTGTTAGTTTTTCTCCTTTTCTCTTCCACCTCCTTTTTTTTAATAATCAGTGCAACTGTCAAAGATGCTAAGAGGTCATGTCTTGCCAATGGTCACCCATCTAACAACAAGACTTGAATGAACTCAGCACTTTCTGACTCCCAGCTTGGCCCTGCTCTATCATCTATGCTTCCTCCAATGACAAATGCTAGGACTTGAAAATGGACTGGTTTAAAATGGTAGCTTAGTGGTTAAGCAGAAATCTCATCCCAATTCACATAGTGCATTTCTCAGATACAGTAAGCTCAGGTTCAAGGTACTTGTTGGATTCCTGTCAAACTGAAAACCCAAAACTTGCTGGCGCTTAAGACATTTCGCTAGTTTTGCTGGTTAAATCAATGATGTGATTAATTCAAGAATACAATAAAATGGCATAGGAATAAAAGTAGAAATAAATGGTACCCTGATTACCTGGGAACATTCTCCCACAAACAAATGCACTATAATGGTAAGAGAGAATATGTATAAGGAAGAGGTTTGGGGAGAGCATCCATTGAGAGGGACACACATGTAGGGAACGTGTTTGCTCCATGCACACATCTATGGAGGTAACTGGAAGGTCCCACCCTGGTGGAAAACAAATGTCTTTTGGTGAAGGCTGTATCCCATTACCACCAAACCTCTTTTCCCTGTTTATTTTATGATTATTATTTTATTTTATTATTTTATATCCCTTATTTTATGTGAAATCTCCACCAGACAGATAATCTTTGCTGAATGTTGGGCATCATTTCTTCTAGATTTCATATTGATTATTTCACATGGCTACTGTGTGATAATGTTCTATTAATCCTTTTATTGCTTCTGGGTACACCCAGATATGGTTTCATTGTACATAAAATTATGAAGTTACTCCTTAATTTCACCTGCTTTCCTCAATTGTAATCCACAATCTCTTAATTTAAAACACTTTCCTCTCCCCTAAAATTCTTCTGGATCAACAAGATGGTACAGTGGAGAGAATATTTTGACTGGGATCAGGAAGACTCATTTTCTTGAGTTCAAATCTGGCTTTAGGCAGTTATTAGCTTTGTGACCCTGGGCAAGTCATTTAACTCTTATTTGCCTCCATTTTCTTATCTGTAAAATGAGCTGGAGAAGGAAATGGCAAACCATGCCAGTATCTGTGCCAAGAAAACCTCAAATGGGGTCATAAAGAGTTGGACATAATTGAAACTACTGAGCAACAACAACCATTCTAGAGAAATAGGATTAATATATTACCATTGGTCTAAGGAAACAAACACACAGATAATGGCAGAATCAGGATTGAGAGCTGCTGAGAGTTTAACCTTTGGCAAGCTACTTTATCTCTGTTTCCTGATCTTTAAAATGGAGATAATATTGCATTTCCTATCTCACAGTGTTGTGAGAAACTATGTTGTAAATTGTTAAAGTGATATATAAATGTGAGCTAATATTATGAAATGTCAAACTATTCTCATGCCCTGAATTTTTATAAATTCAGTAATGTTTGCTTTGAAACCACCCTGTTTATATTTTTCAAAGCTTTGTTTAATAATCTGTCACTGTGATGTGTCACTTTGGGAAGTTCTGACTTATCATTTTGCAGTAAAGAACAGAAGGGGATCTGTTTCAGTAGATTTGTCATTTAGATTTGAGATATGTTGTAAGATGAAGTGGTCACTTACTCTGAGCAAATATGTTTGCCTTGTGTCCTGCAGAAAATAACAAACATTCTTCTGTTAATCACAGATAAGCCAAAAATTGACACTAGGAGACACCTGATAATAAAGAAGCATTTTACTTTATGTGGGTGCTGTTTTGGCTTTTCGAATGTAACTGAAAATCCATTGCAGAGTATTTAAACACCAACTAGTGTGTTCCCATTGTGCAAACTGATGATGAGACAGTTATTGCAAGCTCCTGACATTATTAAGTATCAATGTATTAGTTATCATGACACTTTTTCACTTTCTTTTGTATCAGAAATACTTCCAGTTGCTTTCTCCCAATCCAATTTCATTTTGAAGTTATTTTTAGACTCAAGGTTTTCAGAAATTGCACTAACATAACCCCCAAATGCTTAAAAGCTCATGCTGGTTGTCCATCAAAATTACAGATTTGATATTCTACTCTTTGAATTCCATTTTCCCCTCTTGATGGAAGATTCTTTCACTTTAATGACAGTCTGTCTCTATCTCATTGTCTCTCTGTCTGTCTGTCTCTGTCTCTGTCTCTCTGTTAATGTCTCTTTTGCTTTGTGTTTTTACGGAACTGAGGCAGATTTAAGTGATTTTATTTAAAAATTAAGTTGTAATACAGGTTAAATTGGGTAACAAAAATGAAACAGTATCAATAAAGAAATTAATGTATGCTGTTTTTATATCTAGCTGTAACAGGATGATAGCAAGATTTCCTGGAGGTGATGTTCCTGAGCATAATGAGTTAACTTAATTTCAATTCTGAAAAAAAAAGAGCAGATAGGCAGTTATTTCAATTATAAAAGCAGGTTTTCTATTTCAGCCAAGTGAATCAATTTGGCAGGATGGGGAATCTTTCAATATGACAACATAACAATTGGAGAATTCAAGCCAAAAATTATTGATGTTCCTTAATGCTGAACTCTGCCCCCCCAAATTTTAAATATTGCAAACATTACTTCTGAAGTCAATCTTCCCGATTTCTTAGTTCAATTCCGATCCTCTAGAAGGGGAGAAAGTGCTACAATTCAGAGGTGATGAATATTTGCTTTCAAAAGTAGCATTTCAGTATAAAACAATCACTTCCAAAAGTGCTGATTTATAATGATAAGATCTGGGTTCAATTCATGAACTTACTAACAGTCTAACTCAGTAAATTATTTAATTGTTCTAGACTTCAGTTTCCTTAACTGTAATATGAATCAATTTCAATTAGAATATTGTGAAGTACCCTTTCATCCTTCTACCCATAATCCTAGGGCAAGGTCATCCCTTTCATTTAGTAACTATTCATGTCTCCCTCCCTCTCTCTCTCCCTTCATCCCTTGTTCCCTCTTTTCCTTCCTTCCTTCCTTCCTTCCTTCCTTCCTTCCTTCCTTCCTTCCTTCCTTCCTTCCTTCCTTCCTTCCTTCCTTCCTTCCTTCCTTCCTTCCTTCCTTCCTTCCTTCCTTCCTTCCTTCCTTCCTTCCTTCCTTCCTTCCTTCCTTCCTTCCTTCCTTCCTTCCTTCCTTCCTTCCTTCTCTCCTTCCCTCCTTCCTTCCTTCTCTCCTTCCCTCCTTCCCTCCTTCTCTCCTTCCCTCCTTCCTTCCTTCCTTCCTTCCTTCCTTCCTTCCTTCCTTCCTTCCTTCCTTCCTTCCTTCCTTCCTTCCTTCCTTCCTTCCTTCCTTCCTTCCTTCGTTCCTTCCTTCGTTCCTTCCTTCCTTCCTTCCTTCCTTCCTTCCTTCCTTCCTTCCTTCCTTCCTTCCTTCCTTCCTTCCTTCCTTCCTTCCTTCCTTCCTTCCTTCCTTCCTTCCTTCCTTCCTTCCTTCCTTCCTTCCTTCCTTCCTTCCTTCCTGTCAGTAAAAGCTTTATAGTTATAGGCTGAATTAGGGAAAAAATCTAGTGTCCAAAATATTTTCATTATACATTCTCTTGTCTAGACCATATCTAGAGTATTATGCTTAGATCTGAGTAGCATGTTTAAAACAGACATTTGCCAGCTAGAAAGCAACCAGCATGGCAAGGGATCTTGTAACCCTTCAATATGAGGACTATTTGAAAGAATTGGAGCTATTTAATATGATTAGGAAAAATCCTCAGATATCAGAAAGGTAGTTGTACGCTAGAAGGAATTGATTATTTTGCTTGGCCTTAGGGAGTACATTGGCATAATAGGACATTGGTAGAAGTTACAAAAATATAGAATACTGTTCAATGTAAGGAATAACTAACCAATTAGTAATGCTGTCCTAGGAATGGGGTGTATTGGCTCGGTAGATAGTGAATTATTTGTCTCTGGAGACTTTCAAGTTGAGTCTTGGTGACTATCAGTTGGGGATGTTTTAGATGGGATTTTTGTTTCAAATAGGAGTTAGTCTAGATGGGCAAAACGTTTTCTTTATGCTCTGAAATTCTGTAATCATCTAATGTGCTGATACATTGATATACTTGTAAGATTTTTCATGGCATCTTATTTTACAAATTCAAGCCTTCCCCCTTCCCTACTTAGTAAGTCATTGTTTGAAACAAAACAAAACAAAAATAAATAAAAGAAAAATTGTATCAAGGCTAATTAATATATCAATGGACTCTGACAATACTTCATAGTACATACCATATTAATAGGACCCTATTTATCCCAAGAAGGGCAGGAGGTTCATTTTATTGTCTCTTCTTTATGGAGGGGTTAGTGTTTATAATAACACATTTGGTTTTTGTTCTTTCTATTTACACTGTTATTGTGTATCTGGTTTTCCTAGTTCTGCTTACCTCAGTCTATATCAGTTAACGATCTTTTTAGTTAAAAATTCTCTTCCCAGGAGTAGTACTTCCCAGCCTCAAACCATATTATGAAGCAGCATTTATAAAAAACAAAATACAAAAGTAGATCAATGGAAACAACTAACAAGGGAGAATTAGAAATAAAGGAACTCAATAATCCATGTTTGATAAACCCCAAAGCATAAATAATTTAGTGAAGAACTCTCTTTTTGACAAGAACTGCTGGGAAATCTAGAAAGCATTCTGACAGAAATTAGATTTAGATCAATATTTACACAATATTCTACATAAATTCAAAATGGCTATGTTACCCGAATGTTAAGGATCAAATTAAAAATAATAAGAGAACATGTATCTTTCCCAGCTATAGAAATGAGATATTATCTACAAAAAATTAGGGATTGATTAAGTTATTGTGATGACTTAGAATGAAAGATTTCTGCATAAATGAAATGTGCATCTAGGATAAGAATGGGAAAAATCAATTAAAAGCATTTTATATAAAAATTCTCCAATAAGGTTTTGATATCTAAGCTATATAGGCAAATAATAGAAATATTTCACACATGGAAAGAAATTCCTCAGTAGATAAGTGGTTAAAAGTCATGACTTCCCCAATTATTTTTCAAATTTTCTCAAAAGAATTCCAAACTATTACCACCTAAATGAGGGAAAACTTCAATTCACTAATAATGAGAAATATATGCATCAAAACAATTCTAAAGTTTCACCTCACACCCAGAAAATTGACAAAGATTGCAAAAAGTGAGTATAGTCAATGTTGGAAGGACTGTGGGAAGTTAGACACACTAAGGTATATCTGGGTGGAATTGTCAATTAGTACAAGTATTTTGGAAAGCAATTCAGAATGATGCAAATTAGAGATTCATCCTTTGACTTCAATATGTGTGTGTGTGTGTGTGTGTGTGTGTGTGTATTAGTAGCACTTTTTGTGGGTGGAAAAAACTAGAAATAAAGTAGATACCCATCAATTTTGGAATGACTAAACACATTTTGGCACATGGATATAATGGAGATTTTTACTTTAAGAAAAAATGAATATGATGAATCTAGAGAAGCATGAAAAGGGGAATAATAACATTAATAACAATAATAATATCTGCTGACATTTACTTAATGTGTGCTGTGCCATATCTGAATTGAAACCCAAATCAGATGCCTCCTATTACTTAAAGCCTTTCCTGAACTCCAGAATGAAAGGAATCTCTTCCTCTTTAAAATTTTCATGACATTTTCTTTTGTCCTTTTCCATGTTCTCATCACATATTCTTTTATATCCAAAATAGCTATGTACTTATTTTCCTATCTTTCAGTTTCCCCTATTTGCACAAGGAAATATGGCATCTATTTCTTTGTAGTAGGAATTTAGTGAATATCTGTTAGATTGAGTTGAATTGCTTTGCAAAGTTCTCCAAGAACTATCCCATATATTAGCTTATTTGATCATCACAAGAACTTTGTGAATTAAGTAGGGCATGTCCACAGCAATGAAACAATTGACAATCTCAAAGTGATGGAAAGGAGTGGAAAAATATTTTAAAACATGCACAAAATCTCCAAAAGCCAGTAATCTTGGGTCATTTCATCTAGGGGCAAAGAATTTTTATATGCTTCAATAAATCTTCAGCAGCCACTCTATTAGAAGATAATTTATATCCATAATGATGATGTGGGTTCAAATAACATAACATAAAATGACACATATTAAGCATATTCTGTGTAAGAAAATACAGATATGTAGAATGCATTTTAAGAAGAGTTGTATCATAAATAGTTAACATTTTAATGTTTCAGTACTCAATGTATAAATGAGGTTCTACCAATAAATTTGTAAAAGTATCTTGCCTTCACTTCTTTCATTCAAATCTATCTTGAAATGCTATTTTTTAAAGAAATCTACTGTTTGGGACAAAAATTCGTAGTCTATTTATTCTAATGCCATCATTTAAATATTATTCTTCTCTCATGAAATTCTTCTAGCACAACAGATAAAGGAAAGGCATGAACATATTTTAAAATTATGTTTTTAAATAATATTTTAGTAAAGGACTCTCATTTTAATATACCCTGTTCATCAAGATGTGTGGCTAAATAAATATTACATAATACCTCAGTTTCTTTAATTTTGTATTTTTTTTAAACCCTTACCTTCTGCCTTGGAGTCAATTCTGTGTATTGGCTCCAAGGCAGAAGAGTGGTAAGGGCTAGGCAATGGGGGTTAAGTGACTTACCCAGTGTCACACAGCTGGGAAGTGTCTGAGGCCAGATTTGAACCTAGGACCTCCCATCTCTAGGCCTGGCTCTCAATCCATTAAGCTACCCAGCTGCCCCCTCAGTTTTTTAAATACAGGGTATCTTTACAAAAAAAAAAGAGATAGTCTCTATGATTTTCAGATCTCTATTTTAATTCTTCAATAATTCAAAAAACCCAAGAGTTCATTGCAAGTTTTCAGAGAAGCTTCCTAAAATACTTGAAAGAAAATATTTGATAAAGGGTTGAAGAGGTACTTAAATCCTTAGGTCAATAACTACTTGTTCTTATCTCAGAGATAAGAATAATTTAATGGTCTGCAAGGGGTACTGAACTAGATAATTTTTGGTCTTTTTGAACTGTAAAATTATATGGTTATTCATGAAGAATGTTGATTTTGATGTAATTCTAATTGATTAATAAATTTGTGTAGTAAAAATTGATATAGAATGAATGCTCATTAGCTGGTAAAATATATTTGGATTATTTATTTACTCATCTACATGATACATGTTTCTTGTTGATTTTCTCTAGTGAATTGCCCATCTTTTCCCTGGCTATGCTTCATGTATTGGACAGGCATTATCCTTTTTTTCCTCTCAATTCAGATCTATAAAAAAAAATTGAAAGGGAAAAGATAGAGCTATCAAAAATAAAATTTTGGGTTTTAGGAGGAACAATTAGTGTGCCTGCTTGTTGCCTGCTCCTACAATGTCAAACCCAAGTACTTACCATTTTTAATCCATGCAATCTCTAAACCATACAGGGTGCTGAGCACTAAGTAATTTCTGGAAGTGATGTTACCTAAAATGACATATTTTTGGCACAGTTGTTAAAAAATCTTGGATTTCACAGGCTAGGAGAGAACTTGAGGAGCATCTAATACAAACTTGTCCCTTTCATAGAGAATATTATATTTCAAAGACAACCAGGGACTTGCTCAAGGTCATACAATTAGTAAATGACACCTCTAGGACTAGAACAGAGATCTTTCAGTATTAATCTTTTTGTTTTATAAACTTCCTAATGCTCCCTCTATAAGCTTGCCATGTGCCTTTTGGAAGGACAGCAAACCAATGTATTGTAGACCAGTGGTAGCCTGCTCTGCCTTCGATTTTTAAAATACTCTCTGTAGATTTTTGCTACTGAATGGGTATGTACCTTGTCTTATAAGTTCAAAGCTACATATCCCCAGAATTCCAATAGGACCCAGTAGTTTTGAGTTAATTTTGAACTTTAGGAATATTAAGAGATGAAACATTTTCCTAGGATTCCTGAATTTAAACTTGTTCACTGGCTGCCACTTAAAAGATGTAGGCTATATTATTTTGTTTACAACTGATACAATTACACAAATGCTCAACTACTATGAACTCTGGGACTTGCATTATGGCTATGTGAAAATCAAATTTCATTTCATGGGATAAAGAATGCATTGTTAAATCAGGTTTTGAATTCTTGCAAGTTTCATTTTCCAGTTAGGGTAGAAAGACATTTGCTTATATGATATATATAATTTAGACAAAGCTTGTTTTTTAGAACTTGCTAAAATATAGATTGGATGCAAGGCAAGAACTATAATATTTTGTATGATTTAACCTGTATAAAATATATTAACATATAAAATATACAAACACTAACATAGGAATACTTGGATAATAAAATTTCATATAACTCATTACTTACAACTTTACAATGCAGTTATGCTTATAAAAACATCAGTATAGACTGAAAAATGGATGGAAAAAATAAAGTTATTTTCCCTTGCATAGCAAACACATATTTTCATAATTTTGTAAAATGCTTTTTTATGCCTTATCTTACTACTCTAATATGTGGAGAATTATCACCTCCACTCTTGGATAAAAAGTTTGAGATTTCTAAGCATTGTAAATGTTAGAAGGGGTAAAGTAAGGAAAATAAAGTTTGAAGAGATTCTGCCACATGCCAGGGGTGACATTTGGTTTGTTCTCACAGAGGAAGAAGGTTTGTTCATGGAAGGAATTTTTAATTTAATTTTTTTTTTACTCTCCTGAGCTAGTCTCCAAACCATACATTAGAGAGAAGAGATTAACATTAATTTTTGTTCATTACGCCTATATTGGGGTGCCTTGCATCTATGAGTTGGGCTAAGGACCATTGTTTGGACCTACATAGACTTAAGAATACTTATTTGTAAAGGTCAGAGTAAGAAAAGGAGTAATTGGGAAGCCAGGAACAGAATTAATAAGGAAGGCTAGTTATCCCTTCCAAAACACAGGCGATAGGGGGTGACATCCTAGCCATCTGGAAAATCTGAATAATGCCCTACTCTGGACCAGAGAAGACATCTGAATATTTTCTTTTACTTTCATGGGGTGTTTACAGTACCTTATTGTAAAATGTGGGTTAAATATTTAATCGCAGGCTTTATGTTGGTCAATGTTGAGTAAAAATACTATATTAAAATAAACTAAAATATAAAATAAATATAAAAAATTAAATGAAACAAAAGATATTGCTGTTACATAATACACACATATTTTATTCACTTCTGAATTTCTAAACTTTTTCTGTGTTGTCTGCTTGCCTTCACGTGTCAGCTGTGGCTTCCGCAAAACTCGCCCCAAAATCCCATTTAATTTCTCATGCCATCTATCAAAACTGTTATGAAGAAAGACACAATATTGAAGAAATACTTATAGTTCCAAAAACCAAGGGAGGACAACATATCCAGTAGGAAAAGCTAATTAGTATTACCTTTACCCTAGAACTCTCTTCCCCCAAATGAGAAAGAATCCTAAAATCCTTTCAATGATGGAATGTTGGTAGCTTACATCTATTTCATGTTATCAGGTAAAATATGAATTAGCAGATGACTTGAAAAGAAAGTAATTAAGAAAGTTTGTTTTTTTCTGAAGCGTTGGACATGTTTCTAGAAAGATGGTGTATAGAACAAAGCTAATGAATATGCATTGGAGAATATGGATCATTTCTAGGTCAAGATGGCAGAAGAGGTAGGAAAAATGGAATTAGGAGTTAAAACTTAATGGATTTAGCCTCAATGAGTCATCTCTTATTTTATTTGCCCAAGGGAACTGAGGAAGTGATGTTATTAAGCAAATAAACCTGAGCAGACAGTCTTGATAGAATAGTAGAGAAGGACATAACCCATATTTATAGCACTTTAAGAAGCCCTTTAATACATGTTATCTCAGTTGATTATAACAATAAACCTGTGTGATAATTATTTTCCTATTTTTCAGGAAACTAATTAAGAGAAGGCTAATGATTTGCTAAAGCTCCAGGAAACTTCTAGAACTAGTATCTGAACCCCACTTTCCCCACTCCAATGCAAGTGTTCTTTTTGCTTACCAGTGTTGGGGAAATATCTTATATTTAGTTTTAAGTGCCTAGGTCAGTGAGGTTTCAGGTTGGTTCATTGCTCAAATTATACTTTACATAAAAAGTAAATTTAGCAATTAAACAACACTTGTTTTCTTTGGAATATTTTATAATAATAATAATAATATTGTCTTATATAATTTATTTCTCAATTCTTAAAACTTCTTTTTTTTAGCCCAAGACTTCGGATGTAGCTAGTGTTTCTTTTCATGATTTGAGGTAATCATTAAACTTTTAAGACCAAAGTTAAGAGTTTTACTCTATCACTTGGATTTACTAACAAAATATGAGAATATGAATGCTAGATATTTGGCAGGGGTAACTGATTAATTGTGCATATTGTATAAACTGTCAATACAAAGATGTACATCAGATTTTGAAAAACTTTAATAACAAAAGGTAAATTTTAATTTTGCTTTAATAATAATTTAAACCAGTTGTTTTGCTTAAATAATTTAAAATAGAAAATGAAGAAAACTTACAAAAATTATTAACTCATAATACTATTGGGCACCAGTTACTTTAAGATCTGCAAAGAACTTTGCAAATATTATCTCATTTTATCTTCACATCAACTCTATAACTAACTGTAGTTCGACAGACTTTTGTACTTTTCTATCTCACTGGCCAAAATCTGTCACTCAAGAAGTGGTGTGTCTAACATTTAAAGTTCTTAGTAGATAACTATGCAACCAACCTGAGTAGCAAATATGAAGATTGATGAGATTTTATTATTTTAAGAAAAAAGAAAATATCTAACTTATTTTGATACATTTGAAACTAAAAACCATTATTGTGCTATTTGATAATTAAACATGAATGTCAGTTTATATAAATTAGTAGTTATACTATTTTATATAGCCAGCTCAACTTACATATTTTAGTCCTTTTCTAAAATGCAGTCAGCATCACTGTGAACACTTCCTCCTGAAACAATGTAATATTACTGTCATTATAGCTATGTAAACTGATCAATTATTATTAAAAGCCAAACCTTTTAAATCTAATTTTCCTTATTTTTATTTTAGTACATGATATGGCTTAAATTATTGATTGATTTTGTCCCTACTATAATCTTTATGGATGATCAATCAATAACAATAAACTAATAAACATTATGAGTCACTACTATGTGCCACATACTGGGGAAATAAAGAGAAGAATGAAACACAACCTGAAAATAGAGATTACAATTTATTGAAGGAAAGCATATACATATATATATATATATATATATACAAATATATCAGAAATATATAAAATTTATACAAAGTAATTATATTGGGGAGAGCATTAGCCACTGGGGAGTTTGGGATTGATCTAAAAAAGGTTTTATGCAAAAGGTGACATTAAAACTGAGCAATGAAAGAAATGGAGGTGAGGAGGAAGTTCCTACTAGGCATAGGAGACAACCAATAAAATGACAAATGGAGAGGAAAAAAATGTTTTGTGTGAGGAATAACATGTAGGCTATATGATAGACTTAACTGAGAAGAATAATATGTAGTTAAAGTAGAATGGTAGAAGAGGCCAGGTTGTGAAGATATTTAAATACAAAATGAAAGTTTATATTTCCTCTTAGAATAAAAAAGGAAAACTCTGTGTTTTATTGAGCAACCTGGTTAGATTTGTGCTTTAGGGAAATCACTGGTAACTGTGCAGTTCAGATTCAAAGCGGGGAGAGGCTTGAGATTGGGAGATGAACTGGGAGGATATTATTATATCATTCCAGAAGAGAGGTGATGAGAGAATGACGAAGAGTAGATTAGACTGTGTGAGCAAAGAGAAGGGAACATAAGTGTGATTTGTTACAGAAAAGTAAATGAGAGGCTTGCCTTCTGGTTAAATATGAGGAGTGAGTGAATATAAAGAGACAAACATGACATTTGGAAGGTGGTGTCCATGAGTAGCAAAATACAGAAGAAAGAAAAAAATTGGGTTCATAGACAAAGATAATGAATTATTTTTTGGAAATGTTGAGTTTGAGATGCCTACGGTATGTTTCAAAAATGTTCACTAGGCAGTTGGTGATACAAGATGAACTCACGAAAGAAGAGAGTTGTCAGCAGAGATAGGAATTGAAGTCATGGTTGCTGAGTTAACCCAGTCTTGGATAGACCATTTGGAGTTGTAGTTTGGGGTCAGGTTTTGATGAGCCTTAAAAACTGAAGAGCAGGGGCTAATTTGGGATTTTAAAGACAATAAAGAATGATTGTAGTTTTATCAAAAAAGGGTAGTGACATCCTCAGACTTGCATGACATAGAAATTAGACTAAACCTAAAAAGAGCACTATGACCCAAGAAGTGCACTCACAATTTATAGTTACTGAGAGCTGAGGATGAAGATACCACCTCTCTAGAAACTCCTTGTTTCTGATCCTATGAAAGCTCAAATACATGATTCACACAAAACACTGTAGAGGGTAGATGTATGTGTGTGTGTACAAAATCTCAAAAGAATGATATTGGTTTGTTGTGTTTTAGGAGGACTTTCTTCTGAATTGTTCTTGTAATATCAAACATTACCATTGGTTAACTTGATCAAATCTTCCTGCCCCACATAAAGAGTCAGAGCAAAACTTCTATGTGGTGGTGGCAGATTATTTCATCCTTAGAACCAATGATAAAATAGTGGAAAGAGGGGATATTTATTTTTTTTCATTGAAAGTTATTTAGTTAAGTTAGAAAATTATTCCTTGGTTACAAGAATCATATTCTTTCCCTTCCTTCCCTCCCCCCACCATTCCCACATCTGACATGCAATTCCACTGGGTATTGCATGTTCCTTGATCAAAACCTATTTCCATGCTGTTGATGTTTGCATTAGGATGTTCATTTAGAGTCTACCTCCCCAACCATATCCCCTTGACCCATGTAATCAAGCAGTTGTTTTTCTTCTGTGTTTCTATTCTCACAATTTTTCCTCTGAATGTGGATAGTGGTTTTTCTCATAGATTCCTTCAAGTTGTTCAGGATCACTGCATTGCCACTAATGGAGAAGTCCGTTACATTTGATTGTACCACAGTGTATCAGTCTCTGTGCACAATGTTCTCCTGGTTCTGCTCCTTTTGCTCTGCATCAATTCCTGGAGGTCATTCCAGTTGCCATGGAGTTCCTCCACTTTATTTATTCCTTTGAGCACAATAGTATTCCATCACCCACAGATACCACAATTGGTTCAGCCATTCCCCAATTGAAGGGCATCCCTTCATTTTCCAATTATTTGCCCCCACAAAGAGCGCAGCTATGAATATTCTTGTACAAGTCTTTTTCTTTATTATCTCTTTGGGGTACAAACCCAGCAGTGCTATGGCTGGATCAAAGGGCAGACAGTCTTTTAGCGCCCTTTGGGCATAGTTCCAAATTGCCCTCCAGAATGTTTGGATCAATTCACAACTCCACCAACTTGTCATATTGAAAGGGGATATTTGGTTCAGAACCCTTAAAGATAAAAGTTGGCTATTGAATAAAAAAATAGTGCCCACCCTATGTAGTTTTACTGCATAGTAAAGGAGAAAGGAGATGTCTTTAAAGTTCTTGATTGCCTTTGCTATTTATAACAGCTGTTTGGTAGATATATAATACAATATACACCAGGTCATGAGCTACTCCTGGAATCTATCTGGGGAAGACTTAAAGAGAGAAGATTCAGAAAGGTATATTTTTAAAAATCTGTGTTCCTTCTAGCCAGACCTGACCATTTGTTAGCAGTTTGGTATAGATGAATAAAGAGATCAGGCTCTCAGATATATCTTCAGTTTGATTTTATAGTACCTCATTTCACTTAAATAAGAGCAAAGAAAAAAAAGAACAGTAGAGGGGAACTTGTTTCTTCCTATTCAGAGAAGGTAGACATAAAATTAAGCTTCATATCACATCTGCTTGAGTGATTAACAGTTTTGTAGGGGTATTAAAAACCCTTCACATTCTGGATTCCATGTACCTTTTAAGTCTTATTCTGCATTCTAATCAAACTAGCCATCTAGCTATTCTTTGTATATGGCAACCCATCTCTTTGGGGTCTAAAATGAATGTTTTCCTCAACTTTTCCTTATAGAGTTTTTCAGTTTCCTCCAATATACACTCAGATATTACCTCCTAAATGATGAATTTTGGAATCCACTTGATTGTTATAAATCTCCTTGAAATTATTGTGTTATATATGCACACATATATGTAGTTCATAAAATGTGGTTTAAGAAAAATAAATGACAGGAGAGACTTGTAGATAACATAAAATCCTTATTCATCTATATCACTGTCTGAAAAATTTGGCAAATCAAGAACATAGTGAGATGCAAATAAATAGACTAGATTTTATTGAGCAGATTTATGTTGTGTGTATGAGATAGTCAGGTCATCAGTACTAAGATCAGGGTACATTTTAAGAAAGATAAAAAATAAGAAATAGATATAGGGTACAATGAGAACAACTGGGCATTGAATTATTTAAACAGATAATTGAAGTTTAAAAATTCAAATGAATTGCAAATGGTCAATTGATTTGACATCAACACCAATTAAAACAACTTCATATGGAAATTTAACTAATGTATGCCTATTGCCATAACAAAGAAACCAAAAGAACTGAGAATGTGCCCTAGCAAATATCTGTCTCACTTGCCAAACAGTAAGAGGTGTTTGCCAAATGTAGCACTAATTTAAAATATAACCACATTTCTAAAATCTTAAGAGGAATGATGGACAATTATGAGCATTATCATCTCATAAAGTAGAAGGAAGCAGTGGGGCATAAAAGAGTCTACAGTAAGCATGACAAGATATCCAACTATGTAAAGTCATGCTAAGGATGAAAATGGAAGATCTAAAAATCAAAGAAAAATAGATTAGATTTATAAAAAACCACTTAAATGAATTAATTCCAGCACCATGGACCATCCTACTTAGCCCCTAGCATTATAGTCAGTAAGTTGCTAATAAGAGGAAGTAGAGATAGTACTAAAGAGAGGAAACATGGGGAAAGTAGTCAGAATAGACAAAATAGAGAGAGAGAGTGGATTCCTGCTACAGCAAATATAATTGAAGAGTTAATTGAGGGAATGAGATACATATATCTATAATATGGGAAGACACCATAATTACAGACAAAATCTCAGGCACTGTCAATTCCAAAAAATAAAAGTTATTTACCAAGAAAAGATCTGTAACTATTGACTGAAGTGATTATTCTTCCATCTATATAATATCTTGAAAGTTATCTATTGCCAAATCAATGGGTTGTCACTAAATATAATAGCAGAGAATAAACGGGGTTTTATAAGTAATATTCAATAATGGACTATATCTCTACCATTTCCCAAATAACTGAAACTTGGAGATGATACGTCTCATTGTTCTTAATGCTTGTTGATTTTGGAAAAAGAATTGTAATGGATGGATTAAAATGGTACCTTACTAAGTCTTTTTTTAGCATGATATGTGCCATACATATATGCAAATCATTCAGGATTTCATTGGAATATGTAATAATAGAAATAGCATTGCTTAATTATGTTCTGATGATACACATCAGATGGTGCAAAAATTAGGTAGGTATATATGATCACCAAATGTATTCATCAATGTAATAGAGAAGATCTAGAATAGAGACCAAGTTGAGCAGGTTTTCCTAATCGTGGTATAACTTCCCAGATGTTCCTTTTTGTGAATGATATTTTACAGATTGTATCCATCCATCATTCTCTGGGAATAGATCATCAATCAGCCATGCATTTGGACATCACACATTTAGATAAAGAATGTCTATTGCCTATTTTGAAATGAATTTGGATGAACATACTATTGATCTTGTTCATTAGTGTGCCTAATTTGGAGGGAGAGAGCAAATGGACAGTAAGCTAGGTACAGAGTTGGAGGAGGAAGAGAGTAGGATAGATTGCTTAGGGAGATGCCAAAGCTTTTTTAAAGATCCTGAGCCTCTGATGAAATAAAAATCCTACCTCTTCAATACCAACTGTTAAGTGATGCTGCTAAACATCAGCAAGATGGTTGTTGAACACCATCGCCTACAAAGAACTAAAAATAATTATCATATAGAGACAATGGACTGATGCATGGTGTGGGTGAACAGGTGTCAGATACACCACTAAAAAAGTGTTGTGAATAACACGAGTAAAGAATGTCATAAAGGAATTATATGGCAGGTTGAGAAAGTGGGCTGGTCATGTGGCAATAGCAAGTAGATAGGGTGCTGCACTGTTATAAGAAAGGAATATCATTTTGGAAATCATGTGCAAGCATCACACAAGATAGATAGACTTTAGGATGTGTATAGATGGATAGGATTATAAAACAGATAAGTTCATGGATATAAGAATATTTTAATATTATATGCACACATAACTCAATATATACAATTATATCTCCTATATATGCACGTAGATAGATATTCAGCATTAAGGTTTATAATTCGATGACTAATGGTAACATATCATTGTCAATTCACTTATCACATTTTCTTTCTTTTTTATTATGAATTTGACAATGATCAACAAACACAAACATGCCAGCATATAATGAAAAAAATTCATAAAAACATTGGGGTATGAAACTTTGAACTTCTGTTCTGTACATTTCCTTTTTAAAAACAAGTATCATGATGAACAAAATGACAGATCTTGGAAGGGATATGGTAAAATGGGGACAACTGTGAACTAATCCAACCATTTTGGAGAGTAATTCTGATTTACACCCATAGACTTATAAAAGTTTATATCTTTAGATCCTGCAGTAATGTTGCTGGATCTGTTCTCCAGTGAGATCAGGGGAAAAATACCTATAGTAGCTTTCTTTATGGTGGCAAAGAACAGGAAGTTGAGGGGATGCCCATGAATAAAAAAATTTTGGTATATGATTATGATGGAATACTATTGAGCCTTAAGAAATAATAAGTAGTCTAATTAAAAAACTTGGGAAGTGCTATATTGGATAATCAGTAGCTACATAACCAAGAGAACATTATATACAACTTCAGATTTAATACTTGGAAAATAATTTGTGAAAGTTGCCTCCAGAGAATGAACTAAAAAATGGAAAGATGGAATCAATATATATATTTATATCTGATAGATATATATTTATACCTTATTGCCAGATAATGTCTTCTATGGTATGGGGAAGGGGAATGGGGGGGGGGAGGAGATACTTGCAAATATGTTCCATTTATAATAATAAATAGAGAGAAGGCAAAAATAATTAAAAGCATATATTACCTGTAACAAGTCAGTAGCAAAATTGTCTGTATGTCTCCTGAACTATTTTTGTTTTCATCTGTATTTAATTTTTTAATTCATATTTTATTACTTCTTTCTTTTTCCTCTTCTTGTACTGCCCTTCTCTTTCCTTTTCTTTCTCTTTTTCTACTTCCTTCTCTCTCTGTGTCTCTCTCTGTCTCTCTCTCTCAACATACTTTGATATTGTATTTTGCTGGTTCCATGCCTTACATTTGGACTTGAATTTATGTTATCTTCAAATATCTATTTTTGCAATCTATCCTTTAGTTTTTAGGCCGAGGGCATGGGGCTCTTACCTCTCTCTGCTTAGAGTTGAATTTTATGCCTCTGGCATTCTGAGGAATAATCCTCAGCCATCCAGATATTTTGAAAATGTGCCTGTAGAAGACACTTTGCATAGGAATATACAAGGCTAATAATGGAGAAAGAGTCTTCAAATTATAGTATATTTATTAAAATGAGAAGCTACCCTATGAATAATGATTGAAACCTAAGCCTTTTATAATTCAATTTCTGTATAAAATTCTTAGAATAATGCATCCTGAGGTTGAATTTCTTTTTCTGGCATCTTCTGTATCTCCCTGAGTCCAGCATGTTAGAGAATAAGTCCTTCTAGACTTCTGATGAATCATTTTCATAGATTTATTATTCACCCATCTATAAAAGCACTTATTTTTTATAAATCTATGCACATAAAGCAAATTCTTGCCAGTGCACACTTTTGCTTATTTCTACCAAGTTACTTTCTATCAATCTGATTGAAATAAGTGACTGGTTTCTCCCTCCTTATAATCCTTAGAGTATACAAATCATGATGTACCTGATATATTGTTATTGACATTTAAAAGGAGTGCTATGTCTGAGTATCACAACTTTTCAGTTGAAGTTATCTTACTTTTTCCTGATGTTAGATTAAACCATTTCTTCCATCTTGTTCAGATTTTTAGCTCTTTTAATCATGTTTCATGCTTAGAGATTTTAGGATTATGGAAGAAAATGGAAGTGTTACTTTGTCCCACTCCTTGCCTCCAGGCAGGTGAAAAACTAATAGATATCCAGGAATAGACATTTTATCATGTTCCCTGGTAGCCTGTTTTACTGCTTAATCACTGCTAAAATCAAGAATGTTCTTATCTTTATATAGAGGTAAGGAAGAAACTTCCTAAACTCTCTCAACCCTTAATTCTTTTTAATAATTCTGTCTATTAATTATTTCCTATTTATCTATTAATTTGTTCACACATATTTGTTTGCTTGTGGTCAGGGACTTTTTTGTCTTTCTTTGCATATCTAATGATTAACATAGTACCTGATACACTGCAGATGCTTAATAAATCTTTGTTGACTGAATATACTTTACGGTTTTGATACTGCTGTTTTTCCTCCATTTCTCTTAGATAAAAGGAGATAAAACAAGTGCTGAAAATATTTTTGAAAAATATGATCCAACTCTTCAGTTAGTAATAGAAAGCTTTTCATCTATAAACCTGATAGGGGCTTACTGATTCCTAGTGGAAACTCTTGTCTGAATTTTCTCTTCAGTATGGAAGATAAAGTTATTTAAAAAAATATTTGTTTTTCTATACATTGCTTAAACACGTTTACTATTCTTGTTCAGTTGTTTCAGTTGTGTCTGTCTCTTTGTGACCCAATTTGAGGTTTTCTTGGCAGAAACACTATAGTGGTTTGCCATTTCCTTCTCCAGCTCACTTTACAGATGAGGAAACTCAGGCACACAGGGTTAAATGATTTGCAAGAATCACACAGCTAAAAGATGTCTGAGTCTGAATTTGAACTCAAGTTTCTCTGACTACAGTTTAAGCTTATTTTTTCTTTGCTTTTTTCCCTTTAAAGAGGTGGATAACATTTTGATCAGCTACCTCAAAAGTAGTGAGTAGAGCAGGGGCTCAAAAATATATATATAAGTATGATGGCTAAAAGGAGTAGGGCTTCAAGGTCAGAAGAGATGTTGTATCATGTTACCTTCAGGACAATTCAGTAACAACAAACATCTCCTAAAATGTCTGGGCAATGCAATATACAATGTCAGGTTCTAGAGATAAAATGATATTGATAACATAGTTTAGAGTTCAGAACTAGAATGTACATAAGGAATACAGTGTCTTTAACCACTTTAGTCTTTCTGATGAAGAGAAAAAAAATAAGGCATAAGAAGATAATTAATTGTCTACTTTTTGGAGCCATGTTCATTAATAATTATGGTTCAAAGTAGAGTGTGATGTGTGCCAATGAGAATTATAAGCAAAATACTATGACACATTTGGGAAAGAAGAGATCACTTTTAGCTGGTGTTAAGGTGGAGTCAAAGATTAATCAAAAGGAGTCAAATCGTAATCCATTAAACAAATTTCAGTAGATGGAGATGGAAATTCAAATATTCTAAGCAAGACTTAATGGCAAGGAGGCAGGAAAGGACAGAATGAGAATAGACACAGGGGATAGTAGTCTAGTTTAGTTGGAATATAGAAACAGATGGTTGGAAGTATATCAGATAAAAGTTCAAACTTTGTTTGAGATTGTTCAGATTGTAGAAGACCTTAGATGATAGAATCAGATTCTATCTAGAGTCTAGATTTTGTCCAAAAGATGATGGAAAAGTGCTGCAGGATTTTATAGTAAGGGAGTTATATAATTAAATGGTTACATTAGAAAACTTACGCAGTGGTATGATGGAAGATTTAGAGGGAGGTGATGGAGGTAGATATAAAGACCAATTAGAAAGGTCACTATAATAATTTAAGAACTGATTGATTTCTAGTAACTTAGATGAAGGCTATGAGAGCTGAAAATAAATCTGTATATTCTATATTACATTTTCATCATCACATTCTTTTCTTTTCAAACTATGAAACCCAAAGAATCTCACAGTAATCTGAGAAGTTTGGTCTTAATCCTGGATTTCCCTGGAATGGTATTTTGCTATTATTTCTCATTTCATTTATGGGTCTAGTTTATTTGAGTAAGAGAGATCAAAATGTGCTTCATGGTTTTCCCACTGGACTAGCCTATCTGATGTATGTAAGGTGAAAATACTTCCCTTCTCTAAAGGTCAGCTCCCATCTTCTGTCTTTGAGATATCTCTTCTGTCTGTGATGGAATATTCTACTAATGTGCTATGGAGGATCATAAGTGCAGTGGGTACAAAAACTGTCCTTATTCTTTTATCCAGACACATGGTATATCATAAAGAACATTGCACTAGAATGGGGGGTTCTTATCAGCAGAACCACCTCTACCATTCACCAGCTTTGAGACCTTGTTTAAGTCTCTTTTATCACTTTGAGCCTCAGTCTTCTCCATCATAGAATGATTTACGAAGTGATCTCTAGGTTTTCAATCAGTCATATTCTCTACTTTTCTTTAGGCATTTCAAGATCTATCTCATTTGATCTATAACATAACAAATAAATGCCAAGGATAGCTTTTTCATTAAAGTTGCTACCCTGTACATAGTTTATTGGTTTTAAAGTAATGCACATCTTGTACATACTAGCTAGACATCTTAATTTGATATACTACCCAAGTTGTAATAAAAAGTCTTCTTGACTCTTGCTACTCTACTGAAGTGTACTTCAAATTGATTTTTTAGATGATGATCATTTAACAAATGTCTTTGGATATTCTAAGATTTTATTGCCTTCAACTTAGAAGCCTGAGCCAGTGTGGGTACCAGGTGTTCTATTATATTTCCTAATTATGTATCTGTTGTCCTATAGAATATTGTATCGTTGCACCAAAGTCTAGACATTTATGTAGAGTAAGCCTCTGCCTTCCAACTTAAATGAAAATGTAATCCTGGCATTTATTTGTTATATTATGGATCCAATAACTTGGGGTTCATAAAATGTTTTGTAAAATCTCAACATGCCCTATAAATGTCTGCTCTAATTATTTTTATTGAGACAAAGGGATAGGGACTGGATTTATAATTCCATTGGTAAAAAACAAACAAACAAAAAAACTGGATAAGGATGCTCCTTCTAGTGATGCAGGTAGGCATCTACTTTTCAATTTAAAGGCAGCTAGATGGCACAGTGGATAGAGTACTTGATCTAGAATCAAGAACTGAATTCACATTTTTCCTCAGACACTTATGAGATATGTGACCTTGGGAAAGTCATAATATCTATCTACCTCAGTTCCCTAAGTTATAAATGAGAATAAGAGCACCTACCTTTCAGTGTTGCTGTGAGGACCAAATAAGATAAATGCATATGAGTTAAAAAAAAACTGTCCTTTTTACTTTAACCATATATATGCTAAATCATAAAGAACATTGCACTGGAATGGAGGATGTTGTCAGCATAGGGAGACCTTGTTTAATTTCCTTTATCTCTTTCACCTCATGCTTGGAAAGTGCTTAGCACAGTATCTGATACTAGTAAGTACTTATTTCCCTTCTCCTCAACTTAGAACCTTAAAGAGTATTCAGAGGCAACAAGAACTTATATGACTTGTTCAGGGTAATTCAGGTATGGTGTGTCACTGGTGGAACATGAAGCCAGAAGTCTTGGGCTTTCCCAACTTGCAATAAATTATCATAGGGTAGTTAAAAATCCAGAGGCAATATTTAGATTCCACACCCTAAAATGCAAAAACTGCTGTCATGAATTTACACATCCTTCTATGGCAGAAATAAAGTAGATTAGTTTGGTCATTTGGAGACATGTTTCTTTATTCTCTCCTGGCCTTTTCCCCCCAACTCTAGTAGGCAGACTGCTTCTCATTTTAAAAAACAAATAGTATATCAAGGACTAAGGTGAGAATATGCTGGTACTGGAAAAATACACACGATACAGTTTTAAGTTTAATTTGTATTATAAACATTTGTCTTCTCATTTTAAAAAGTCTACAAATAAACAAAATAATACATAAAACCCCAATTTTAATGTTTGCCAATTTCTGACTTTTGGAACTCACATTGAAATTTTCATAGTTGACTTTTGGGAGTTGATTTGACCTGAATCCAGCACACCCATGGGTCTAGGGAAAATTGTATTTCACAAGAGAGATAGTATGACCTACTGGACAGAGAATGAATCTTATAATAAGAAATACTCATCTTTTAGACCTTCTCCCAACTCATAATGACCATGATTCTGGGCACATCACCTAAAGATTCAGGGAATTCTTGTAGACTATAAAATGTAGAAGAGTTGCCTGTCTGCATTGGCAGAGTACCTTCCTCATTAAGAGTTCCCATCCCAAATACAATCCTAGGTACAAATACTACTATGGTAAAAATCATAAACAGTCATTAGATTTTAACATGCTATTGATTGTTACACTTATATTGAACTACCTTCCAAAGATGAGTACTTGGCTTTAAAAGAAAACAACAACAACAACAACTAGTGCAATGATAATTTAAGACAAGTTTTCTCTGGTTTTATTTATGTATTTAGTTTCTCATGTTTTGAGTCCCTAGTGTTTCTTTTTCATAATAATCTGTTATCCTTTCACTACAAGCTGGGCAATGTGATAACAATGGTCACAGAACCATATGGAACACAGACGGATCATCGCAACCTAGATTCCCACCAAGTAGGTGTTGGTACTCAAGTGGTAAGAGCAGATGGAATTACAAACTGTGGATGATAATATTCTGAGGAGTGGGGGGGGAGGCCAGGAGAAAATAAAGAAACATGTCTCCAAATGACCAAACTAATCTACTTTATTTCTGCCATAGAAGGATGTGTAAATTCATGACAGCAGTTTTTGCATTTTAGGGTGTGGAATCTAAATATTACCTCTGTATTATTAACTACCCTGGGATAATTTATTGCAAGGAAGCTGATATTCTCTAAAACTGTTTCTCTGGTAGATGAAGGAATGAGACCCACTGTATTATCTTCTCTGTCAAGTAGTCATAAATAACAAAGTAATTCAGTCCTGAGATAACTCTGTCTCTTCAGTGACATTTTCACTGAAGTCAGTGTGTCGGTTTCGTAAATCTGAGTACAATATTATCTTTGTAAAATTTGTCTTGCTTGAAAACAGTTCCACTCTTGAAGGTGAAAGTATCTCTCCTTCAAAGGAGAGTTCTGCTTGATTTTCATCGTAGAATTCATTCTTTGGGTTTGATTTTTTAAAAAAAATATATGTTTTTACTCTGTATTTAGTTAGAATGTCTATGTATTGCATTATTTCCCTTTTAAAATGAGTATCAAAAATAGATAGCTGGGGAACTCCAAATGGCTCAGTGGGTAGAAATCAATGCCTAGAGATGAGAGGTCCTTGGTTCAAATCTGGCCTGAGATCATTTTTAGGTGTGGCACGCTGGGCAAGTCACTTAACTCCCATTGCCTAGACATTACAGCACTTCTGCCTAAGAATCAATACATAGTATTTATTCTAAAACAAAAGGTATGGTTTTTAATATATATATAGGAAGCCCAACAATAGGGGAGAATGCATTTTTATATTATTCAAAATAAAGAAATAATGTAAATTTTCCTAACTGGAACATGACATCTGCTCCTTCTTTTTGATTTCTCATATTATCCTTGCTTCTAGATTAATCTTCCTGAGGTATAGTGAAAGTTGTGTCATTCCTTTAATCCAAATCTTCACCTGATCTCAATTGCCTAATGAACAAAATTTAGACCTTTATGCTTAGCTTTCAAAATCCCCCACACCCCGATGCCATCTTTTCTTTCAGCTCTTATCTCATAATATTTCCCTCATGTACTCTGGACTCAAAAAAATGAAATATTCTATACCTCTTATATAAAAGTATATAATTTTTACCATGTTGTCAGATAGTCATCCCATCCTCTTTGTCACTTGTTGAATTCCTCTGCATTCTTCAAATACTAAATCAAATGTTACCTCCTCTATGAAGCTATTTATAATCCAACTTCATAGAAACAAATATCACATTTCATTTTATAGTGTCCATGTATGTATTGTGTTAAATTAATCTAATTGTGTGTATCTCCTTATGATGTTATAAGCCAAGGGAGAACTTGAATTATGGCTCGTCAAAACCTTGAATTTTCCCCAGCACAAAACATAGTGCTCTTCCTTTAATAATTTTTATAGACATTATTGATTGAGATTAACTTGAAGTTTAGGTGTGGTTTTAATATTATCATAAGCATATCTAGTCCATTTTTATTTTCATTGTTTGTGAATCTTCAATAGGAAATATCTTTCGCATGATCCTAAAAAGTAGGAATGAAATCAAGAGATCAAGATAATGATCATTTTTTCTGACATCATTGAGAAATTTATTATAAACAAATATGGAGAATCTTCTTCATAGAAATCTAAGCACCAGACTTAGGAGTGGAAAGACTTATTCTAATAGAGGGATGGTTTCAAAGACCTGGAAAGGGGATAGTGAATAAAATGAAAGATTTTTTTTATTTCCTTTTTTTTTGTTCCACATTTCCAAGTTGTCTGACACCAGGAAATCTCAGAAGGGAGCCTATTTCACTGCAATTTGTAATCCATTTACTTTTATCCATTTATGAGAATAGCCTGTCTTTTACAGAGCTCTTGTTCAATTTCTTTAACAGTATTGGGTATATTCAGAAACTGAAAAAAAAAAAGACAGAAAGTCAACCAACAAGTCTTCACTACCTATGTGAAGAATATTATTGAAAAATTCTTGTTTTATTGTTTTGATTTTCCGTGAAGTCAGATGAATTGTGGTGATTTTCATCCTTAATTTCCTATGTTCCTTTTACATTATATTTCACTATCTCAATTTATCTGTGATTTCATTAAGGTAGGTATTCTTTACAGTAGCAGAGATCACAATCCTTCCATCTTGTGCAATTCTTGTTCATGTCTTCTCATTTATCCTTCATAGGCTGTTCACAAAATAGTTTGTTTATTTTAAATTTACACAAATCCTAGTCCAATATGTAAACTTTTTGTTTCCATCATTTCAGTTATATCTGACTCTTTGTAACCTCATTTTGTGTTTTCTTGGTAAAGGTACTACAGTGAGTTGCCATTTCCTTCTCATTTTACTGATGAGGAAACTTAGGCAAACAGGATAAGTGACTTGCTCATATTCTCAAAGCTCTTAAGTATTGTAACGGTTAAACTAGGAGTTAGACTAAAATAAAAAAGCCGCTTTTAATAACTTGTTTTAGTGAGAATATAGTAGTTATAAATTAATATTATCCATTTAAGCCAGAGAAAATAAAACTTCTAGCAGCTTTTAACAATTTAATTTGATTAAAATAGAGATAATAAAAGAAAATAGTAAAATGAGATAGTAAAGAGGTAGAGAAAGAAAATTTCCTAATATCTATACTAGTTATTCTATAACTATATATATCTACCTATAATTACTACCTAAATTATAACTACTGCAAATAACAACCACCCCACAAAGTTTCAACCCAATCCACCCCAACTGAAACCAACCCAAACAGTGTTTAATCCAACCCAAATTAGGTCTGTGAACAAAGACCAACCACCTCCCAAAAAAGATCAAGAAAGAAAAATCCCAATAGCCCAAACCAAAAGCCCCAAACCCCAAAGCCAAAAAGCCCTCTAAAGGTTAAAGCAAAAAGTCTTTTAAAGGAGAAAACCAAAAAACCCTATCAGTAAGCTCAGACTTGCCTTTTATATACCAGCAACGAAATAACAACCGCAAACTCAACATACTCCCAGCAGCCAACTTGCCCACCACTGCCAGAACCTAACTGTCAGCAACTGACAGACAGACCAATTGACATTGGCCCCTTTTTATAACCTTTTCCAACCTCACTTCCTTTTTCTACGGTTCCTCCTTCCTGTCTTTATGGTTTCTACTTCCTGTCACTATGGGCTGGTTAATCCCTATACATCTCTATAGTAAGAGGACATCCAGGTCCCTCATTAAATTTAAATAAAGGAATAAAGAATTCATTATGTAAGGCCATATTTAAACTTAGGTCTTCCTGACTCCAGATCTGGTACTCTATCCACTTACTAGTTGTACATCTTTTGGAGGCTATTTTTTAATGTCATTTCTTGTTCATACATTGTCATTGATAACATGCTATTGTTTATTGAAACCTGACATATGTTTTTTTTATTGCCCTTTGGAGAATTCATGATTTTGAATTTTTGAAGATTGTGATGTTCCATTATTTGTAGCCACAAAGAATTGTCAAAGGAATATTCATACTAAACAGATAGGTTTTATTTCAAGGAGAATCTTGGGGGGATTGTTGAAAACACTGCAGTTTTTCAAATGCAACAAGTCTTACTATTAATAAACATAATATAAAAATGTTGTAAGAGAAATAGATCATATACTGTGGGTAGGAGATATATCTTCATGAAACAAGAGATAGACAGAAAAACAAAAGATAAAGTAGACAACTTTGCATGAAATGGAAAAGCTTATGCACAAAAAATCAATGTATTTAGGAAAGGAAGGGAAGCAGGCATATGGGGGGAAAATCTTTCAATTATATTTTTCATATAAGGGTTATGTAAGGTATTTTGACCACTAAAAGAAACACATACATTTATAACCAAAAGCCATTTTCCAAAAGATAAGGTAATTTAAATAGGTCAATAGATAAGTTCCCAAAGGATGAACAAAGAGTTCACAAATGAATTGCAGACTACTGACAATGCCATGTAAGCATGCCTCAAATCACTAGTAATGAGAGAAATGCAATTCAATATTATCCACAGAATTGGACTTTCACCTATGAAATTGCAAAAAAAGAAAAAAGTGAAAGTATATATTGGAGGGATTATAGGATGATAAATATACTAATGAATTTTTGGTGATATTGTGAAAATTTGTTTGGAATTATGAAAAAAAAGTCACTAAGATGTTCAAAGCCTTTATGACCTTAAGATTCTAACATAATGTCCTTCCTTCCTTCGTTCCTTCGTTCCTTCCTTCATTCCTTCCTTCATTCCTTCCTTCCTTCCTTCCTTCCTTCCTTCCCTCCTTTCCTTTCCTTTCCTTTCCTTTCCTTTCCTTTCCTTTCCTTTCCTTTCCTTTCCTTTCCTTTCCTTTCCTTTCCTTTCCTTTCCTTTCCTTTCCTTTCCTTTCCTTTCCTTTCCTTTCCTTTCCTTTCCTTCCTTCTTTCCTTCCTTCTTTCTTTCTTTCCTTCTTTCTTCTTTCTCTTTCTTTCTTTCTTTCTTTCTTTCTTTCTTTCTTTCTTTCTTTCTTTCTTTCTTTCTTTCTTTCTTTCTTTCTTTCTTTCTTTCTTTCTTTCTTTCTTTCTTTCTTTCTTTCTTTCTTTCTTTCTTTCTTTCTTTCTTTCTTTCTTTCTTTCTTTCTTTCTTTCTTTCTTTCTTTCTTTCTTTCTTCAAAAAAGGTCTTGATATTCCAGATAAAATAATGATGTATTTGGTACAGTTATCACAATAAATAATTTAGTAAGGATAAATATAAAGTCTTACTTGGATTCTACAAATCAATTCTGTAACTACCAAATGGGTGATATCTGGCTAATAATAGTTCATTTGAAAAAGGTCTAGGGGTTTTATTGCCTTTAAAAGCTTCATATTAATTACACCATGATATGGCAGCCAAAAAAGCTAATTTGGCCTAACCCTAAATTGAGCATGACATAGTTCCCAGGACTGATCTGCTAATATTCCCATTGTACTCTGTCCTGGACAGACTCCACCTTGTGTATTGTATTTAGTTCAGAGTAATACACTTTAGGAAATACTTTGATATTTCCTGAGAATCTCCAAGGCTGGTAACCAGATGGTGAAGAACCTCAGGTTCATTCCATATAAGGTTAAGTTGAATAAAACCAAACATAAATGTTTAGAATGGAAAAGGGAAGACTGAAGAATTATTATGACTCTCCTTAAGAATTTGATGTGCTCTCATGTAGAAGAGGGAATTAACTTTCCATGATTGTACATAGAGGACAGAATTAAAAGCAATGGGTCATAATTGCAGAGAGGCAAATTTAACTTTCTTAGTAAGAAATTGCTAATAATTAATTATTCCAAATGGAATTGACTAACTCAAGAGGTGATGAGTCCTTCCTCATTGAAGGTTTTCCAGCACAGATTGAATGACCACTTTTCAGGCATGTTGGAGAAAATATTCTTATTTTGGTATCAATTGAGCTAGATACTTTCCAGGTCTGTAATTTTCTATGAAGTAATGAAATCAAAGAACTAGATCTGCTAGATTCAGCTGTGAAAAGATTTTCTTGCCTTTAGGGGCTTTAGTAAACATGAGAGAAACTAGAACTAAAGCAAAACAGAGGAAGAAAGAAGCAATTATGTACCTAAAAAATAGTACTAAGATTTAATTAGATAGAAAAAATAGAGCTGGCCTAAGAAAAGCCCTGGAAATTCTTGTACAGTGACACATATTGGTCAAATGCCTGCAGGGACAAAGAAACAAGATTGGTTTGTGTGAATAAATATTGATTTGACAAGGAGTCAGACACATTAATTATGTGGGTAGCTATAGCTGCAGTCTTTTAAATAAAACAGTACAAAAGGTATTTAAGAAAGAAATCATTTGCTGTATCTACACAGACACAAGCCCAATTTTTTTTATTTGTATGTACTGTTGTCATGTCAAGCAACATTCCTACAATCACATTCCATTCAAGCAGCTTTCCTTTCCCGATTTCTCCCCATTTTTGTCATTATCTACAGATATCACAGACTTCTCTGCTTAATTTTAGCACCCCTTTGACTCATTTCTTTTTTCCTTGGTCCTACATATTGCCACCTAGCCCTGTCATTTCTTTCTTTGAGCCATATTTTGGATATCTCCTTTCTTCTCTCCACTATTACCACCATGTTTCACTCTCTAAGCAGCTTACACCAGCAATCCTGAAAAACTTATATGTAGATATGGGTGTCATTTGATCAGAAATGATAGTTAAAGTTGTGGAATTGTATGAGATTATCAAAAGATATAAGGGAAATAAGAGAGAAAAAATACAGAACCTTGCAAACAAATTGACTTTCCTTGAGGCAAAAGAAACAAAAACAAACAAAAACAAACAAAACAGAAAAAAGAATTAATGAGGAAAGCAACAGTAGAGTACCCTTAAAAGGAAGGCATAAACGAGTAGCTAGAAGGAAAGAATATTCAACCTCATCAAATGCTACTAGGGATTAAAGGAAGATGTGTTTTGACAAAAAGGTAACTAGATTGACAAAGGTTAATGGCTAACCATCTTTTCAGTGGATCTAGTAGAGAAGGGCTAGATGCAAAGTGGAAGGAAGATATTGAGGAAAACAGGTAGCAATGCAGTTAAGGCAATGGGTATAGTTGACATTTTAAAAGAGGTTTCTCAGTGAAAGAAGAGAGGAGAAGGAATAGTATCTATATGGGATAGAAGACTTGAGAAGATGTTTTTGAGGGTTTGGAAAAAATAAAAAGAACTGAGCCAAAATTCCGACTTTCATTTTGTGGGTACAAAATACACAAGCCAGAGGGCTGTAGCCATGTCCAGTCTATGTGGTCTGAGAAATCCAGTTTTCAGACTCCATAGGTTTTATAAGCTTGGGCAGTGACTCAGGAGAGGTTATGAACAGGGTCAGGTATTCAGAATATATTTAGAACAGGGGTACTGAACAGGTTGATGAAATGGTCTTCTTGACTTAATCGATTGCAGTAATAAGGGTTCTGACCAGGGCATCCCCCTTTTATCCTTCCCCTCTAAGTGATTTGGTTATGATGCTGTAAGACTAGCCTAGGCATCCAGTTTTCTCATGTCATAATCTTTAGTGTGTGACAAGGTAAGGGGAACTGTACAATCACTTTCATCATGGCAGATGCTTTTTAATACTATCCCTACCCCTATTATATATTTACACACAAGCGCACACACACACACACACACACACACACACACACACACATATATATATATGTATATGTATATCTTATTTAAATCACACAATTACAGCTCATCAAACTATTATAGAGGAATTCTTACAAGTGATTAAAAGCTACTTAATTAAATTCTTTTTCCTTTCAGTGAGAAGAGCTGAGTATTCAAAGCCTTGCTAAAAATCCCATTATCTATAAGAAGCCTTTCCTGATCCCTGATCACTAATGCTAGTGCCTTCTCAGTACTGATTATCTCTATTTTTCCTGTGCTAAGCTTGTTTGTGCATAGTTGTTTTCTTGTTGGCTCCCCCTTTAGTCTGTGAACTCTTTGAGTGCAGATACTGTTTTTGCCTTTCTTTGTATATCTCTAGAGTTTAGCACAGTGCCTGGCATAAGACATGTATATGATAAATATTTATTGATTATTGACATAATCAAGAAGCCAGTAGGAATGGAACAATTTAAAATATGTGAAAGAGGTGATAAGTGATGGTGCAAAGTCCTGGGAGAGAACCAAAGAACTGAAGTCAAGAGTACAGGGACATTTATCAGGGAGTAAGTTTACCTATTTACTCTGTGACCCCAGCAAAGGAGAGAGAATCTTAAACATGGAGCTGGGTAAAGTTCTCTTTGAAATGTATCTTCTCACTTCTCAGTTATTTGTGGTCCACTAAAAGTTCCTCTTTGCCAAGTCTGTTCAATGAATCCCATTTGATATAGCTTCTGTTTATGAATTTTTAGGGAAAGATATGACTAGCTAGAGATTGCATCAACTTGTCAATAATAAAGCAGATATTTGCCTGCATTTGGAAATCTTCAAATATCCCCCTTATTGTGTTGACAATAGAAAATATCCAAGCTTGGATAATTAATAAGTCAAATATAAGTCCTAGGAAGTAAATGATGTAGAATTAAAGGAGGTTCCAACTTCTTTTTAAAGTAAGTTTATTTATTTAATTAATTTTGAAGATTTTCCATGGTTACATGATTCATATTCTTTCCCTCACTTCCTCCCTACCCCCTCCCATAGCCAATGAGCAATTCCACTGGGTTTTACATGTCTTTGATCAAGATCTATTTCCATATTATTAGTGTTTGCACTAGGGTGATCATTTAGAGTCTACATCCCCAATCATATCTCCATCAAACCATGTGATCAAGCAGTTGTTTTTCTTCTGTGTTTCTACTGCCACAGTTCTTTCTCTTGATGTGGATAGCGTTCCTACTCATAAGTCCCTCAGAACTGTCCTGGATCATTGCATTACTACTACTAGAGAAATCCATTACATTCGATTGTGCCACATTTCAGTTTTTGTGTATGATGTTCTCCTGGCTCTGCTCCTCTCACTCTGAATCACTTCCTGGAGGTTGTTCGAGTCGCCATGGAATTCCTCCACTTTATTATTACTTTGAGCACAATAGTATTCCATCACCAACATATACCACAATTTGTTCAGCCATTCCCCAATTGAAGGGCATCCCCTCATTTTCCATTTTTTTTGCCATCACAAAGAATGTGGCTCTAAATATTTTTGTACAAGTCTTTTTCCTTATTATCTCTTTGTATTATAAACCCAGCAGTGGTATGGCTGGATCAAAGGGCAGATAGAATTTTAAAGTCCTTTGGGCATAGTAAAGGAGGTTAATCTTGAAAAATACATCAATATTATAAATCTTTGTCGGTCTCTTCTAGATGGACATTTATAACCAATAAATACATTTTTTTAGGAACTATGACTTGTAAAACAGTACTAATTTACTGAGTGGGTTGATGTTTATGAGGCAATTAACTAATATAATTTCAAAGGAATGTTATATAAATTCATGATTCAAATTAGACTATGTAAAGGCTCAGCAGTCATGAAAGAGGAGTCTCCTTAAAATGAGAAAGAGAATCTACTTAAAATTTTAAACAATAGAGAGAAAGAAGATGCATTAAAATGAAATCAATTTACTCATAACATGCTCTGATGCTCTTTGCTACCAGATATCAGACTGCTGTGACATTGTCGGAAAGGTTTTATGAAACTTATTTGGACTAGTTAAATTTTTAGTATATGAATCAGTTGGAAATGAGCATGTATTCCTGTTTCTGTAGAAGGTTTTTGAAAGTGCTGAAGATTGTCTCCAAAATGTATAAGTAGGTATAAGCATGATATAGTAGGCAGAGAACTGACCCTGAAGCCAGGAGGACCTAAGAAAATTGCCTTTATTGGGTGTATGACCCTGAGCAAATCCACTTGACCTCACAATGCTTTAGGTGTCTCTCTAAGACTATATAGGGTATTCCAAAAGTCTTAGTGTAATTTTGCATTTTAGTAGCTAAAAAGTTTTTGCTAACATTGGTAGAGGAATTTTTCTCATCTTGGTGTTTTCTATAAGAATGAAATCAGAGGTCTAATCTCTAGGTTTTTTAAATAAAATTTTTTTATAATGAAACCTATGGGCAACAGAGGATTGCCAACTCATTTTGATTCATTCCTTTCCTTGGTGAGCATATCAGACCCTTCCTATGCCTTTTTTTCTCAAAGAAAAAAAATGGCTCTTGGTATAATAGTATGAGCATGTTTTATGAGCAGAAAATAGCAGCAATTAGGAATCTCTCATGTGAAAATAATGGTTGTAACTCTTTTGGACATGGTAATTGTTGGTTTATTTTTGTGCTTAGTTCAATTATAATATTTTAAAGCAACAGATTTACTTCATAATTACAATTCAATTATATTCAACAAGATTCATTCTCTACAGTAGCCATTTCTACACTTATTATGTCTCTTTCCCATTTCTTTGTGGATTGTTTGTTAACACTTTTCTCTTAAAGGTAGATCATCATTGTTGTTCAGATGTTTTTCTCTTTGTGACTCTATTTGGGATTTTCTTGGGAAGGAAACTTGAGGCATTTGCCATTTCTTTTTTCAGCTCATTTTACACATGAGAAACTGAGGCAAATAGGGTTAAGCAATTTACCATGTTTTAATACAGCTAGTACATGCCTCAGTCAAGATTTGAACTCAGGTCTTCTGACTCTAGGGATGACACTTTATGTATTGTGTAACTTAGGTACCACAAAAGAAAATTTATCAATCTCTTAGTCATATTACAGTTACAACAAATGCTTTCAATTTAAAGCTAGAGTATTAATGCTATTCAGAGTTCCTCCAGGGGTTCTGCTGTCATATTGTATTTTGTCTTGGCTAAAATGTTAAAACATTAATATACATGCACACACATACATAAACAAAATTGGTTTCAATTTGTGTTATGATTAAAAGTATCTTATAGTAATCCACTAAGTGACATTTTCAAATATTGTACTTCAAAACCAAATTATAGGACTATTAGTATCACACTAAAACGTTTTGAGGAAATTATAGGGTTTTTAATTAAATGATTTACATTTTAATAAATAATAACCATCTCTGATCATGCCTAGCATACTGCCTGGCACATAGTAGGCACTATATAATGCCTATTCTATTCCTTTTTCTTCTCCTTCCCCACTTCCTTAATGGATAGCTTTGATAACCCATCACTGTCACGAACCTTTGGCCTTTCTCTTTCAAATTACATCTTCCTATCTGTCCAAAAACATGCTTGGATTTTCTTCAATCTAAAAAACGCTTTTCTTGAATTTTACTCTGAGTCACTCTCTTTTCCTTTGTAATCCTTTGTAATATAAAAAAATTATTGCTTATTTTTATCTTAATTGTTTGGTTACATTGATATTTGTTTTATGTCATTTTCTGTTACTTTTTAAACATATTTATTTATTTAAATTTATTCTTATTACATTTTTATTTTGAACTAACAGATATCAAATAGAATGGACATTTGTTTATAAATAATCTAATGGGAAAAAGAGAATTGTACATGAAACCACAAGTTTCTATTACAAACAGATTGATTTTCTTTTCAAGTATATTCTAAAACTTACTTGAACTAAGGGTTTTGTTTTTCTTTTTAAGCTGAGTGTTGGAAAGGAAAGAATATGAATGCATGTTAACTGAAAAAGAAAAGAAAATGAACAATAACAAAAAGTGCCTGTATATATCTTTTGGCCATTTATCAATTGAAGATTGTCTCTTGTTCTTATAGTGTGAAACAGTTCTCTCTATATATCTTGTATAGTAGAACTTTAAATTTTCCCAGGTACCTACTTTCTTTCTAATTTTAATTGAATTGGTTTTGTTTGCCCCCAAATTATTTAATTTCTCATGACCAAAATTATGAAGATCCAAAAGGCTCCTTTAATTTGTTTATGGTATTACCATGTATGCCACAGTCATCTTTTCCTTTTTGTAGCTCATGGTGGTATACTGTATGAGATATTATATGTACCTAATTTCTACCAGACTAGTTTCCAGTTTTTTCCTGATTTTTTGGGGGGGCGGGGGGATAGTGAATGAATATTTTTCCAGTAGCTACAATCTTTGAGTTTATTGAACAAGAAGCTACTAGTATTTCCTCAGCTAGATTCAATATGGTTTTCATCATCACTCTACTAAAACTGCTTTTTCAAAGATCACCATTTACTTTTAATCACCAAAACCAATGTGCTCCATTAAAATATAAGTGCCTTAGTGCTCATTGATTTCTCAACAGCATTTTAACTGTTTACTACCTCTATCCTGTTTTCTTCTATCTCCCCAGGGATTTTAAAGACACAACAATATTTAAAGTCTAATTCAAATGACATCTTATGTAGAAGTTCCCCTTATGGCTTAAGTTTATGGAGGGTTGGGCAGGATAAGAGCTATTAATTTAGCATTTGAAGAATCAACTTACAAATATAACCTTTTAATACCATAATTCTTGAGCCCCCTCTGGTGGGCATCCTATTAACAATCAATTAGCTAGCTCTCAGGGCATTTACTTGAATGGCACAGTAAGAAGAGTAGTTATAAAACATTCTCCTCCTAAACCTGGGCCATATCCTTCCATAAATTAATACAAATGTCCATGTGAAGAATGAGTTCAAATTTAGAACTGAGGACTACTAGCAAGGCACACGAAGAAAATACATTTGTGGCAAAGACATCTCTCAAATTCTAAAGTGGGACATGGAAGTCTTTTCTTTGTAGAGTTTTAATACATGAAACTTGGGGTACATCATTTTTATCAAATGAGTTGCTCAGTTAATTTCCCAGGGTCTGCATCTCCTTGTTAATCTCTTCCCTGATTTTTGGCCTTCTGTTTCTAAAATCCAGTTCTTTACTTAAGTTCTGTCTCTGTACAATCAGGAATGTTTTTCACTGTTCCCTCAATGGTTCCTCAATTTCTCTTGAAGTGAAAATCTCAAATGCTGAATGAAGTGTCTCCCATTGTCCAGGTAGATTCCATAGGTAATATCAAAGGAAAGTGAAAGAAATTCCATCCACACCTACACCCCATTCACAGAGGCTTCCACTATATAGCTCCCTTAAACTTTAATCCCTGCCATTCTTGAATGCTAAAATATGTTCAATATGTCATAATTTAAAACTACCAGGACTGTGATTAATTTCCTTGCTCATCCAATCATGTTCCTCATTTTTTGACTCAGATTGATGATAACACTTCATAAAAATATTTCATTAACATTTTTATTATTAACATTAACATTAAAGCCTCAAAATTTATTGTATATTTTGTGACTACATCAACTGAGCTGAACTTGGTTGCTCACATATACCTTTCCTTATTTGTGTAATTTTGTATTAAAGTTTTCATGAATATTTTTTAACTTCCTCTCAACTATAATGTTCATGAAGGTAGGAATCTTTTCCTTCATAATCTTTATATTTCTCCAAACATTTAGCATCTTTATATGCCAACTTAATTGAATTGATGACTTTTATTTTTAATAAGGAAGAAGTGAGGTACAATATATTTGAGTTCAAATTCCGTTTCTTATGCTTGTTGCCTTTTTTATTTAATCTTAAAAGAAGTAATTTAATCTCCTTGGGCCTTGTTTTCCTCATCTGGGAAATAATGGTCTGTGAGTTCTCTTCTAAATTCATCTCCTTTTTGATGCCATGTTATATGTAGCATGTGAAAATCCACATTTGTGAAATTATTTTTAAAGTCATTCTCAGTTAAAAGAAGGAATCTGTTAAGTTCCATCTTGGAGAGAAAAAAAACTAACAAGAAGAGTATAAGAGGATGAAAGGGAAACATATTTATTTAAAGGTAAAGATTTGGGATACCTTTTAAAATGAAATAGAGGGATGTTTCCTAGGCTGCCTGTTTTACCTGCACCTCACTATATGTGATAATCTTCTCTTGGATATTCAAAAACTTTTTTTAAATGCCTTTTTGATATTTTGGTCATGAAAAATTGTATATCATACTTATGTGTATTTGAAACTTACTAATTGTTTTGGTATGGTTGTTAGCAAGAATAAATCTCTCTTTGAAAATTGTAAAATGCAAAAAAAAAATACCTCTATGAAATAAAGAGAAGGAAACAAACTGAAAACCTTTTGAATGTGAGTGGATCATCAACATTTCTCCACTATATCTAGTAAAGTCAAGAGGAAGAAAGGAAGGACAAAAGTAGGGAAATAAAGAAGAGAGAAAGAAAGGGAGGTAAGAAACATGGAAGAAAGAAGGAGAGAAAATAGAAAGGAAGAGAGAAAGGAAGGGAAGCAATGAGAAAGAGGATAAAATGAGGGGAGGAAGAAGGGAAGAAGAAAGGTACACTGAGTATATGGAAGGCAGAGAGGAAGGAAAGAAAGTTCAGAGGTTTGAAGGAAGGGAGGAAAGGAGGTAAGAAAGAATGGAGGAGAAAAGGAAAGACAAAAAGTAGTAGGGAAAGGAGTAAAGAAAAGAGGGAAGGAAGGAAAGAAAAAAGGAGGGATGAAGGAAGAATGAGGGAAAGAAGACAGAAAGGAAGAAAAAGTAGGGTGGGATGAGTGAAGAAAGAAAAGAAGAAGGAAAGAAGGAAAGGAGAAACAAAGGAATGAAAGAAGGAAGGAAACATTTATTAAACATCTGCCATGTTCCCAGCGCTGTGTTGAGCAATTCACAATTATTTCATTTGATCTTCACAACCACCCTGGGAAGTAGGTACCATTATTATTTCTATTTTTCATTTGGGAAAATCAAAGCAAACAGATGTTTGACCAGAGTAACATATCTAAGAAATAAATATCTAAAGCCAGATTTGAACTCATCTTTACTGTGCCTAAAAGGAATTTATTAGTTCTATAAAATTTCTGAGAAAACTTTGTGACTTATGTCAACAAATTATTGCTAGAGTATCAAATAATAAAAATTTAATGTCAATAATAAGAATCTAAAGTAAAATTAGAAGCAATGGATAAGTTGTAGGACTTGTAGCGGATCAAAAATATCTGAGTTCAAAATTGTGGTATATGTTGGTGATGGAATGTTTGTGCTCAAAGGAATAACGAAGTGGAGGAATTCCATGGGAACTGGAACAACCTCCAGGAAGTAATGCAGAGTGAGAGGAGCAGAAACAGTAGAACATTGTACACAGAAACTGATACACTGTGGTACAATCAAAGGCAATGGACTCCTCCATGGTGGTAATGCATCAATCCTGAACAACCCAGAGGGGTTCAGGATAAAAAACACTATCCACATCCAGAGGAAAAACTGTGGGAGTAAAAACACTAAAGAAAAACTACTGCTTAATGACATGTGTCAAAGGGGATATGAATGGGGAAATAGACTCCAAATGAACATCCTATTGCAAATACCAACAAAACGGAAAGAGGTTCTGATCTGGGTATCACATGTGATACCCAGTCAAACTGCACATTGGCTATGGGAGCAGTGGGGGAAGGGAAGGGAGGAAAAGGAAATGATTTTTGTAACCAAGGAACAATGTTTGAAATTAAAAATTAAAATTAAAAAAAAAAGAATATCTTAGTTCAAATCTTGCCTTTTGATTACTAGCTGTACAATGCTGGGCAAATCCCTTAATTTCTTTGTCTCAGTTTCCTCATATGTCATCTGTCATCTGTCAAATAGGCATTAAAATTGCTTCTTTCTCAGAAGGTAGTTGTGAGGATCAAATCAGATGACATATGTATATAGAGCTTTGTAAACATCAAAGTCCTAGAAAGATGCTTGTTATTTTTACTATTTTATCAGTAGTCATTGAGTTATTGGCTTATTATCTCTTCCTTCTCTTGCCTCTGTTTGTGACATTGCAGAAGGAGGATGAAAGTATGAGTGGGGAATAGTGGAAATTCAGCTAAGCTTTTTCTCAAAGAGCCATAAGCTCAGAGCTAAAAGAGTCTTAAAAGTCATTTAATCGACTTCAGGGTAAACATGGCTGCAATCTGGACATGAATCGCTTCCTCTCCCCCCAGCACCGAACAAAATAGACTACCTCAAAAGACCATAAAAATCATCCTTGGAAGAATTGAGGAACTCTCCAGAAGGCCACAGCAATGAAGGTACATGGGGTTTGAATATTTCCACGCTGTAAGAAGGAGAAAAAGCATGCACAAAAATGTGAACTGAGCTGCCCTCCTCCACCTCCCCAGAGTAGGGGAGTGCACTCACCAGAGACAGTGAGTGGGTGAGGAGCATCTCTGTCTGGGGAGGGGGGGCACACCAGGGTCCTTGGGATCTAACAACAACTGCCAGGGAACTACCCCTCAGGGTGGTTTCATTGGAGAACCCTGTGCACTGAAGAACGTGCAGACCTCAGGGGCCCTTGCAAACTGTGAACACTGTGGAGACCCTAGAAACTGTAGAAACTGCCTAAGGCCAAAGCTCCACTTCTCGCTTGGGGGCCACGTGAGGGTCCTAGGAAACTGACAGAAGCTACCAGGGAACTACCCCATCGGAGCAGTATTACAGGAGACTCCTGCACACAGGAGAGAAGAGACCACAGAGCATGGGGCTGGTCGGCGCACTACCAAACCGAGGAGTCAGGGAAGAAAAAGCCGGAGGCAAAAAACATCACCACAGAAAACCCACTCATAAAACCCAGACCTCTGACCAAAAAGGAAAGGTAAAACCACCAAAGGGATGGCTAATAGTGCCCAAGATCAACCCTCCAAGAAGAAAGGGGAAAAAGTGATTATTGAAAACTTTTACGGAGGGAAAAATCTAGGCTACAGAAGAAAAAGAGGATGAAATTTAAAAAAAAATTAAAACATGCCCCCCAAAATGGAAATAATCCACAAGCTCTGGAAGAACTCAAAATGGAGCTTATCCAAAAGACGGAAACCTTCTGGCAAGAAAAATGGGAAAAAAATTCAGAAAGTGATCAGCACCCTGACAGACAAGAACTCAAAACTGGAGAGAGAGCTGAAAGCCTCAAACAGAAGGGCAGACCAAACTGAAACCCAAAATCAATCCTTAAAGATCAGAATTAAGCAACTGGAAGACAATGATCTTACAAATCAGGAAGAATTAATAAAGCAAAGTCAAAAAATTAATGAATTAGAAGAAAACATAAAATATCTCATTGAGAAGGTGATGGACCAGGAAAACAGAGGAAGGAGAGACAACTTGAGAATCATTGGTCTATCTGAAAAACCAGAGATAAACAAAAATCTCGATGCCATACAACAAGAAATCATCAAAGAAAATTGCCCTGATGTTCTCAAGCAAGGGGGGAAAATAGAAAAAGAAAGGGTTCATAGAACACCCTTTATACTAAATCCCCAAAAGACAACCCCCAGGAATGTAATCGCCAAATTCAAAAGCATCCAAGCTAAGGAGAAAATCTTACAAGAAGCTAAGAAGAGAAACTTCAGATACAGAGGAGCCCCCATAAGGGGCACACAAGACCTAGCAGTGACCATGCTAAGAGACTGCAAAGCCTGGAATGCAATATTCAGAAAGGCAAGAGAACTGGGTCTTCAACCAAGAATCAGCTACCCATCTAAACTGACTATATACTTCCAGGGGAAAGTATGGGTATTCAACAAAATAGAAGATTTCCAAGTATTTCAAAGAAAAGACCAGAATTAAAAAGTTTTCATACAAACAAAACCAATGTAACCAAAATTACATAACAAAAACTCTGACAAAAGTCTAATTACTCAAATTTATAAAGAGCTATATCAATTGTACAAAAAATCAAGCCATTCTCCAATTGATAAATGGGCAAGGGACATGAACAGGCAGTTTTCAGCCAAAGAAATCAAAACTCTTAATAAGCACATGAAAAAGTGCTCTAAATCTCTTATAATCAGAGAGATGCAAATCAAAACAACTCTGAGGTATCACATCACACCTAGCAGATTGGCTAACATGACAGCAAAGGAAAGTAATGAATACTGGAGGGGATGTGGAAAGTTGGGACATTAATTCTTTGCTGGTGGAGTTGTGAACTGATCCAACCATTCTGGAGGGCAATTTGGAACTATGCCCAAAGGGCAATAAAAGACTGTCTGCCCTTTGATCCATCCATAGCACTGTGGCATTTGTTTTTTTTTAATTTTATAATATTTTATTTGATCATTTCCAAGCATTATTCATTAAAGACAAAGATCATTTTCTTTTCCTCCCAACCAACCCACCATAGCTGACGCGTGATTCCACTGGGTGTCACATGTGTTCTTGATTCGAACCCATTGTCATGTTGTTAGTATTTGCATTAGAGTGTTCATTTAGAGTCTCTCCTCTGTCATGTCACCTCAACCGCTATAGTCAGGCAGTTGCTTTTCCTCGGTGTTTCTACTCCCACAGTTTGTCCTCTACTTATGAATCGTGTTTTTTCTCCTAGATTCCTGCAGATTGTTCAGGGACATTACACCGCTACTAATAAAGAAGTCCATTACGTTCGATTATACCACAGTGTATTAGTCTCTGTGTACAATGTTTTCCTGGTTCTGCTCCTCTCGCTCTGCATCACTTCCTGGAGGTCTTTTCAGTCTCCATGGAATACCTCCACTTTATTAATCCTTTTAGCACAATAGTATTCCATCACCAACATATACCACAATTTGTTCAGCCATTCCCCAATTGATGGGTATCCCCTCGTTATCCAATTTTTGGACACCACAAAGAACGCAGCTATGAATATTCTTGTACATGTATTTTTCTCCATTATCTCTTTGGGGTACAGACCCAGCAGTTCTATGGCTGAATCAAAGGGTAGACATTCTTTTATCACCCTTTGAGCATAGTTCCAAATTGCCCTCCAGAATGGTTGGATCAGTTCACAACTCCACCAGCAATGAATTAATGTCCCTACTTTGCCACATCCCCTCCAGCATTCATTACTTTCCTTTGCTATCATGTTAGCCAATCTGCTAGGTGTGAGGTGATACCTCAAAGTTGTTTTGATTTGCACCTCTCTGATTATAAGAGATTTAGAACACTTCTTCATGTGCTTATTAATAGTTTTGATTTCTTTATCTGAGAACTGCCTATCCGTGTCCCTTGTCCATTTATCAATTGGAGAATGGCTTGGATTTTTGTACAATTGATTTAGCTCTTTATAAATTTGAGTAATTAAACCTTTGTCAGAGTTTTCTATGAAGATTTTTCCCCAATTTGTTGTTTCCCTTCTGATTTTAGTTACATTGGTTTTGTTTGTACAAAAGCTTTTTAATTTGATGTAGTTGAAATTATTTATTTTACATTTTGTGACTCTTTCTATGTCTTGCTTGGTTTTAAAGTCTTTCCCCTCCCAAAGGTCTGATATGTATACTATTCTGTGTTTACCTAATTTACTTATGGTTTCCTTCTTTATATTTAAGTCATTCACCCATTTTGAATTTATCTTGGTGTAGGGTGTGAGGTGTTGATCAATTCCTAATCTCTCCCACACTGTCTTCCAATTTTCCCAGCAGTTTTTATCAAATAGTGGATTTTTGTACCAAAAGCTGGGATCTTTGGGTTTATCGTATACTGTCTTGCTGAGGTGTCTTCTCCCCAGTCTATTCCCCTGATCCTCCTTTCTGTCTCTTAGCCAGTACCAAATTGTTTTGATGACTGCTGCTTTGTAATATAGTTTAAGGTCTGGGACTGCAAGGCCCCCATCATTTCTGTTTTTTTTTTTCATTATTTCCCTGGATATCCTTGATCTTTTGTTATTCCAAATGGATTTTGTTATGGTTTTTTCTAAATCAGTAAAGAAATTTTTTGGGAGTTCCATGGGTATGGCACTAAATAGACGAATAAGTTTGGGTAGGATGGTCATTTTTATTATATTGGCTTATCCTATCCATGAGCAGTTAATGTTTTTCCAATTGCTCAAGTCTAGTTTTAGTTGTGTGGAGAGTGTTTTGTAGTTTTGTTCATATAGTTCCTGTGTATGTCTCGGGAGATAGATTCCTAGGTATTTTATTTTGTCTAAGGTGATTTTGAATGGGATGTCTCTTTCTAGTTTTTGCTGCTGAGATGTGTTAGAGAGATATAGAAATGCTGATGACTTATGCAGGTTTATTTTGTATCCTGCAACTTTGCTAAAGTTGTTGATTATTTCAATTAGCTTTTTGGTTGAATCTCTAGGATTCTTTAAGTAGACCATCATGTCATCTGCAAAGAGTGATAACTTGGTCTCCTCCTTGCCTATTTTGATGCCTTCCATTTCTTTTTCTTCTCTAATTGCTACTGCTAGTATTTCTAGAAAATGTCAAATAGTAGAGGTGATGATGGGCATCCTTGTTTCACTTCTGATCTTATTGGGAATGCGTCTAGTTTATCCCCATTGCAGATGATATTAGCTGATGGTTTTAGATATATACTGTTTATTATTTTTAGGAACGACCCTTCTATTCCTATGCTTTCTAGTGATTTTAATAGGAATGGGTGTTGTATTTTATCAAAGGCTTTTTCTGCGTCTATTGAGATAATCATGTGGTTCTTGGTGGTTTGCTTGTTGATGTGGTCAGTTATGTGGATGGTTTTCCTAATATTGAACCAACCCTGCATCCCTGGTATAAATCCTACTTGATCATGGTGGATGACCCTTCTGATCACTTGCTGGAGTCTTTTTGCTAGTATCCTATTTAAGATTTTTGCATCTATATTCATTAGGGAGATTGGTCTATAATTTTTTTTTCTCTGTTTTTGACCTGCCTGGTTTTGGAATCAGTTCCATGCTTGTGTCATAAAAGGAGTTTGGTAGGACTCCCTCTTTGCTTATTATGTCAAATAGTTTGTATAGTATTGGGATTAACTGTTCTCTGAATGTTTGATAGAAGTCACTGATGAATCCATCAGGCCCTGGGGATTTTTTCTTAGGAAATTCTTTGATGGCTTATTGGATTTCATTTTCTGATATGGGATTATTTAAGAATTCTATTTCTTCTTCTGTTAGTCTAGGCAGTTTGTATTTTTGTATATATTCATCCATATCACATAAATTGGTGTATTTATTGCCATATAATTGGGCAAAGTAATTTCTAATGATTGCCTTAATTTCCTCTTCATTGGAGGTGATGTCCCCCTTTTCATCCTTGATGCTGTTGATTTGCTTTTCTTCTTTCTTTTTTTAATTATATTGATCAGTACTTTGTCTATTTTGTTTGTTTTTCAAAGTACCAGCTTCTTGTCTTATTTATTAAATCAATAGTTCTATCACTTTCGATTTTATTAATTTCTTCCTTAATTTTTAGGATTTCTAGTTTGGTTTTCTGCTGGGGGGTTTTAATTTGATTGCTTTCGAGTTTTTTTATTTGCATTTCCAATTGATTGATCTCTGCTCTCCCTAGTTTGTTAATATATGAACTCAGGGATATGAATTTACCTCTGATTACCTCTTTGGCTGCATCCCAAAAGGTTTGAAAGGATGTCTCGCCATTGTCATATTCCTCGGTGAAATCATTAATTGTTTCTATGATTTCTTCTCTAACTAAATGATTTTGGAGTATCATATTGTTAAATTTCCAATTAGTTTTTGATTTGGTTTTCCATGTACCATTACTGATCATTATTTTTATTGCCTTGTGATCTGAAAAGGCTCTATTTATTATTTCTGCTTTTCTACATTTGTGTGCCATGTTTCTGTGACCTAATGTATGGTCAATCTTTGTGAATGTGCCATGTGGTGCTGAGAAGAAGGTGTATTCCTTTTTATCCCTATTTATTTTTCTCCATATGTCTATTAATTCTAATTTTTCTAAGATTTCATTCACTTCTTTTACCTCTTTCTTATTTATTTTATGATTTGATTTATCTAAATTTGATAATGGTTGGTTCAAGTCTCCCACTAATATGGTTTTATTGTCTATTTCTTCCTTCAATTTTCCTAGTTTCTCCATTAGAAATTTGGGTGCTATATTATTTGGTGCATATATGTTGATTAGTGATATTTCCTCATTATCTAAAGTCCCTTTTAACAAAATATAATTACCTTCCCTATCCCTTTTGATAGGTCTATTTTTGCTTTGGCTTTATCAGATATCATGATTACCACTCCTGCCTTCTTTCTGTCAGTTGAGGCCCAGAAGGTCTTACTCCATCCTTTAATTCTGACCTTGTGGGTGTCTACCCGTCTCATGTGTGTTCCTTGAAGACAACACATGGTAGGGTTTTGGATTCTAATCCATTCTGGTATTTGTCTACGTTTTATGTGTGAGTTCATTCCATTCACATTCAAAGTTATGAATGTCACTTGTGGACTCCCTGGCATTTTGATATCTTTCCCTAATTCTAACCTTTCTTCTTCAGCTCTACCTTTTAGTCCAGTGATTTACTTTAAGTTAGTCCCCCTTGTCCCCTCCCTTGATATGTTTCCCTTTCTAGTCCCTCACTTTTTGTTCCCTCCCTCTGCTCCCACTTCTTCCCTCCCTTTTTTGTGTTCCCTCCCCCTCTACCTCCCTTGGTTTTCCCTTCTCCCTACCCTTGTTGGGTAAGATTGAATTCAAGATCCCAAAGGATCTGGATGTTCTCCCATCTCAGAGTTGATTTCCCTGAGAGTAAGGTTTAAGTAAAAACTCTCTTCCTCTCCTTCTTATAGGAGTTTTTTTTTCCCCTCCACTTCCCGTCTGAATCTTTATGTGAGAAAGATTATTCTATTTTGTCTTTCTTTTCCCCCTATTTACACATTACATTTTCTCCACATGTTAGTATACATAGATTGATATAAATGTAGTCCTTATAGAAGAGAGTTTGAGTAAAAGAAAAAGATAACATTTTTCTCCTTTTCCCTTTCCTTCATATTTATATATTCAGGTATTCCATGCTCTTTGTTTTTCGATATCAAACTTTCCACAGAGCTCTTGTCTTTTCTTTGCAAGAACTTGGAAATCTTCTATTTTGTTGAATAGCCATACTTTCCCTTGGAAGTATATAGTCAGTTTTGCTGGATAGCTGATTCTTGGTTGAAGGCCCAGCTCTCTTGCCTTTCTGAAAATCATGTTCCATGCCTTACGATCATTCAGAGTGGAACTTGCAAGGTCTTGTGTGACCCTGATTGGCATTCCTTTATATCTAAATTGTCTTTTTCTGGCTTCTTGTAGGATTTTTTCTTTTGTTTGAAAGCTTTGGGATTTGGCAATTATATTCCTGGGAGTTGTCTTTTGGGGGTTTAGTGTAGAGGGTATTCTGTGAGCTCTGTCAGTGGCTGTATTGCCCCCTTGTTCTAGAATCTCTGGGCAATTTTCTTTGATTATATCTTGTATTAAGATGTCGAGTTTGCTGTTTATTTCTGGTTTTTCAGTCCAATTATTCTTAAATTATCTCTTCTTCCTCTATTTTCCAAGTCTGTCACCTTGTCAGTGAGATATTTCATGTTCTCTTCTAATTCCTTGGTCTTTTGGCTTTGCTTTATTGATTCTTGCTCTTTTACCTGATTGTTGTCTTCGAGTTGCCTAATTCTGACCTTTAAAGCCTGGTTTTCCCTTTTCAGTTTGGTCAAACTGGTTTTGTAGATGCGTTAATTTTTTTTGCATTATTTCCCACTTTTCCTCCCAGAGGGCTTCCATCTTTTTGATCCTTTCCGATTCAAATTCTTCGTGGGTTTGTGGAGTGTTTCCATTTCCTTTCAAATGTTTTGGAGCATTTGCTTGTGTTTTCTATTCTATCTCCTCTGTATTTTGTATTTTTGTTCTATAAAATGTGTCCAAAGTCACCCCCTTCTTCTTGTTTTTCTTGGAATTTTGGGGTTTTTGTGCTTCTGTGGAGTTTGCCATCTCTATCTGAGTGGGGAGGACTAGCTTTTCTTATCTCTGTCTGGTGTTCAGAGGTTTTAGCCCTAGGCAGATTGTCCATTCTATGCAGTTGTTGTTCTGTCTTCCTGGGGAAGCCAGGAATTGCTGGTGTTTCAGTGTTACTGCCCTCCTCAGTTCCCTCCCGATGCTTCTCCATTGCCTTACTTCCACGCTCTGGGCCTGGCTTGGCCCTTTCCGCGGTGTGTTTGTTTCTGTGCCTTAGCTGGCCAGGAGAGCCAGCACTCTGTGGGGGGAGGGGCCGGGACTTCCGGAGCTCTGAGGGCGCCTGATAAGATTAACTTTCTCTGGGTTGAACTGAGTATGCTTTGAGGTAGGGACCTTGAGACTGGGATGGAAGTATTCCACCAGGGGGCTACAGGCTTCCCCTGTCTCTCTCTGTTTCCCTGCTGTCTGGGTGCCCTTGTGTCTGGGTCAGGTTGTTTTCAGGAAGTGGCCTTTAGAATAGCTGGCTCTGAGGCCCTTTTGCCAGCCCTGAGGGTTACTGTTGTTTCAGAGGACCCTGCTATCTGAGGGGGGAGGGGCCGTGGCTTCCTGGAGCTCTGAGGGCTGGTGATAGAATTAACCTCAGACTGAGTATGCCCTGAGGCAGGGACCTTCGGTGAGACTCAGATGAAAGGATCCAGCCAGGGGGCTGCAGGCTCCCCCCGTCTCTCTCTGTTTCCCTGCTGTCCGGGTGCTCTCTAGACTGAGTCAGGATGTTTTCTGGAAGAGGCCTTCAGGAGGGCCGGCCCTGAGGCTCTGAGGTTCCCTCTGCTGCCTTGGACTCAGCCCCCTGGGTTGGGGGGATGGGTCCTGGGACCTTCCTTCTGCCTACCCCTTAGGTCTGAGTGATCTCGTGTTCTGGCTTTTGGGGGGGATGTACCTTTTGATCCAGGTCCAGGTCCAGGAGGAGGATTCCCAGGGTCTATGCTGTTGTTCATTTTGAATTAAGGTGCCTTAGGAGCATATAGTTTGAATTCGGTAGTGAAGGGTTTCCGGAGATCTGAACTTTAGCTTTCTCTAAGCCGCCATCTTGACCAGAAGTCATGCACTGTTGCATTTGTACCCCAAAGAGATAATAAGGAAAAAGACTTGTACAAGAATATTCATAGCTGTGCTCTTTGTGGTGGCCAAAAATTGGAAAATGAGGGGATGCCCTTCAATTGGGGAATGGCTGAACAAATTGTGGTATATGCTGGTGATGGAATACTATTGTGCTCAAAGGAATAATGAACTGGAGGAATTCCATGGAGACTAGAACAACCTCCAGAATGTGATACAGAGCGAAAGGAGCAGAGCCAGGAGAACATTGTACACAGAGCCTGATGCACTATGGTACAATCGAATGTAATGGATTTCTATATTAGTGGCAATGCAGTGTCCCTGAACAATCCACTGGGATCAAGGAGAAAAAAACACTACCCTCAAGCAGAGAACAAACAGGAGGAGTAAAAACACAGAGGAAAGGCAAGAGCTTTTCTATAGGAGCAGGGGGGGATATGATTGAGGAGACACTCTAAATGAAAACCTTAATGGAAATACCAACAACATGGAAAAGAGTTCAAACTGAGGACACATGTGATACCCAGAGGCATCACGCATCACCATTGGGAGGGGTGGTAGGAGCGGGGCAGAGAAAAAGAAAATGATCTTTGTTTTTAATGAATAATGTTTGAAAATGAGCAAAGAAAATAATGTTTTAAAAAAAGAAGAAAATGGCAAACCACTCCAGTATTTTTGCCAAGAAAATCCCATTGAGATGAGGAAAAGTGAGGACATTCATTCACTGTTGGTAGAATCTTGATTGATCCAGTCATTTTGGAGAGCAATGTGGAATTATGCCCCAGCAATATGATGATTGGATCTATTTCCGAAAGTGATCAGAGGAAAAGGAAAAGGACCTATATGTTCAAAAATATTTATTGCAACTCTCTGTGGTAGCAAAGAATTAGAAACTACAGGGGGCGGGGGGTTGCCTATCAATTGGGGAATGGCTGAACACATAGTGGTATATGGTAGAATACTATCATGCTGTAAGAGATAATGAACAAGCTAATTAGAAAATACTATGGATAAATTATGAAAAGTGAAAGAAATAGAACTCAGAGGACATCATACACAGCTATAGAATTGATGTTTGAAGAATAACTTTGAATGTTCACCTCTAGAAAAAGAACTGATAAATAGAAACATGAAAAAATAAAGTCATTTAATCCCATCCATGTAAAGGAGAAAGCTGAGTACAAGAAGAGGAGAGTGATTTGCCCAGGATCAGAGTTCATAAATGACAGAGCTCTGTATTGAACTTATGTTCTATGACTTCAAATAATTATTTTGTCTTTTGTATGAATGAACATTTGAGACTTCAGGGAGAGTATCAGAATTACATTGATTTTCCCCTTCGTATTTAAAGTTATTTGCTTTTGGGTGAGATCATAAGATTTTAGAACAAAGGATCAGTGAAATAGAAATAAAAGGGACCTCTTTGTGAGGCCTTTTTGTCCAAGTTTCCCTGGATCATAGACTCATTTTACAGATAAAGAATTTGAGATTTTGAAAAGATAAGTATCTTTCTCTCGGTTCTAGAGGTAGTAAGCCACAGAGGTGGAACCCTCTGACTTTAAAGCCACGGTTTGACCCAGTGCACCATACTGTCTCCTAAGCCATGCTACACTATGGCTATTAGATGTTACTTCATTTGAGAACTCAAGATTTTTGGGAAAGGGATAGGTGTCCATTTTTGGACATTATTCTTGGCGCTGTAAAGGCACTGATTTCTTCCATTCATCACTTTTATCATGTATTCCCTCTTACTTTTCTAAACCAGATAGGTGTCATTTTTGCTTTTCAGTTTTGAGCCAACATGGTTTCATTGTGCAAAAATGCCCTCAAAGCTTGCTAAATTGTCTATAGGTAATAAGGTGCATATCTTCTCGAAATATGATTTTCTTTTTTAAGTAAAAGTGAATCATAATCCTCATAGTGCAGCAAATGAATGAAGGCATGAATATAGCTTTAACCAATAATCTTTGAAATAAAGAGCTTAAAGTATGATCCTATTACAAGGATTTGCACTGCTTTATGGTATACTGTCTAGTGCTATTATAATGGAATAGCAAAAGAATGCTGTAAATTCAAACACATTTTCTACAGAAAGATGAGACTTTTCAAAAAAAGGCCCAAAGAGAGAACCCAGGATTGCAATAGCAAGTGCTTTAATTGTTTATACTTATGCACAATGTCATCAAAACAACAGTGATTTTTTTTTTCTTTCCAAAACAAAAGAAAAATTTTGGGATGCTTAACGTGAATAAAACATTATGGTAAATAACCTTAAGTATTCCCCTAATCACTATCCCTTCCTATTTGAAGCATAGTAACTATTCTGTTGGGTATTCATTTACATTCTTTCATCTAGTCATGATATGCATTTTTTTCAAGAGTAAATTTTTTGGTTAAAGCATTTATGCTCTTTGAAAGATTTCTATTTACTCTGGAGGCTAATTTTTGGATTTTGTTCCTTTTTTTTCAATTAAGAGAAAATAGATGATAAATTATTATTTAGGGAGAACAATTGTTGTAAAACTTTTAATAATACAAAAAAAAATTAAAGTTGTTTATTAGGCTTCTAACAACTCTGTGCAGGTAGTTCCTAGCAGAGATCCCCATTTTACAAATCAAAAAAGATAGAAGGAAACAGGTTAAGCAACTACATTTAGGATATATGGTAGTTCGATAATTGAGTTAAATTTTCTTGCTAGCTTCTCAATTAGTTAGCCCTTAAATTAGTTCCTAAATGATGTGTACTGTGTACACTCCTCTTTCTGTGCTTTCATACACTCATCTTCCTTTCTTTTCTCTATTTAATCCATCTCCTTCAGCAAGCACAAACGTAGAAACCATTCTATATTCAAGACAGTGATGCTTCCCAAAATACACACATGTGTATATATATAGTACATATTTATGCACATGTACATATATGTATATCTTTCTATCCATTTAGTATTCATGACTTGTGTCCCCAACCTTTACAGTGCATTCACATGTATGTATGTCAAGCCAGGGTACCAGAGGGTGAAAAGCATGGGATTTAGAGATAGAAAATCTCAGTTAAAATCCTTATTCTCTTCTGTGTAATCTTGGTAAGGTGATTAACCTCTCTAGTGCTCAGCGGTAAAATGAACAGGTCATGTTTGAGGTTTCCTAAAATCCTTTTCAACTCTAATCCCCATTCTTTGGCTACTTTTGTATTGTTCACATCTACTCTGTTTTATTTACTATATGATGCACAAAGGTAAGAACTCATTTTCTGATTCTTTGGAGTCTGTTTACAGTCCCTCCATGGCCAAGAGTGCTCAGTAAATGTGAATATCTGAGGATATTCCTAGAGGCTGAAGACTAATTTTAATCAATGAATTGTTTATGAAAATTCAATGAGATCATGAAGGTGACTGTTACATAAGATTGCTAAAGAGAAAGTGGATGTATGCATTCCTTCTCTGGGATATTAGTGGACTTTAGGATTAACTAGTTCAACAAGATATGACTATCTGAATATAAAACACATCATTTCTCCTCTTCCTCTCCATTCCTCCTTTCATCTATTATTATTAATGGTGAATATGACAATATATTTTATATAATAATATGTCATATCCCATATTATTATCAATAATATAATTAATATAATCATTATTAATAATATTTTAGATCAGATTTATAATTTGGATTTGTATAGAGAATTGGAGGAGGAAACTCCCATTACCACTTCAAATTGGCATTTGATCTGCAACTTTTGTTCAAAGAGTGTTGCCCTAGGTACTAAAAAGTTACGATTTGCCAGGGTAATTTTTATATATCAGAGGCAGGACCTGAAAACATATCTTCCTCATTCAGAGACTCAGTCTCTATTAACTTTGCCAAACTGTCTCTTAATTCAATTACAGTTTTAATGAAGTATTTTTGAAGATCTTACTTCTCTTTTGATCCAACAATTCCTTTGGACTTTCCTTTACTGGTATTATTAATATTTTATATCAACGTGGAAGTTTTTATCCCAGGTTAAACATTTATTAAACCTAAGATCTCTCTATTTGTCTTACCTGTCAATCTAAAGTAGAGGGATCATATGCCATAATTGGAAAATACCTGAAAGGTCAGCCTCCTCATTTTGCATATAAGGAAAATGAACCCTAAAGGCATTGTGACTTAAGATGACACAGTAAATTAGTCACGGAATTGGTATTTGAACACCAAGGACTCTGACTGAAAATTAAATAAGCTATCTATAAAAGTACGCTGCCTCTAACCCATAAAAGTTTTTGTGAGGACTAAAGAATCTGGCTCCTCCTCCCATAATATCAAACAAGGAAGATTGTTTTTCTTGCTTTTGAAGTTTTGAGAGCCAAAACAATAGAGTCAGACTATCATTAGACTCATTGAATTTTCCTGTTGGAAAAGACTCCACAAAATCCCTTGGGCAAGTATACTTATATGAAGGCACTCTTATACAACAATTCTGAATGATCAATATTCTTTTTATTTTTAAATTTCCTGTGGAAGAAGGTTCCACCACCTTTTGCATAGCCACTTAAAATAATCTTTATCTATGAATGTAGGAAGGAAGTTCTTTCTTATTGAGTCTGACAACATTTCAAACTGGATTATCCAATTGATGATATGATAGGAGCTTTAAAAGTAATTGACTGTTTTTTCAACTAAATTTGATACCGTATTAAAAGGATATTAAGACAAATTTTAAGTTTGATTTGTGTTTTAAATAAAAGTGATGGAATCTTTAACTTGAATGATGTGTAGCACATAGGAAAAATTACAGGAATAGAATGCTTTACGGGAAATTAGGGCTTAGTATTTTCTGTAATTGGGAGATCTATACTTAGCTACTGTTTATATTATTTAGACTTAGATTTTAAGAGAATCATGAATCTGATGTGCCTGGATACTGGATCTCTAAGGATTCCAACAACTGATCTCAGCAAAACCCTTACCATTGGACTAGACTGCTATTAATTCTGGAGGTGTTTTGTGTCTGAGAGTGTATTGATTGGCTGCACTGGCTCTTCCAGGTTTCTCTGACTATAAATAGCCTGGTTACTCCCTTGACCATTGACAAAAGAATGGTAAAAATTACTTTGGCAACCATGTACAAGAGGGAATTGATTATTAACTCCAGAGTCTATCTTTGATCCATTTGTACATTATAGTTAAATTAATCTTATTGAAATGTTCCTTTTATCATTTCATCCTCCTACTTAAAATCTTCCATTGACTCTATATAAAGTAAAGGTCTGGTCTGTTATTTGAGAACTCCCATAATCAAAATGCAAACTTTTTTTCCATCCTTGATTTCTGATTTCCCAACATAAGCATTAGCCTCTTGCACACAATTTTTAGCTTTAGAGTCTTTGCTTGTACCATGCCTCTAGTGGATGTAATCACCTCTTCTTTACTTATTTAAATTCCTTTCATTATCAAAGCCCTAATTCTAGTTCAACTTCCATGAATTCCTAACCTGCCCCATTCTAGCTTATTGTTTATTTTTACGTATTGGTCTTGTCTAGAGGGAACAGATCTAGGTCTAGAGTCAGAATAAGCCCAAGTTCAAACCCAATATCACACAGTTAAAATCTATGTGTCTCTTGGTGAATTTTGTCTGCCTCAGGTTGCTCCTGTCTAAAATGGGAATAATACTGGTGACACTTACCTCCTAGGATTATTGTGAGATAAAATGAGATAATATTTCTAAATTGCCTTATGAATTGTAAAGTACTAAATAAACATTAGCTGTTATTGTTCCTATTAGTGTTTCCCCAATTTGATTGTAAATGCCTCAAATATTAAGACCTTTTTATATTCCAGTTTTCATTCCATTCCATTTAGCACAGAGCACATAGTAGCTGATCACCAAATATTTGGCTGATTTGATAAATGGGCAGAAACAGAAACTTTAATTTTGATGTTTTGGATGGTAATAATGAAATAACTCACATTTATATAGCATGTATTTTATAAAAATCTTCCTTCACCTTAAACCTCATTCTCATATAAGGAAAATGGTCCTTGGAGAAGTTAAGCCATTTGGTCTAACTCATGTGAGTAGCATGTGTTAGAATGGGCACTGTGGATCTATATCTCCTAACTATTCTTATACTATTTTACTTTACATATATGTATGTATATATATATATGTTATATATACATATATTATACTCTCATGCTGCCTCTCAGATAAATGTTATCATTTAACCTAGAGGAGATGCTTGCATTGATGGGAGAACGGTTGATAGGTCTTAGAGGCAGCTCTTTGGCTCAAGGAATAGAGAATGGAACCTGGAGTAGGAACTCCTGAGTTCAAATATGCCTTCAGACATTTCCTATATGTGTGACCCTGGGAAAGTCACTCCACCTCCTTATTGTTTCAGCTTTTTCAACTATAAAAATGGGGATAATACTAATACCAACCTCCCAGGATTTTTGTATCAAAGGAGTTAATATATTTTTTATTTCCATGTCCTTTTTTGTAAGTGAATAATCTTATGAAACCAAAACAATAAAACACAAAGCCAAATAAACAAGTGAAAAATCATATACTTTCATCTGCATTCTGACTCCAGCAGTTCTTTCTCTGGAGGTGAATAGCATTCTTTGTCATAAATCCTTCAGAATTGTCCTGGATCATTGTATTGTTGATAATAGCTAAGCCTATCACAGTTGATCATTCCACAATATTACTGATTTGGTGTATAATTTTTCTTGATTCTACTTATTTCACTCTGCACCAGTCCTTAAAGGTGTTTTCAGCTGTTTCTGAGATCCTCCTGTTTAGCATTCATAACTTAATATTTTTAAAACATCTAGCAGAGTGCCTGGCATATGCTAAGAGCTGAAAGAATGCTGATATTTTTCCTTCATTTCTACAGTTGATGAGTGATTGGTAGTATTATTCTAACACCCTAACCAAAGAATGTCGAGACAGATTCCTTCATTATTTACATATGATGTATTCTTTTCCTCACATTTCAATCCTTAATTTATGTTCTATAGGATGTTGCAACTTTTCCTTGCCACCCTCTAAAAGTTATCATTCCCAATTTTACCAGATATTGAATTAAAGAATATAGACTGGGAGAAGAGTATTGGGTTTTGCCCTACGCTTAAAATTTAAGGGAAAAGTGGAAAGGGGGAATACTGGGCATTCAAATTAAGCCTCATGATAGGATGGTGAAGCTTAATCTATTTTACTGGGGAAAATAGGGCATCAGTTGAATTAGATGGCTCTAGTCATGATTTGAGTCTAGAGCTAGAGAGAGAATCACAGTCTAATCCCTTCATGGCAGTTCCCTCAGTTGGGTTGGGGTCCTAATTGATGAGTCAAACAGGCAACAGAAGGTATAGTACCCCTTCTCACCCTGCTGTAGCCTAGGGAAAGCCATTCCCACTTGGTCTGGAGGAGGCTGCTGGGCTGTTCTTCATAAAATCAGTGATAGAGACCTTAGCGGAAGTTTAGAAAATCCTTCCTTCCATCCAATTATTCATAAAGAGTTTAAGAAAAGTAGAGGATGTATGACTTGGCCAAATCTCTGAAACAACCTAACTGAAAACACAGGCCTTGGACTCAAGATAGCTGAACTCTTGTCCTAACACTAAACTAGATCTTCCCCCCAATGAATGAGGAGTTTGATAGTGTGTTCTCTAAAGTTCCTTCAAGCTCTGTCAATGAGTCTACAATTTCATTTGACTTCACCGATACATCATAGGGGTTAGGGTCATGGCACTATCTAGAAAACCCATGTAAACATTTTTAGCCTTACTTTCATACTAGACAAGACTGAATTTTTTTTTCTTTTACATGGTATTTACAGTACTTTATTATAAAATTTGTGGTATTTGATTGTAGTCAATGTTAACATTTCTAGTCTTTTTGTATTGTCTGTTGGATTTCATGTTCTTTTGGCAAACTATAATTTTTTACTTAAAGAAATTGTGTATATTTATCATATTAAAAGATAAATATGTTGATATTATACTGTACTATACATATGTGTTATGTATTTCTGAGTTTCTAAACTTTTTCTGTGTTGTCTGATGGCTTTTATGTGTGGTCTGTGGCTTCCTCAAAACTCCCCCAAATACTTATCTAATTTCTTATTCTGATCCATGCCATATCAAAATCATTGTGGAGCAAGTTTGTATATGGAAAGGATACCCATTCTTCAAATCAGCCTCAATTTCAATAAAGTTTGAATATATCTTTGTGATCCTTAGTAAATCATGTATGTATCCGTCCTTTTTTTACAAATGATGTTAATGTAGATGATTCCTAAAGTCCCTTCCTGTTCTAACATTCTGTGTTGAAATTTAACAGTTGTTGATAGGGATAGTGTCATGTTCTCCTTATTGGCTACCTCTCCCAAAATATTTATTTACTGATGTAATTATCAGACAATTTCTAAATCCTATGAATCAGCCTCATTGAATGCCAAATGTGAATATTACTGATTTTGGCATTTTATTATCAAGAATAATTAGCTTAAAACAGGAACTTAGCAAATAATTTGTTTCTTCATGGGTTTCACCCCTTCAGCACCAGCCTCATGGTGCCCTGAATTCTCTGTTAACATTATTATTATCTTAAGGTCTCTGCCCTCCCCTTTAGGACATGTGTAGCTCTACCTTTCAGCTTGTTTCATGCATGGTTTGTGGCATTTTCTCTCTATCCCCAAATTTCCAGTTGTGACCCATGCCTGGATGTCTAAATTGTTAAAAATAACTAAAAGTTAGAAAAAGTAAAAGGGAAAATAACTAGCTGAACTAAAAATAGAATAATTTACTTTTGAAACTGAAAGTGAAAGCCAATTTAATTATTTTGGTACCAACTACAAATTTTGGACAAAATCAAGTATAATTAAAATGTTAGCCAGATGAAAGACTTGGAGTGTTGTGTGGGAAGGAGGAGAATGTTTTATTTTGTCCAATATCTGGTATTTCATGACATTCCACATTGTATTTATGTGTCTTGTTATTCTTTCCAAAATGAAGAGACTTATATTTTCCTTGTTCATCTTGACTCTATTTTTAACTAGTCCTCCAACTTCTAGAGGTCATTTTGAATCCATACCTTGTCCTCTGACTCTTCTTGGCCATATATCATAGCAATCTTAGTGCTGATATTCTCCATTTCATCATCCAAGTCACTGACTAAAATGTCAAATTCTGTTGGGACCCGAAATAGTCTATTTTGAATATCACTTGTCTGACTGATAGCTTTCAAAATGCTATTCTTGTATGTCCTTCTAAATCAGGAATCCACTGAATTTATATGCTTGTAATAGACAATGGTAACATCCTTTAACCTGGGGACTCTCAACCTGGATCCCATGAACTTTAAATTTTTTGATAACTGCATTTCAATATAACTATTTTCTTTTTCAAGCTCTCCCCAGTTGCTATTGCTTCCTCCCATGATATTTTACTTATTTTTATAATTACATATGCATATGTTTTCATTATACATATTTATGTCCAGATGTTAGGTGTTGATCCCTACAGGGGTGTAAGCTTCTTCACACTGGAGACTATTTTGGTTTTGTCTTTCTTGTTCTAGAATCTAGCACAGAGCCTTGAAGGTATTAATGTACTTAAAATTTATTGATTGATTAAATTAACTTTTGTGGATGGTCCATGAGCTGAGTAATTTTTATCAGCATATGCCCTTTCTTCCATACTGTGCCACTCTATGTGTGTGGGGGGGTCTAAATGGAGATTCATAGATCTGGGGAACATTTTTTTATTTGACTAAGAAACTCATCACCTGATGGTCATCCTTCTGGACATTTGCTTTTTCATCTTTATATAGCTTGATGTGCCGACAACCTTAATGGTTTCTTAGAAATAAATTTCCAGAACTTATCCTCTCCTGACATTTCCTTTGAGATTTCTGGATCATTCCCCATCTCAACAAGGCACACAAATACACCATAGAAAATACATTTTAATTCTATGATAAGAAATCATTGTTAGTTTATTAGTCAATCGTCAAATAATTCTGCCAAAAACAGGTGTTACCATCTGAGGATAATGACCATTTACAGATGCTACAGATGGCAAAGGAACTCAGTTCTTCATTATGTAGTTCAGCCTCTTTTTATACTTTTGTAACTTAATCATTTTCTTCCTACACTTGCTTTAATCTATCTCTTCAAGGAGAAAAACAAGAGCCTTGTAAGAATAATTAGTTTTTATCAATTGGGTGTTAGCAGCAACATGCAAGTTGCCTTGTTTGTTTTCAACTTCCCCTTATATAGAAGACAATGGAGATGTAAAGGTCTGATGCTTCCATTAATTTGCATTCAGGGTCATTTCTGTGGTGTCAGTTAAGAAATGTTAATACATACTTAGAATGTGTTTGTTAATGGGACTCAGGCGAAGACAGTGACACAGCTGCCCTTAATTCCATAAACATAAGGCATATTAATCCCTTTAGTTGACGGGTGCTTAAATGGGAAGATTGGATGAGTAATTGGGCTGTTCTTCTAATCCTTAGCCTAGAATATAAATGAGAAATGTCTTGATATTTTGATTTGTCTTTTGTAATCTCTTCTAATAGATCTATTTAAAAAAGAACTATTTTCTTTGAATAATGATTTTTGGGGGCAGTATATCTATTAGCTATACCAAGGTTTCACTAGTTTTGTGTTTTAAATTCCTATAGCTAGGTCCTATTTCCAAATTACATACACACAGGTATAGACATGTTAATTATATAGGCTATATACCATATATACCATATGTATACATGTATGTAATGTACACACATGTGCAACTAGTGTCTTGATTAATGCCTATTAAGGCATATTCTTTTGGAAGGTGGTGGTGGTGAGGAATTGTAAGTTTGAAAGCTTTATTTAAAAATCATTCTTACTAACATCTAAGATATCCTATAATATGTTATTTTGACCCCAATATATGAATGCACATCCCCAAAGTTCCTAATAAATTGCCAGGTAGTAGACTACACCTTTGGAAAATTCAGTTCAGGAATGACCTAAAACTGAGCAAGAATGGAAAGGACATGAAAAGATTGGAAGACATCTTCTGATTTCTTCAGGTACTGAGTTTAAAGGGGAAAAGATGAGGATGTTTGAGTACTCTAGGGGTCAACTAGTCAGCAAAATAGTCCATCAGATCTAAAGAAAAAATGAAATTCAAACACCCTCACATGAACTTGTAATACATCAGAGTGTAAGCTTGAGGAAATGGCATGAAACAGGGTCATGAAAAGTAGTTCTGGGTATCCAGAAACACTGAAGAGCAGTAGGTCATTTGAACAATCAAATACGATGCATGCCTAATTTTCTTTCCCCAAGCAAGGGGATGTATGTCATAATTCTATTTCTCCTGTGAGTATATCCACTAGCTGTTTAGAAACATATAGGACAAATAAGCACAAATAACTCCACCAAGGATTTTTTGTGTACACATGTTAGAATTTACTCCAAAATATAAGATCTTTTGTTTGTATAAAATGCAGATGTGAAAAAATAGTATTTCTACTATGGTAATATATTAGATTCAGGAGTCATCTATCATATTAAGGTTCTTCTTTAAAAGTGTTAGTGCTAGAGGCTAGTTGGGTAGCTCAGTGGATTGAGAGCCAGGCCTAGAGATGGGACATCTTGGGTTCAAATCTGGCTTCAGACACTTCCCTGGGCAAGTCACTTAACCCCCGTTGCCTAGCCCTTACCATTCTTCTGACTTGGAACCAATACACAGAATTGATTCTAAGACAGAAGGCAAGGGCTTAAAAAATAATGAAAGTATGAACACTAGATCAGAAAAGCATTATCTAAACTGAGTATTAAATGTCATTCATGCTCTCCTGTTTATCTTTGTTGTCAGAAAAAGCCTACAGATAGCTTCATTGGTTCTCCATATAGGACAAGAAGCTAAAATAACAGTAAAACTGGGGTTTTGATCTTCTGATTGGTCATTCACAATCATGTACAAGATGACCAAATAGCAGAAAAAGAAGACTTATTTGAAATATTACACACACACACACACACACACACTCACACTCACACTCACACACACTCAGACAAACCATTGAGTTTTTTTTTTACTTTTTTTTTAGTTTAAGAAAAACTTTACTTTTCAGATGTTTGGTTGGAAACTGCATCATTCAATATCTTTTTGAGGAATCCCAGCGTTTGAAGGGATTCTTAGTTTTGGAAAGGAATATAAAGTCCCCTTCCTCTGGCCCTGTCTCTGTTATGATACTTAAGTGGTTTTCTAGTCTTTGCTTTCAGGCCTCCAGAAGGTGGGAAGGAGAAGGGAAGGTAAAGAACATAAATCATGTAACCATGGAAAAAATATCCTAAATTAATTAATTAAATAATTTTAAAAATTAAAAAAAGAGAGAGAGAAGGCCTCTAGAGAAGGGAACGTGTTTTTGAAGGGAAACATCAGTTGCTATTTTATTTTTTGGATAGCTCTTTCTTTCTTTTCAGAAGTTTCCTTGTATTGACCTCAAATTTGCTTCTGTAACTTTCCACTGTTGGTACCATGTTTTAGGTTTACCTAAAAACATAGTTTACTGTGTAGGACCAAACAAAATAAATTGAATCTCTGGTCCACACAGTCACTTTATAATTATTTGAAGATAGTTGTGATATTCCTAAGGAACAAGGTGAGGTTAAGGATAATTAATCTAAGTCTTAAATTGAAGATTTAAGATGGGATTAAAAACCCACCATTAACACATGTAGGTAGTATGACCTTGAGTACATCACATAACTTCTTAGTGCCCCAGGAAATTCCCCAAGATTATATATTCATTGTAGAACTGATCTGCATTGGTAGTGGAAATTCTCAGCATAGATGTACTCATCAGTAATTTACACAGAAGTTTTAATGAGATAAAGTCCTTATTTTCAAGTATTTTCTTCTCTTGAGTAAAAATTCCTACTTCCTTCAAGTTATTTCTCATCTACCTGGTTGCCCTCTTCTGGAGAAATTCCAGCTTGGCAATGCAATTGATTGCCAATGCAACACCCAGAACTGATTAAGTTTTGATGGGATCTAAGGCACAGTACAGGGGGAAGATTAGTACTTTCTTTCTGGGCATGATGGTTCTATTAATAGAGGCTAAGCTTATTTCCTGTCACATTGTTCACTCATGTTAAACCTGGAATATGTTAAGACCTTTAGATCTTTTTAATGTGTGAATTATTGTCTACTTAGGTACCCTCATCTTACTCAATTATAGCTGATTTTAAAAAATGAATATAAAATTTGCATTTAGATATTTAATGTTATTTGATTTAATCTATTATTTCCACACAAGAACATGTGAATTCTGTTATCCAATTTGTTTCCTTTCCCTCTAAACTTCATATCTTTGAATTTGATGGGAATACAAGTATTTTCATTTAAATATCTTAATGAAGATGTTAAAAAGAACAGATAAAATAGTATTATAGTACAATAAACTATAGAATGAAAAATTATTTTGCTATAGGCATTAAACCAGGTCCAGATCCAGGATCCAGTCCATTTCATTTCATTTTGTCCACAAAGCTTTCATGAGTAGTTTTGCTTGTTGAAATCCAATTAGAAAAGGAAGTAAGGTTAGTCTGGCGTGATATGTTACTACATTTTGTCTGTACCTTTCCTCAAATGTGATGCCATGAAATGACAGCGTTCCACATGAGGTCTTAACATGGAAGAAAAATGCAAGATTATAACCTACTTTGTAGATGTTATGCCTCTTATGATGAAGTCCAAGCATCTTTTAGTTTTCCTTCATAAAACAGTGGTGACTCTCATTAATCTTTACATTTACTAAAATCACAGATTTTTCTTAGGAAAATTATTGTTTCACATGTCTGAGATACTGCATTTACAAAGTTTCTTACCCCCACTTAAAAACAAAATAGAAAACTTTAGAATTATTCCAATCAGATTTCATCTTATTAGCTTTAGCTAGTTATTTTAACCTATCATGGCTTATAATGATGGCGATCTCTTTAATACTCACAAATGATGTCATTAATAAAATATTCTAACTCATTGCTTCTTAAGAATTTGAAGAATTTATCTTTCTTCCCTTTTTTTTCAAGATGAGTGCACATTGCTGGTGCAATGGCATTTTTGTGTTGTCCTGTGATGCCTATTACAGTGGAGGCTGAGGCTGATAGATCTTTTGAATTCAGAGGTTCTGAGCTATCTTGAGCTAAGCAGATCCTAGGTGTCTAAATTAATTCTGGCTTTAATATGATGTCCACCCAGAAGTGGGGTGGTTGCTCAAGGAGAGAAAAAGGAAGATCATACTGGAAAGCTCCCCTGTCATTCATTAGAGCAATCATGCAGTGAATAGTCCCTGCACTTCTATCCTGGGAGCAGTAGGGAAGCCCAAACTCTACTCTTTCCCCTCCCAAAAAAATCATTTCTTCTACCATCTTCAATTCTGTGCAGTTATCTTTCTCTTAGTATTTCTCCCCAAATATTAAAAGCAATAGTTTTGTAATAGTACCCCAAAATTGTTTAAAATTGCAATGCACTTGCATTTCATCCAAGTCTGCTGATAAAAGAGAAACTAAATTTTTGAAGCTGAGCTCAAAAATTTTGATTTTTTTTTTCGAACATGGTTTTGCTTTATTCTTTAAGTTTACTTTTTATCGATGTGATGAAATGCCTTTTCTCATAACTGATAATCTTTTCATACCAGCTACTATGACTGTTTAAGAAGCTGGGACTCTTAATAGAATTAAACTGCTGTATTTATTTGGGATTGGGTCCATTTAATTACTTTCACAGTCTTACAAATCAGTTCATTATTTTCATTCAGGTATTAATCAAGAATTAAATAGAAATATTTATAATAATTCCTAACATAAAAAAATATTCATGTATATGTTTCAGATTTTTAAAAACAAATTATGCCTATCTGATTTGATGATATTAATATCCTTGTTCTGTAATATCAGGGCTTAAAAGTATAGTTTATCATTCCATATCTCATCCATGTAGCAAATATTTATTTAATGATTCTAAATTATTTCATCTACTAGTGTATCTATTTTTTCTAACTTTAGTATATATTAACTGTAAAGTATAATACAGTATTTTTATATAATCTTTGCAAACTTACAAAAGCAAAGCTGAACACAGCAAACCCAAAGCCAACAAATTGCTTTAGATTTCTTCTGCATTTAATGTCTAGAGTGCTATTCTTCTCAAACATTTCCTTTTTTACAATTAAGTCAAAGGGAGAGAAATTTATTTGTATTTAATAAGTCAATTGATTTTTCCAGGAATAATTAATACATTAAAAAAATTCCCAAGTATTATAACATACACAAGATGCTAGGTTTTACACTGTGGAATCTACAAAGCAGTAAATCTACAACATGTGGTTGTTCCTCTCGATAAGATTACTTTATAATTATATCATAATCTGTAAAATGAGATAAATACTTAAAAAATTAAAGTACATATTTTACATAGCTCATGAGATATCACAGGACAGTGTGACTTGACCAAGTTGAATGGTTGCTTAGTGCCAAACTTGGGATAAAACCCAAGTCTCTTGTCTTCTATCCCAGTGTCCTTTCCTTCAATAATAATACTACTGCTAATATTAGTATCATCCCTAATATTGAAAACCACATTAATATTGCATTTTTGCAAAATAATTTTCCTTGCCATTGTATGAGCTGGGTAGTTTAAATATTTTGATCAACATTTTACAAGTAAGGAAACCAATTCATAAATATTAAATTCCTTTCCCATCTTCACACAGCTAGGAATGTTGTTTGAAATCATTGAACCCAGCGTCTGGACTTTTGGATCACTCTCTTGTCTATACAAAGTTGCCTTTGCAATTAAATGTTATCTCTAACTTTTCTTTTTTTGTTTGTTCATTTTTCATTTAAAAAACGGACAGTTGGAGAAGGTATCCTTTTTTTCTTCAGGCACTAAAATTTTGTATGTAATTTCTTTTTGTACCACAATCAATGGAGTAATTGTTCATTCAACAAATATTTGTTGGGTTCTGTGCAAAATGCTGTTGGATCAACAATGATGAATGATATTTCTTGTCCTTTAGGAATTTGAAACCTAAAAAATCAGGATGAAGTATGTATGCAGGTTAAAGGCAACTCTAGGTTGGCTTAAAAGATATAGGAAAGACAGAAAAACATTCAGTGAGGGTCCACAGGTTGGGGAATCAAGGAGGAAGGTATATGAAAAAGGTAATATTTGAGTTAGACCATTAATAGCTCCCTGGATAAAATCCAACCTCATCAGCTTGACATTTAAAGATTTTAATAAAAAGACTTTAGCTTACCCTTCCAGGCTCATTGCTTTCAGTCATTCTAACCTCAGCATTTCATCTCCCACTTCTGTTCCTTTGCAAGGCATGCCCTCCGTGGTTATAGTATATTCTTCCCCCATTCTGTCCCTTCCTACACCCCTGCTTCTTAGCATCTCTAGCTTTCAGATGTCAGTTCATATACTATCCTCTTTGGGAAGTTATTCCTAATTCCTGTAGTTGTTAGTGTTCTCTGCCTCCCTGTGTGTCTCTTGGTCTCTGTGTCAGTATGTCTCTTTATCACCCCACCTCCTAATACTTTCCTCTCTCCCCAGCTAGAGGTCTAGGAGTTCCTCAACAAGTCTGATTCCAATACTGATTGGCAGAAATGCTTTTAAACCAGCTGTTTTTTTCTGACCTGACCCTCCTTAAATAGCCTATTAATCTTGGGTTCCTGGGAGCTCCCTAAATATGTTCCAGATGTAGCAAAGACACCCAACTGACTTTAACCATACTAACAGCTCAAAACACCCAAACTCGATAAATCAATCAGCCTCATCCTCCTCAAGTAGCAGAGATTATAAGACTGCATCATCCTGCTCAGCTCTATGATTTTCTTAGGAAGAGTTTTGGGAAATTTTGGACATGATGAATGTAATTACATAATAAAACTAATTATAAGAATTAAAGATTGGTTATTGACATAGGAGTCATTTATGAATAAGCAGTATAGAGTGAGGCTATTGACTTATTAGAGTAAAGGTCAAAATCAATACTAAATTAGAAGAAAGAATCAAAATGAGAAGATATCTTGAACAATTCAGGCAACTCAAATCTACTTAAATAAATTGTTGAGGTCAAAAATAGGAAATGGGTAAAAGGACAGACTCAGCACTTCCTAAAGAAGTAAATCAATGACTATAATGAGGAGATCTGCACCACTGGAGGTAACCACCAAATCAATGAAGTCACAGATGCATTGAGGTATCCAGTCAATTCATTTCTAACCAACCTATCTTTCCAAACTTAATTTCCAGGATCTCCATTATCCACCCCATCTTTCAAAGACAAGCAATGTGACAGTGGTTTAAGAGTTGACCTTAGAGTCAAGAAAACCTTGATTCACATTCCATCTCTGCCTCATGCTGGCTTTGTGATCTTGGACAAGACACTTAATTTCTCAGACCTATAGGCAAGTTGCTGCTGGTTTTATGAATTTCAAGTAAGGTTTCTCCATGCATTGTTAGAGTTAGATTTCAAGGTCAGTGAAATAATACTTCAAGTCAAACCCTACACCTATGTCAATTATTAGAAAATTCTTTATATTACAATGAAATCTTCTTCTTGCTAATTTTTGTTTATTGATCACAGAATACTCACAAATACTTTGTCAGAGCATTAGCAACTGATCTCATCAAGAAAAGCATCTTCTAATACACTTTCATATTTTATGAATATATGGTAGAGGTAATGGAAGAAATCTTTATTGTTTGCCAGTAGTCCAAATATGAATATCATTACTATGATGCTTGCATTTAAAAGGATTTGGGAAAAATCTGAATACAAATATTAAATACACATATAAATCAGAGGAGATTTCATTAAAGATAGGATAGTGACTTCAGATTGGAAAAAATTAAGTGTAACCATGTGACATGAAATATAATCTTCAATCTTGTTGATGCATTTAGCCTTCTATTGATCCCTCCCTTATCCCTGTCTTACCTTAATTTTTAATATAAATGACTTCTATTATTAGCCCTCCTTACTTTATCTACTTGCCCTCTTTTTTCTTAATCTATATTTCCTTCTCTTAATGTTTTCCCTTTCCTTTCCTTTCTCTTTATAAGTTAAGAAAAATTATACCCTTTTGTGTGTATATATATATATATATATTTCCTTCTTTTACCAATCCACCCTTCTTTTCATTGTTATATTTCTTTCATTCATGCCTCTTTTATGTGAGATCATTATTCCATTTTATACTTCCCCATCCAGTTTAACTTTATTTTTGACTCATTTCATTATATTTAACTCAAATGATTGTAATGGAATACTACTGTGCCATAATAAATAACAACAGGTTAATTTTGGAAAAAAAAACATGCAAAAGCCTATATGAAGTTTTGAAGAGTGAAATGATCAGAACCAGGAGAACATTATATATAACAATAGAAATATTGTTTGAAGAATGACTTGGATAAGTCTACTTCAGAGGAAAAACTGATGAATAAAAATGAATAAAACATAGTTTTACATATACATAAGACTTTCTTAAATGATGCCTTCTCTAAGAGAGGTAGAGGTGAGAGGGAGAGAGTTAACTGGGCATTTTAATATAAAAACAAATTAATTAAAATATTATTGGTGATTTTCCTCCATTCATGAATATCATAACCCATATACTCTTTTTATATTCTTTGTAAGTCTTATTCATGGCCTTCTATAAGATGACTATAGCATAAGTCTTTGGAAATAACACTCTATTAGCCTCTAAAGTTGGAATTCTTTCTGTCCTATTTACTACCTGTGTGACCTTGGGAAAATATTTTTTTCCTTAGGCCTTAGATGTCTTATTTATAAAATAATTAGTTGAACTGAATGACCTCAGAGGTCCTTCCCAGCTCTATATTTATCATCCTATCCTATAGTCTGATGGTATTCTATATATTTTAGTATTCTAGGAATGCTAGTGTAACTATTGGGTATTCATACATTGTTCCTCACTTTCATTCCTTTTCTGATCTTACATTTCTTTGATTATTATATATTCCAACTTTCTTTGATTTTTAATGATCTCTATTTTACCCAAATTATTGGAGGTAATATGCTACAGTCTACACATCTGCCCTGAATAAAGATCTATTTGCTCTTTTGGTCTCCTTCAGTTACATTGCTGTTATGTCCAAAGTACCCAATAACTCAAACCTACTTAGTGTTATTGTATATCACAAATTAAATATGACTCATTAAAATTATTTTAAAAATACTTTCTGGATTTTAGTAGCTACTTCCTTATTCTATCCCCTGCATCCTCCCTTATTAAAAAAAAACAACAACAGTGAAGCAAAACCGACCAACACAGTAATCCTGTGTAATAGTATACATAATATTCTTCAACTACATTCTACCATCTTTTTAAAAAGAGAAGAGTAATGTGTTTCATCATCCATCCCTTGGAACAAGAAATTTTTCTTTTTCTCATTTATTATCTCTTGCTCCATTCCCATTTTGGTTCTCTCTTTCCCTTTCCCACTCCCCCAATCTTGGCCTTCTGACTTGGAATCAACATTTAATATGAATTCTGAGCAGTAGGGTCTAGGCAATTGAGGTTAAGTGACTTGCCTAAGATCATACAACTAGGAAGTATCTGAGGCAAGATTTGAACCCAGGTTTTCCAAACCCAGGGCTCTATCAACTTTGCTACCTGGATGTCCCTTTGTTCCCTTTCTAATTTGTTATGACCTCTTGATGTTATGGAAGCAAAGAATTCCTAGTGAAGAAGTTATTTCTAAAAAATGTAGACTGTCAACTTTTCTATAGCTTATTTTCTTAGAGATTTGCTTGAATAAACAAGAGAGCAAATGGCTTACAAGGTTGATACAGCCAGTATTGCCATGCTTTCTATCAGATCTTTTATGTAATTACTATACAGTTTCGGACAGCTTGGGGTAGCCATTGGGGCGTTGGACTTAAAAGACTTGTGTTCCAAAGGATCTCGGGTGAAAAATGCCATCCATCTCCATAGGAAGAATTGATAAATTCTGAATGCAGGTTGAAACATAGATTTTACATTTTTCTTTATCTCTTTTGTTTATTTGTTCTATGTACTTATTCTTTTGTAACATGACTAATATAGAAATGCATTTCATATGACTATATATGTATAACACCTTTTCAAAGAGGAGGAAGAGAAGGGAGTGAAAGAACATGGGACACAAAAAAATGTTAAAAACTTTTTAAACTCATAATTGATAAAAATTAATTAATGAATTAAGTGAACAAATTGGGTTCAAGTCCTGCACCAGACATTTACTAGTTGTGTGAATGAGCAAATCACTTAACCCTTCTTTGTCTCAGTTTTCTTATCTGTAAAATAAAGTGATTAAACTTGATGGCATCTCCTCTAGCTCCAATTCTCTGAACCTATGACATGATTTTGAGGATAATGGTTTGTTATGGTATGAGAGTTTATCTATTATCCAAATAGAAATATTTAAGAGATTTTGTTTGGTGTGGAAAAATTATTAGACTTGGAACTAAAAGATATCTTGGTTCAAATCTTTGCTTTGATATTTACTAGTTGTGTGACTTTAGGGAAATCACTTTACTTTTGGGAATTTAATTTCCTGGTTTCAAAAAATGAGGACATGTAGCTATTATATGCAGACTTCACTCTTTTCACCTAGCTAATTAAGTATTTGGACTTTAATATAAATGGTGTCAGATGTTTCCACTGTAGCTTATTCTATTCTATGAATGTTTTTGATTGCAACTTCCTTCTTTTGTCTTTGATCAAAAATTTTAAAATGTATTTGATTTCTTCTTTGATGATTCTTTTCTGATGAGAGAGAAATTAGGGCTTTAGTTTATGTCTTTGCTTCAATTATCAATGCATATCATGTTTGAAGTTACATTAAATATGAGCAGCAAAATGTTATATCAATTAAACTGGGCAATAGCCATATTCCTTACAGAGCTCAGCAAAATAAAAAATGAGAAATATCCTTTCAAATCTTTTCAGAACCAGATGGTAGCTTTTATCGATTTTGTTACAGTTCTAAAATGCTATAATAGGGCCTTATTTATCCATCTTAAAAAATAGCTGATGTGAATTTTTAGTAATGTATATGGAAAAAGTATGTATAACTTTTTAAATATTCACATTTATGGAAGACAGTTTTCAAAAGAGAATATTTTAATTTATTTTTTTATTTTGGCTTCTATACACATTAATAAAGTAGTTTGGTTTTGTAAATATGTTACAGGGAATTATTTTGCTGATCAGTTGGCAATTTACATTGCTCTTTCAATAGTTCTCATTTCTTAAGACAGAATATATTTGGGTTTTTCCTCATTTTGGAAAATATTATTCCTTTTGCTTTCATGAACATTGCATCTTTATTTTTAGTAGAATTTTATTAGAAATTTAGTAGAATTTTAGTAGAAAAATTTAGTAGAAAAAAGACCTTTCTCAGGTCCTTTTCTTATTGTTTGATGAATGAGATATTTCCTCAATAAATAAGCATGCCAACCAGCAAACCATTCATGATCAACTTTTGTTTAACAACCTGACTGCTATAATCATGAACATTTATTACTTAAGATGATAGTTTTCGAAATAAGATAAGCCATGTATAATTGAGAGCATTTAGTTTTCGATACTGATGTCTTAAAATGATGAAGCATTAAGATGAACGAGATGGCTTGTATTGTACAGAATAAGAAAGAAAATTACTTTTCTTGCCATAAGTTATATGAGTATATGAGAAGTAGAATCTGTCTACTACCAGCAAAAAAATCATATAGCTATTAGTAGTAGCCAAGTTCTGTAATTTTAGGGGGTAAAATATAATGATAATTACTGCCTCTTCTATGGATGATTTGCAGTCTTTTGGTAGGCTGTTCTGTTACATATTCAACCTTACAACATGGTAGAATAATACCAAATAGTAAAATGTGTTTTTGTTTTTGTTTTAAAAATGTATAATAAGGCAACTAGTATTTATAAAGCACTTCATTTAAGATTTCCAAAGCACTTCATCTAGGATCTCACTTGTTCCTCACAACAGCCCTGAAAGATAGGTGCTACCATTATCTGCATTTTTCACAACTGAGACCAAAAGAAAAGAGTACCAGATTTGAACTTGGGTCATCCTGACTCTGAATGAGTGGTCTATCCACTATGCTGTCAATTTGCCAAAGTGGCCATCACTCCTTGAATATTCATTAGGGAGAAAACAATAGCAATATCAAAATTATTAGTGAAAACTATAACTGAGCATTACTATTATGATAATAAAAAGCAACAATTGGTAACAGAAAAATCAGGTTAAAAGAAATACCAAGATATGCTTTTTTTGTGAAGACAATGATGAAGTGAATTTTGTTATATAAAGAAATGATAATTTGCCAGATTTGGGGGGTATGTGTGGGAGATGAAAAGAAAATGTTGCAATATCCAAAATTACCATCATGAGCAGTTTCCATTCTAAGGTTATAGGTGTTGGTCAGACATAACAATGACCCCAAATCCTTATCCCATAGGAAAAAAAAATATTTAAGTTCCCAATTATGGCTAAGATATTGAGGAAGATATACAGAAATAAAAGATAAAGTCTTCTCTTTCAATGACCATAACATATTTATATTCTTCTTTGTTTTCTACAAACTACTTTACCATCTTGGAATTTATGAGAATCATTCAATCAGTACACATTTATTAAGTATCTGCACTATACTGAACACTCCATTGTGTTAAGTATTAAATAAGTCTGTAATATATGTAGTGTAAGTATAATCATCCCTATTCTACAAAAAGGCTCAGGCATCAGAGAAATTCAGTGATTTGGCCAATTCTACATAGCTATTAAGTAGTTGAAATGGGGATTGAAGTCCCCTCAGTGCCTTTGTTCTGTACTTCCCCAAATCCTTCCTTCTTCATCTTTGGCTCACTAAGGAGAACAGAACTGGCAGTGAGAGCCCTCTTGTCAATAGCTTAGTGGGGAAAGATATGACCCAAAGTCAAGAAGAAGACTTCCTCAGCCAGACTAGGAGAGCACGTTTCATGTACCTTTTCATTACAGAATGTTTCTTGTTCAAATTTATAACAATACCAGCTCCCATTACTATAGAACATTTAAATTTATAAAATGATTTCCTCACAGACTTGTTATATATCTAATGTCTAATATAATATCTAATAATAATAATAATGTTATAATATCTAAAATATTGTATTTTCTCCATGTCACAGAGGAATCAAAGACATTAAGTGACTTATCCACATTCACTAATATGGTAAGGGACCCTAGCAAAAACACTATTTGAAGTCTACCCAGTGATCAAATTCCTAAATAATAAACCCTTACATTCAATTTAAAAATTATTGATATGCTTTGTTATGGTTATTAGTGATTCTGAATAAATTTTTAGATGATAGTATGTATTTCTGCTTTTGACAATATCTCCTTTGGAAGAATGGCAGATGAGGAAACTGAGGCCTTGAGAACAAAAGTGATTTGTTCACATAATTAGTAATTAGCATAGCCAGCAATTAAGTCAAGTCCCTCTGTTTCTGTTCTTTCTGACTTCCTCCATAATGAGCATGGAACTGACTTTGTATGGCTCATGAACTTACTCTTTTATTGTATTAAATTGGGATTTACAAATAATATCCTGCAAGAATATTCTGATACTTTCAGAGTAAAGTGAAAGAAATCCTTCAAACAGTTGCTCTTTATTTTAAAACAAAAATAAATGAGCACAAAATTTCCCATATCCCCAGTAAAAAGAAGTTCTTCAAATACTAAGAAGCCATAGATATACATTTTCATTAAGCACATTCTCTCTAGATTTTTCATATTCTTGGTGGCCATTTTAATGGGAAAATGAATATCTAACCTCTCTTCATTCTTGTGATCAGAGTAATTGAATTTACCAGCTTGGATATTCATAGATTTTGTCCAAGGTGCTAACTCTGGTAAAGTTAGGATGTCTGAATGGACATTTATTAAGCTGACTGTTTATGAAAAAAGACTACAGCCAAGATTCCTCTTAGGCTCTTTAAAGGTTGTCCTATTTTAGCCATATAATTTTCCATCTCATTAAGACTGGTTAGAAGCTGAATGATTTGTTGTACAGAGAAGAAATAGCCATCTGGGACATATTCATAATTTTATTGATTTCCCCCCTCGACCATATGATACATACTCTTCTCAAATATATTATACCATGGAGAGCAGAAAATATGCTTAGCATATTTGTGGGTTTTACATTTGACTAGAGGCTTACCTAAAAACTTCTTAGGCTGACTGGTTATCCACAAAGGTCAGAGAAGGTGGGGAAAGCCCTATAATTATACTCTCTAAAACAAAGATCAAATTTTACCTCATTCTTATGTGCATTGCCACCAGTCTAAATATTTTTGTTTTTATTCTTCTTGTCAGCAATCAATCAATCAATCCACAAGCATTTTTTTTCCCTTAAGTGATTAATTATGCACCAGGAACTCTGCTAGACCCTGGGTGTTATAGTAAAGAATTTAATCAGGGCAAGCTGAATATAGAAGATGCTGCAAACCAACATTCCACTCAGAACTCCTAGGAACTGGGACTGAACACAGAGGCAGTTGCTGGAGACATTTGGTAGACCCTGGAGGAGGGAGAGGCAACTTTTCTTCAGCAGTCAGGAGAGCCCAGAGAGCATCTGTCTGGTATTTCTGGGATAGACACAGAGAGCCAGTGGATCCCTCTTCTTTGACTTTCTTGACATTTCTGCCTGTTCCTACTGCTATTGCTACAGCGAAGTGGGTTTCAGCTGTTGTTGGTGACATCTTTCTGGAACTGCTGTTTGAATCAAAGAGAATTCCTGTGTTGTGAGATTCTTTGGGCCCTTTTGTCCTTGTCATGCAGAACCTGATGCATGCAGAACCTTGTCCTTTGTCATGTAGAACCTGATGCATGAGCTGTTTCCTTAGCTGTTACAGTCACATCTATTAAAGTCTCAGGGAAGAAAGTTCTTGCCACTAAAAGTCTTAGTATATAAAATGGTTCAATGCCAGAATCTGATATGATTTTATTAGTGGAGATAAGTTACAAAGGAATCATTAACATCTGCTTTCCTGACATACCTTAAGGACCATAAGAACTTCCTCTCTGACTTGCAACTTAATGCTTCCATTCATTGTCTCAGTTTGGATGTAAGCTATATATGATAGATATCTGGAGAGATCTGAATGGGAATAAAAAGAAATATATTTTTTCTCAGTCATAAAAGATACCTTTATAAAATTAGTAATATATGAAGACCCCCCCAAATTTATAGTTAAATAAAGAAAAGCAGAAATATTAAATGCATCATTTTAAGTTCACAATGTAATAAAATTGTATTTATTAAGAGACTGTGAAAACACTGAATAAAAATTAATTGGATACTAAATACCTTTGTCTTGAAGAATTAATGGAATAAAGAATAAGGCATATGAACAATACATACTTTTATTGAATAAAATGGTAATAATGAAGGAACATATCAAAACCTATTGACTATAGCAAAAGTAGTGATTAGAAAAATATTTTTCTCTAAGAAATTTATATTATTGAAATAGAGAAAGAACAGATAAGAAATTGGATATATAATTAAACAAACTAGAAAAAGAATAAATTAAAAATCCCTAATTAAATATCAAGTTATTAATCCTAAATATTAAAGGTCAGATTAACATAACTTAATGTAAGAAAGGAATTGAATTAACAAATAAAACTGAGTTTTTTTAATGAAGAAAGCAAAAAAAAGCATTAGTTAATATGATTTTTTTTTAAAAGAGAAGAAAACCAAAACACTGGCATAAAAATGAAAAGTATGAATTTATCATGAATGAATATGAAATTAAAGCAATTCTTAGAAGTTATTTTGCCTAATTATATGCAACAGATTAACAATTTAAGTGAAAGGGAAGAGTATTTATAAAAATATAAATTGACTAGAATTGAACAGGCCATATATAAAGTTCCTAAATTAGAGGGGAGAGGGGCAATTAGGACCCAGATAGATTAACAAATGAATTCTACCAAATATTTAAATATCAACTGATTCAAATATTCAATGAATTATTTAAAAATTGGTAAAGAAGGAGTTCTGAACTTTTATAAAACAATTATTGTCTGGAAACTAAAAAGAGCATAAAAAGAGAAAGAAAATTATAGACTAATCTCATTTATGAATACAAATGAAGAATTGTAAAAAATCATATTAGCCAGGAGACTAGAAAAGTACATCACAAAAATTATACATTATGACAAAAATATATATAAATCAGATATGTATGGATGGTTTCATGTGAGGAAAATTATTAACATAATTGATTTGATCAATATCAAAAGTAACAAATCATATTATTGTATCAATAGATGCAGAAAAAAAATCTTTTAACAAAACACAACACTCATTCCTATTAAAAACTCTGGAAACCATAGGTATGAATGTTTTTTTTTTCTCCTTAGAACGATAAGAAGTATATACCTAAAAAATAATCAAATATAATCTCTAATGGATGTTAGAAGCCTTCCTTATAAGTTTAGTAGTGAAAGGAGAATGCCCAGTCTCACAATATTATTTAATATTGTATTATAAATGCTATCAATAGCAATAAGAGAAGAAAAAGGAATAAGAATGGGCAGAAGTAATAAAACTATCTCATTTCATAGACAATATGATGCTACATATAGAAAATCCAAGGGATTCAACTGAAAATGAGTTGAAATTATCAATACTTTTAGCAAAGTAGAAGGATGTAACTTAAACCCACATAAATCATAAGCATTTATATATATTCAAAAAAGCATAGCAAGAGGAAATATTAAGAGATAACCCATTTTAAATAACCATAGACAGAATAAAATACCTAAGAATCTAACTGCCAATACAAGTAAGGAACTACAGGAACATAATTATAAAGCACTTTTAATACAAATAAATTCAGATTTAAATAAGTGGAGAAATAGTAATTGTTCATGAGTGGGCAGAGCCAATATAATTAAAATGCGAACCTTGCCTAAACTAGTCTACTTATTCAATGCCATCCCAATTAAGTTACCAAAAATTATTTTATTTAGCTAGAAAAATGATAACAAAATTCAATTGGAAGAATAAAAATCAAGAATATCAAAGAAAATAATAAAAAATAAAGCAAGTAGATCTAGCAGTACTAGATTTTAAGCTGTCTTTTAAAGAAGTAATTATCAAAACTATGTGGCACTGGCTAAGAAATATTAAAGTAAATCTATGGAAGCTAATAAACATACAACAAACAGTAGCAAAATAAGAGCTCTAGTACTGTGCATACACTTTGATCCAGAAAAACCACTATTAGATTTGTTTTCAAAGGTGATCAAAGACAAAAGGAAAATAACCTGTATGTTCTAAAATATTTATAGCAGTTCTCTTTGTGGTGGCAAAGAACTGGAAATCAAGGGGATGTCCATCAATTGGGGAATGGCTAAACAAGTTGTGACATATGATTGTGATGAAACATTGCTTCACCTTAAGAACTGAACAGTAGGATAATTTTTTTAAATATGGAAAATCCTCCATGAAATTATGAAGAGTCAAATGAATAAAACCTAGAGAATATTATATACAGAAACAGAAATATTATTTGAAGAGTAACTTGTATGTATCTGTCTCCAGAGGAAAAAAAACAATAAATAAAAATAAGCAAGACAGTTTTATATATACATTTATCTTTTGGTCAAATGATGCCTCCTCTAGTGTAGGAAGGAGAGGAAGGGAAGGAAGATACCTGGGAACCTTAATGTAACAAACAAACTAATTAAATTTAAAAATGGAATGTGAGTTCCTTGAGAACAAAGATGTCTTACTTTGCTATTGCTATCCCTATCACTTATCATGTACTTTGGACCTAATATGTGCTTCATTCATTAATTTGTTTTTAAATACAGTGGAAAGAATACTGAGCATGGAGTCAAAGGCCATACCTTTGAGTCTAGGTTCTCTTGACTTAATACGAAAGCTACCATTGGCTATATACTTAAACTTCCTGGGGCTCCTATTCTCATTGATAAAATGAGGACCAGAATTATATTAGATAACCTTTTAGATCTCTTTTTCCTCTAGCTTTTCCTCTTATAATTTCTGTAGAGTTGGTTTAAGAAGTTTCCCTTTACATATCAAAAGGAAATTTTTACTTTCTTGAAAGTGAAAGATCTTTGGAAACTTGAGTGATCTTGCTTGTCTAGTGCAACTTTAGTGTAATTACATCTTCAAAATTATTTTATTTCAAACACAGCATTCATCAAGAAAAACAAAAAGGCAGACACAATGAATAAAACATTCAAATTAAAACATATAAATGCTCCCAGTATACCTAAAACCATAAATTTAAAATTATTTTAAAAACCTGTTTAAAATACATAGAGATCACAATAACAAAATAACTGCAAACCAATGCATTTGAGGTTTAGTTTTCTCAGTAAAATTAAGCATTTAGATGACTTCTAAGGTCTCCCTTTATGTTCTAAATCTATGATGATGTGATCCCCCAAAAATGGTGTTTCTGTTTCACATTTTGATCTATTTTTTTCTGTGTTATTTAAAAAAAAGCAAACCTTACTTTCTGTCTTAGAATCACTATTGAGACAATTGGGGTTAAATGATAAGCCCAGAGGCACACAGATAGGAGTATATGATGTCAAATTTGAACCTAGAACCTTTCGTCTCCAGACCTGACTCTCTATCCACTGAGCCACCTAGCTACCCACTGTGGTACCATTTTTAAAGATTTTGTTCCTGTTATTTTTTCTTATTTTTCAGAGAATTTAAAACTGAAACTAACTTTAAAGATTAGCCCAACCCCGTCATTTTGTAGATGGGGAAAGTGAACCTCAAAAAGCTGTGATTTGAATAGGGCCATACAAGGAATACTGTTAGACTTCAAATCCATGTCAACCCCAATTCTAGAGTTCTTTCTACTGTCCCATAATATTTCATAGTAGTTATGTATAGTTATGTAAGTCTACTGACATGTGTTCTGATCCTGTTAACTTCACTAGAAGCTCCATGAAAAAAAAATACTAGACCTTGAGTTTCCTAGAAAGATCAAGGCTAAAAATTCCATCTTATTTACTAACTGTATAACCATATTGAAGTCATTTAACCTCTCTGATCTTCAGTTTCCTCATTTGTAAAACAGGAATAAAAATAATAATGTGCCCCAGAGAAATATTGTAAGATCAATGTATTCAAGCACGATAAATTTTAATTGTTCACTTCACATCATTTCATACAAGCTTTCTAGTGGTTCCTTGCATTCTTCATGTATATAATTTCTTGTGGTATAGTGATTTTCATATACTGTCCTTTGCTTTACCATCCATTATCTATTGGGTATGTGAGTTCTTTCCAGTTTATTTGTTTGCAATGAAATTCAAATAATACATCACTATCCCATCAGGAGACCCTCTAAGTTCTTGATGGTCAGTTAGAGACACAAAGAAAGCAGACATAATTTGGTCTTTATCCAAACCCACTTCCAAGTCCTAAACTTCTGCTTTCATCACCTATCTGTTTTTATAACCCTTACAACATTTTCTGAAATCTGATGATCTCGTCTCTGTTCTGTGAAAAGCCCTCTAACCCCATGGCTGCTGAATTCTTCTTAAAACAACTACTTCGGTAGCATGTAGCTGTAGAGGTGTTATTTCTGAGGCAATTTTTGATAAAATAGTCGCCTTCTGGGAAATATGATCCTAGGAAAGAAGTTCATTTGGTGTTAAGTAAGTTCAAAAAAATTTGAAAATAGTAAATTTCTCTGAATAATTTCTAAACCAATTGAATGGACTAAGAAACTTTTTGAGGAGAGGAGCAGAATACAAAATAGCCAAAACACCTAGATTGATCATCATTCACATTTTCAGCTCCAGAGATGAATTTGGGAGAAAAATGAAAGGCTTTTGAACCATTAATAGCTCAACTAGACTTAGTCTTAGATTTCCCCCCTTGTACAGAGGCAGAATATTCTAATACAAAAGGTGTCAAACCAAGGGCCAAGAGATCTGGTTCACCCACCCTTCCTGCATTTCAGGATCCTCACTGGTAAAATGAAGAGGCTGGACTACATGACCTCTGAGCTATCTTCTCACTCTAGAGATATCATTATTCTATGACAATCAAGAAATGGTGAGCCGGCTTCTGCCTGATGACTCCCAGCTAGGTTGCAAGGGAAAATCTTTAACTCTATTGGAGCCCATTTCACTGTGAGTTAGCTCGAACTCTTAGACATTTGTTCCTTTAAATCATGCTAAAGAGGGATGACAGGAGTCTATGGGAAGAGATTGAAATCTGACTGGTGTGAATAAAACAAATACCAGGAATTAATGCTAATTTAAAGGGGAAAAGGCAATAGATTTTAAAGAGGGAATTTCATAACTAAGTTTTAGTCCAATAAGCTCAGAAATTGGTGTAGTCTTGAGATCTTTCCTGGTGCCTCTGCTTTTTGCACTCAGCTAGTTTCCTGATGATTCAGGTATGGTCTTTGACACTCTTATTGTTTATAGTGTCAACTAGCCCTTAGATTGCCTCCATCCCTGCCACCCACAAGCCACCTCTATATATTTAAATAATACAAGTGTGTGTATATATTACATATTTTAGTATAAAAGGACTGTACCTAATAGAGAGGGGTTAAAAGATGAATGAGCATGGAACTGGAGATAACTATGATCATGGTTAGATTGATCAGAAGTTGCCAAGTTGCCTTTTTCATAGAATAATACAGAAGTGCCATTGTGGAACTGAGGCATGATACATGCCTCAATGATTGCATGGATTACATGACACATCTGTGCCATTTTATGGCACAGGGATGTCATTGTTTGGGCTTGTATTCCATCACCATGTTGTTGCATGTAGCTGTGTGATTAATCAATGAATTACATGTAATATGGTTAAAACAGGGTATATGATAGCTATATACTTGCATGTAATCTCATGACACATATATGTTGTAGAGCATTGTATAGTGTGGACAAGTTATTGTATGATACCACATACTGTTATATAGCATTGTTTGACATAGTGGTTGGTGTCACTTTGCTGACATATTATCCCATGCTTCAGACATGTGTTTTTATTGTTGCATGGCACAGACTGCAGTTTTGCAGAGAAATGCTGTTCTATGTCAGACTGTAGCATAGGCATTGTGGCATTGTAACATAGGCATGCCATTGTGAGACACAAGCATTTCTGGTTTCATGCCAATGCATGTCACAGGCACTGGAAGTAGGGAGAAGGGACCAGTAGGTGACTGTTGTTGTGAGCCCATGGATTTGGTCGCTGGATCTAACCTGCTGCAAGAAGCCTCGTGAGTTGTGGAGGAATATTTGCTCAGTTGACATGAGGTAGGTATCAGTTTACAATAATGTTGTTTATTTTGTTCTAAGCTTCCTTTGGATTCTAGGTGTCCTAGATGAAGGGGAAAGTTGAAGTTGCTTCATCCTTGGTGTACATTTTTATTCTGAAGAGTTTTGAGAGGTCATAAGGATCAGAGAAAAGATTTTATCTTCTCTCTTGTAGGTTACAACTGCTGGTTTCTTTCAATTCTTTATTTTCCCCATAAAGAAATGAGTAAACTTTTTCCTGGTATTGATGGTTTGTCTATCAAATTCTCTATGGTTAGATCTCCTAGTGCTTGTTCTATGTTAACAGTGGTTGGATTCCTATAAAAGCTAATGTAATGTTAGTATGACATTGATAAAAATTTAGTGGCTAGATCAAAGGAGAAGAAAATATTTTGCCCCGGCACATCCATATCTCAAATTTTGCTTTCTGTTTGGGGCTTTGAAAAATGCATTGAATTATTTCTAGGTGATGTGAGCCAGATGTGGAAGGATCTGGAAATGATGTTATATGAAGAATCAGTCAATATAGTGGAAATATTTTGATTGGGGAAAAGAAAGGACAAAGTTTGCATGCTAACTACTCTTAAACATTGAAAGGAATGTCAGCTGGAGGGGGATTTGTGTTACTTTTTAAAGCTTCTTAGGGTAGAAATTGAGCTAATTTATGAGAATTATTATAGGGGAAAGTTCAGTATCATATAAGAAAGAACTTCCTAAAGACAAGAGTTGTCTGAAAATAGAATACACTCCTTCAAAAAACAAAGAGTTTCTAAATGCAGAAAGTGTTCAAGCAAGATTAAAAGAGCACCCAAGAGAGATATTATAAAAAGTATTAGAGCATTGGTGGGAGATTGTAATAGATCACTTCTTGGAAGCCCTTTTCAATCAAGTTTTTCTGATTTTGTGCTATTACATTTTTGTAGGGGTCTCATCCCATGATTTCATTAGTATAGGGAATTCCTGTCGTGGATAGCCCATAATGCTCGACAACTCATAGTCTTAGAGAGCTCCATAAGGACAGTGAGAAGTTTTGTCTTCTCCACAATTAGGTAATGAGTATGTGTAAGGGACAGGACTCAAACCCAAGTGTTCTGACTGTCTTTTAAACTAAACTAGCTCTCATGATCCAACACACAACTTTCCAACCCTGGCATTATACTTTCCATAATTCTTTTGCTCAATTACAGTAATTTTCAGTTGTTTTTGAAGCAGGGGTGGGAAGGAGTGCTTGTATCTGGAATGAAGTACTCACTGCCAATTGAGAACCTATCTTTGTTGACTCTGCTGAATGAAATAGCATTGGCAGTGTGTGACTAGAATAGCAGAAGTTGAGAGAAAATAAGACCAGCTTGCAGAGCAATGTGGAAACATATATTGGCACCGAGCACCTTTATTTGTTTGGTCTTGGAAAATTCTAGTTTGTGTCTCTGTGGATCTTGTGCATGAATCTTACTTTAAAAAATGTTTCATTTATTCCACTTCCTTCTGTTGCTGGCAGTCAGGAAAATAATCTGGAACAGGTGGGCCTCACATGTGTGGTAAGACACCAGTGAGAAATGTTTGGACCTTATAGCTCATCATATTCTAGTTATCTTCTTTGGATGATGATGCCTAACAGGATCATTCTATTACCACTGTTTTGTGCTAGGTATCTGATAAAACTCTAATGAAATGAAAGATGAAATTTATCTTGTGAAAATTCATTAATATTTAAAAAGGTATTTAAATATGGCATTGTGTGTGTGCAATTTTGTAGGGCGGCTTTTTCTTAGTGGAAATCCCCATTTAAGATTGGAAATGCAGGCACAATGTATAATAAACAAAGAGTATTCAGACCAGAGTGTGCTGTTTCTGCTATTTTGGATGACTAGACTTACAAGCAAATGAAATCATGACACATCCATTTATGTGAAATGGCCATTGCTGATCTTCTTGCCAGAAACGAGATTGGTTTTTTAATTTAGAAGATATTCAGAGCAGTCCTTTGCTATTTTGGTTAGTGGCAAGATGGCAACTGGCACCTGAAATCATGTCTAGGCCAAAGTGCTTCTTTTCATCTAGTTAGTATTGCCAATTCCTTGGAAAACAGCATCTAAAATATCTGTAGGGTATTTAAAAAGCTTCCTAAAGTTTCTTAATTACTGGAAAGGGTCAGCCAAGGAATATATTATTTTAGGCCAATAAAATGTCTCCTATCAGTACAATTTGTATTCAACTAGGATTGTATGTAGGACAAAAAAGCCATGATTCCATCATTAATTTCATTATTCTAATATATATATTATATATATATGTATATGTTAAAGGTATTTTACATTTCAATTTCTGTTTATAAATTTTTATTACATTGTAGTGAACTAACTATTCCAGGGAAATAAAAAAATGTTAACACAATTTGGAGTGTTTCTTTGAATAAATTAGAGGACGGTAATAGTTCAGTAGAGTCCCTCAAATATGAGCATAGAACTATTCTTTGGCTCTGAGATGTAGAGCAAAAGTCTATTCCCCCTCTCCCTTAGCAATATGTGGGCAGAAAAGAGATTCCAGGAAGCAACAATAATAAAATCATAAGAAAACTTATCTTATCTGATAATCATTTGTTCATTTTCCTTATCCTTAGAGTGACTAAGAAAACTTATCTTATCTGATAATCATTTGTTCATTTTGCTTATCCTTAGAGTGACTTTGGGTAAGCAACTTCATCTTTCAGGGCCATGGATTCCTCATTTGTAAAATGAGAGAGGATGAATTCAGTATCTTATGAGTTCCATTGATTTCCTGAAAGCCCCAATCCAGAGACTGCTCTTACTCTGAGTCAGTGAAGGGGCAGCTGGGTATGCTCTGTTCTGCTATGCATCCCCAACACCAACTTAATTTACCCATTCTAAAATGAATCTCTGTGCCACTTGTGATGTTCGTAGGTTCAGAAGAACAGAGGGGAAGCAAGGTCCATCTCATTTTTTCATTGGCAAGTGGACTCATTAGGAAGCATTAGAGCTTACAAAATTGTTCAGTAACTGACTTCACATGTAACTTTTCTTCTCATAACTACCCTTAAATTCCCTTAATCCATCAACCAACCAACCAATAAAACAGGTTGATTTCCTGCTATGGACAAGGCATTATGCTAGATATCAAGTTGGACACTATTAGTATCTCAAAAAAATCACATTTTCATAACTTTTTGTAGTCAAATACCATCACAAATTCACCATGTCCAAAAGAACTCATATTATGTTTTTCCTCTGCCCATATGATACCAGCCCCCTTCCAATCTTCTCTGTTTCTCTTGAGGGCTCTTTTTACCCAGATTTCTAGACTTAGTACGATCCTCGGCTCCTCATCTTTTCTGACTTCACATGAATTCTCAAATCTTGTTTTTACTTTGGTAACATCACACATCTATTCTCTTTGTTCTACTTAGTTGGCCACCACTCTATTTCAAGTTCTCATCACTTTTTCCCAGGACTATACTTCAGTTGGCTTTTCTTCCTCAAATACCTTTTTACTTCTGCTCAACCTCTACACAGTTGCCAAATTGATTTCCCTAAAGTAAGAATTGTGATATGGCATTTCCATTACAGTGGCTCTGTATTATATAGAGAATAAAACACAAATTCTGCAGTTTGGCATGTCAGACACAAGACCTTTCCCTCCCTAACCCCAGTAGACCACAGATAGACCAGTTTCAGGGAACAGTACCATATTTAAAATAGTAAAAATAATTGCATGCATATTGACAGGAGCTTGTGGTAGGAGAAAGATGAAGTGAGCAAACAAAAGTTTGAGCTCCAAAGTTTATCAATTTATTAAATAACACATGCCAGCTGCCCAACAATTTGGGTCCAGCCTTAAGCAGAGAAAGTCTAGTATCATTTTATTGGACATTTGGCATGCATTACTAAATAATTTGATAGACTCAATAGCTTGGACCATTGTTTCAAAATCTTTGCTGTAATATTTATTATAATAGAATCTAAATTATTAAGCGAATTTTTTATCTTCAAGGACTACATACCTTATTTGTTGCAGATGCATACAATGTAAAGTATTGTCAACTTCTCTTTCTTTATCCTTGCCCAATGTATCTATAAACAGATTGGTTTTTGTTTTCTTTCTTTTTGCCTTGTCAGAAAAATGCAAAATTGAAGTGGTTAAAAAAAACAGTAAAGAAAACAGATAAAGAGAATAATACAGAAAAAATAAAATGGATCTCTGTTGCTGGTATGGTAAAATATTGACTTCTGAGTCTGTCATTGAAAGCCCCTTACGACTTGTCTCCTGCATACCAGATTTTCATCTTTATTTCACAATCTCCCTCCTTATGACAATTGATTTTTTATTGCTTAAACTTCCTTGGGAAATGCTTATAATATATATTGATGCATTGCCACATATTTCCCATTTTTCACTGTCAAGAGATTATTTAAAAATGTCAGATTGTACTTGCCTCAATGTACCCCATATCCTCATCACACAATTGTTATTTTTGTTCTAATGTTGCATTGATTCTTATATTGCTTTAACAAGTCAATTATTTGACTATATTCAGGTATCTGATTCAGGAAATGATGCTTACATTAGTAACTAGTTAGTCATTTAGATTATAATCAATTTCATTTTTTTTTGTGCTATTGCTTTGTGCTGAACCTATGTAGTATTTTATGAATCTCTTGAATAGAATTTTCATTTCACACAGATGCCACATTCTGTAGTGTCTAAAACTCTTCACTTCTCTTGTATCATTTTCCCAAATCATGTTTTCAAACTTATTTTTAATCAGCTTCTTCTGTGACTATGGTGACACCAAGGGCAGTGCTATATATCTGTAATTGCTGTTACAGGGAAGGCTGAGAATGGTGGATGGTTTCTGTTCCAAAGTTCTTTGGAGCCAGGTGCTATATTGATCTAAATTCAACACCAATATGGTTAGTCTCTCAGGGCAAGAGAAAATAGACTCTCTAAAGACAGGTGAATTTGCCTTTCTATTGATCAGTAGTGGGATCAGGTCCATGAGGGACCGCTGCACTTCTTCTGTGTGTGAAACAGGATGTCCTTGTCTCATAAAAGAAAACAAAACATTCTGATTTAATATAAATGTCCTTATCCATTTAATCATACAATTTCTCTACCTCCTTACTTTCTGCAAGTAATGCTGGAACATAAACTAGAATTCTTGTCATGGTGGTCCTTTTGAAGATGTTAGCATATAAGTTGCATGTATTGTTATGGCAACCCCTTTGTAGATGTTGACGTATATGCTACAATTATTATCATGGTGGCCATTTTGCAAATGCTTAGCATCACTAGCAGTAGAGTACAAGATGAGGAAATGTCCCATTAAGTCCTGTACCTTTGGACCTGCAGTGAAATCAATTCTACCAACTACATTATTTATCTCTCCAAGAAGAATTTGAGGCATTCTTCTATTTAGCTATAATTTCCTGTTGACTTTTTCAATTATATCAAGAATGTCTACATTGATATAGTTCAGTTCTTCCACTAGTGTGTCCACTTAGTGGTCACTGGACAAGGATTTTACATTGAGAGTAACAGCACTTATTTTTATGGGAGAGAAGAGGGTCTAAACACTGTGATTCTTGTCACCCTTTTCTTTATCTAGGTAGTCTCTTCATACTGAAGCAGGAGGGTCCCTGAAAGCAGACCAGAGCAAGTATTGACTTGGCCATTTGTCAAGCCTGGGCAACTAGAGATCTGGTCTGTTTGTGTGATTTTCAAAAACCTGGGAACCACATCTTTACCAGCAGCAAACAGGACTTTATAAAGGACCCTCACATACCATATGTCATGTAATTTCTAAGCTTTGTATGTTCCCCAGTGCCACTCAGGGCTTTACATGAAATAAGTTCTTTGAGAGTATTTCTTGAATGAATGAATAAATCAACTAAAATTAATACCTCAGGATTGAATCTATGTTACTGCTAACATCCAAGAGTGGAAATAATATGCCCTCCATGAGTAAGAGCTGTATGAATTTAGCAATATATTGACAAAGAAGCATTGAACTAACACTCATTCCTTTCCTTCTTATGCCAAACTCCAGCCTTTCAGAATCAGACTCCCATTGTTTTCCAATATACCTTCTATTTAGATAATCTAATAAATATATCATTCCAATGTGCTAATGAGGAATATAAACTTATTGGTAGATTTTTTCCAATTTATAAATAATAATAATTATACCCCTCCAGAAAACTAGAGATTAGTTTTATGTTCTAGATTTATCACTTTTAAAGTTTTCTCATTATTCATGATCAATTAAATCAAATGAGAATGAAAATATTTACCAATAACAGTTTTTATCTATGCAGCCCTCATGATCAAATAATTGAATTCTAGATGGAATACATTTTATTAGAGTAATTACAACAAAATTTGTATCTGCTTTTACTTTCATGAAACTCAAATTTGGTCAAGTCCTGTTTAATGGAATTATACCTATAAATAATTCAATTAAAACCATAAATGTCAAGAATATAGCTTAAACACATTAGAAAGCATAATAGCACCTGACAATCTTTCATTTAGAAGTAAGGTGTTGCATGGTAACTGACTATATTTTTTGCAAAGACATTCTTTTATTCATACAATTTATAATAATAATATTGAAATTGAACCTAACTTGGAGCAAACTCTTAAGTTTTAGTTTCGCCTTTTTTTCTCTTTTATGCTAGGTTAGTTGTTCTCAATTTCCCTCCTCCACTCAGTTAACTCTCTGAGAGGTTTCATAATGCTATGTCAATTATATTTCTATTAACCAAGAAAGAGAATCTAGGATATTTAAAAGGTGTTTAGGTTATCAGAAAGTAGTTGCTCCTTTTTGGTTTACCCCTACTTTCCTTCTGACTTCTAGATGAAAATAATGGTCATTTTTTCCTAATTTGTAAAGTCATTTGGCCCTAGAGGAACATAGATTTTCCTTAGTCATTCAGACAAGATATATATTTAAGAACTGGATGTCAGGCTCTGTGCTAAGTTGTGAGAATAAAAATACAGGCAAATATATGATTATTGTCTTCAAGGAGTTCCCATACTCTCTCTCAGAGACTGAAGCAAAAAATAATGCATTTTTCTACTTTCCAAAGCACTTTTGTTAATGTCACTGTTTTAACTCATTTGTACCCAGGGGAATAATAAGGTCTAGATTCATGTGTGTTTTTAAACTTCTTGGAAGTTTATAAAACATTTTAAAAAATCAGTATTAATAATTTTTAAACTTTTATCTCAGAGCTCCTAGCCTGAATAGAAGTTTGCAGTTTTGATGAAGAATTTGGCTTTCTCATTTCTTCTCCCTTCACAAATAGGGAATTACACAACCAGATATGCTTAGAATTTATTATTTATTTCATATTAGTTCTGGTACTGAGTAAAAATGAAAGTAAGCAATTTGAATGAACAGAGATTAATTTTAGATTTGTCATCTGCAATTTTGCACAATAAGAAAGAGGTAGAGAGAAAGGAGAGATAATACATATTGCCATCCTTTATGAGATCTTCTGGAGAAATAATTCCATAAGTATAAGTCTACTGTGCCACAAACTTCCTCAAACTTTCAAGAGGTGGAGGAATGCATAGCTAGGCATCTCTCCTGTTTAGCCTCTTGATCAATATCCCCAACTGAAAGGAAAAACTACAAATGAAATGATCCACCTCTTGTTCTTATAATCTTCCACCTCCCAATAAAAGCCCATTCAACATCCTCCCATCTTGGACTTTTGTCCATATCTATGGGATAGCAAGCCAATAAATTTTGATATTGACCCACAGAATTTCAACCACTAGGATACAAAACATTAGAGGGAAGGCCTAGGGCATGAGGACAATTACTAATTCACTCCATTTATATTATGTTTACCAAATCAAGTATGAACACTGAACTGCTTGACATTTCTGGCTTGTAGAAGCCCCTTGAATTTCATTAAGACACTTCCCTTGATACCAGGTCTGTAATTAAGGTCACGTGAAATAAAAGTATGCTTGGAAATATTACATGTTTTTCTCCAGACCACTACAATAAAATGAATATCACAATAAAACAAATCATATGAATTTTCTGGTTTCCCAGTGTACATAAAAGTTATGTTAATACTCTAAGGTAGTCTGTTAAGAATGTAATGATATATACTAAAAACAATGTATATTTCTAAATTAAAAGACTTTATTGCTAAAAATACTAACCATTTTCTGTATCTTTAGCAACTTATTCTCCTTTTGCTGGCAGATGATCTTGCCTCTTATGTTGATGGGGTAGTTGTGACAATTTCTTAAAATAATACAATAATGAAGCTTGCTACATTAAATGATTCTTCTTTTCACTTGAGTATTTAGACGCTTGGATGCCATGGTGGGGGAAAGAGAGAGACAGAGAAAGAGAGAGAGACAGAGAGAGAGAGAGACAGAGAGACAGAGAGACAGAGGGAGAGAGAGACAGAGAGATGGAGAGAGAGAGACAGAGAGACAGAGGGAGAGAGAGACAGAGAGATGGAGAGAGAGAGATTGAGGAAATGGAAAATTGGTGGAGCAGTCAGAACATACATCTATTGGTTAAGTTCAGACTTTGATCAGTATGGTTCGTGGCATTCCAAAACAATTACAATAGTAACATCAAGGCTCACTGATCACATCATTATAACAGATATAACAATAATGAAAAAGTTTGAAATATTGTAAGTGCTACCAAAATGTTACACAGAGACATGATGTTACAGTATGTTGGAAAAATGGTGCTGACAATTTCTCTATGCAGAATTGCCACAAACCTTCAATTTATAAAAATTGTAACATCTATAAAACAAAATGTAATAAATTGAGATATTCCTGTACTTTCTTGTAAGTGAGTGGTTAATTTGGAAAATGCTACCAGCACTTACAGCCTTTTATCTGGGAGAAATAATAGGGTTTAGCCTTCAGCAAGAATAATTAGTTAAAATAGAGAGGGCTCACCACCTTTTTGTATGATGTACCCTTTTGACAGTATGGTAAAATTTTTAAACCATTTCTCAAAATGATATTTTAAAATCCATAAAATTCACAATTTTGCAAAAAAAAAACCCAACTATAGTGAAATAAGGTTATTAAAATGCGTTTTAAAGTTAATGGAACTTAGGTTAATAAGCCCAGTCTTTCCCTCTATAGGATAGAAAGGATAATTAATTTAGAACCAAAAGGGTTAACTTCAATTCTAATACTCTTTCTTTTAAAGATGTGGAAACTGAGGACTAAAGAGGTTAGAGGAAGTCATACAGTATTGTAAGATTTAAATTAATGTCTAATACTTCAAATATTATTTTTATAAAGTTTATTATCTGACAAAATAGAACCACATGGCTCCACCAAAGTCTCAAGAAGAATGAGAGAGAGAGAGAGACAGAGAGACAGAGAGACAGAGAGAGACAGAGAAACAGAGAGAGAGAGAGACAGAGAGAGAGAAAGAGATAGAGAGAGAGACAGAGAGAGACAGACAGAGAGAGAGAGAGAGACAAAGAGACAGAGAGAGAGAGAGGGACATCTAGAGACTGCCATGCAATTTATATCCTGTCTACATCAGCACATAATGACAGGAAGTGAGTGAGGTTCTGGGAATCATAGTTTTGTTGGGGATCATAGTTTTTAGAGAAACAGATTCCAGTTACACAGTACTAAGTGAGAGATATGATTAGAACCCAAGGTCTTCTGTCTCCATATTTAATGGTACCCTGATTCTTTTCTAAGTTACTATTTAGATAAGCTACTTCCCTTCATACATTCTGCCTTTCATTCCCATGATTCTCTCCCCACACAGTAGAGATCTCAAGGAGGTGCTCATATTTTACCTTTCAAAGTCAATATTTGCAGTGGTATATGATTGTAGAAGAAAAAAAGAATAAACCTAAAATGAGTTGGGCCAAACTAAATACTTCATCTTTTTTTCCAGTGAATCTTTTCCAGAATTACTTCCTAATAATGAATAAAAATACATTAGTTTATGTAAATAAATTTCCATTTTTATTAAGTCCTGTGAGACTTATTTTTGAGGTTTTGGTTAAGTACCAAAATATGTAGTTGTTACTGTGTGGGAATTAGATGATATGATGGATAGAATATCAGACTTAAAGTTGAAATACTTGAGTTTGGAGAAGCTAGGTAGCTCAGTGGATAGAGTCAAGCCTATAGATGGTAGTTCCTAGCTTCAAATGTGACCTCAGACATTTACCAGCTATGTGATCCTGGGCAAATCACTTAACCCTAGTTGCCTAGCTTACTCTTCTGCCTTGGAACTAATACTTTGTATCAATATAAGACAGAAGGTAAGATTTTTTTTTTTAATGAAAGATCTGATTTGAAATTCTGCCTCTGTGACCTTAAGCAAATTAGACAACTTTTCACAGCCTTGGTTTGGGGGAAAAAGGGGGTATAAAATAATAGCATCCCATAGGATTGTTGTAAGATTAAATAAGACAGTTTTTTGGTAGTTCAATGGGTATGGCACTAAATAAGTAAATCAATTTGGGTAGGATTGTAATTTTTATTATGTTAGCTTGTCCTACCCATGAGCAATCAATGTTTTTCCAATTCTTTAGATCTAGTTTTAATTGTGTGGGGAGTGTTTTGTAGTTGTGTTCATATAGTTCCTATGTTTGTCTCGGCAGATAGATCCTAAGTATTTTATATTGTCTCGGGTGATTTTAAATGGAATTTCTCTTTCTAATTTTTGCTGCTGAGCTGTGTTGGAGATATAGAGAAATGTTGATGACTTATGTGGGTTTATTTTGTCTCCTGCAACTCTGCAAATTTGTTGATTATTTCAAACTAGCTTTTTAGTTGTTTCTTTAAATAGACCATGTGAATTTTAGTTTTGCTCCACCCTACTTAGTCTTTAGAATTCTAGCAAACCAGGAATCTATACACCCCAACTTCAGGATTAGCTGTAGGGGAGGATGGTCTATGACCTCTGTGCTAATGAGTGACAAATCAGAAACAACCGACTGACCCCCCTAGGCTGTCCTAAACCAAGTTTAATCCACCATTGGGACATGTGAGACACAGGAACTGATGTAAGGAATGGCCTTTATATTTTGCATCACTTCCTGTGAGGGGGGCTTTGGCAGCTTTGGTGGATTATGGAGGTGGAATTTGACTTGCAGGAGCTCTGAAGCATGGGTCCTGAGATGTCTTCCCTGAATGGTCACATGATAAGTGATAAGGCTGACTCCCCTTTCCCTCGACCTTTCTGAAGGCACCAGCCTCCAAGGAGGCCCCTCATCTTGGAGGAGGCCTCGTGGCTGGAAGCCAAGTTACATTTAATCTTCTGGGAAAGCCCCTTGCCTGAGGCCTCTGAACTTCCTCTGGCTCAGGCCAGGCTGGAGTAGATCTTTACCCTTTTCCCTCTTCCTCCTTTTTAATTTCTTCCTTCTATTGTAAACCACCAGAAAATCCCATTCTGACTGGAGTATTTCATTGGGATTTAGAATTTAAATCCCTGGAGACCCCTAAATAATATATTCAGTCTCAACCCTAAATTTTACCCTTAAAAACCATCCTCTCATCTGCAAAGAGTGACAGCTTGGTCTCCGCATTGCCTATTTTAATGCCTTCAATTTATTTTTCTTCTCTAATTGCTACTGCTAATGTTTCTAGTACAATGTCGAATAATAGAGGTGATAATGGGCATCCTTGTTTTACTCCTGATCTTATTGGGAAGGTATCTAGTTTATCCCCATTGCAGTTGATGTTTGCTGATGGTTTTAGATATATACTGTTTATTATTTTTAGGAAAGGACCTTCTATTCCTGTGCTTTCTAGTAACTTCAATAGGAATGAATGTTGTATTTTGTCAAAGGCTTTTCCTGCATTTATTGAGATAATCATGTGATTTTTGTTGGTTTACTTGTTCATGTAGTCAATTATGTGGATGGTTTTCCTGATATTGAACCATCCTTGCATTCCTTGTATAAATCCTACCTGATCATAATGAATAACCCTCATGATGACTTGCTGGAGTCTTTTTGCTAGTATCCTATTTAAGGTTTTTGCATTTGTTCATTAAGGAAATTTTTCTGTAGTTTTCTTTCTCTGTTTTTGACCTGCCTGGCTTTGAAATCAGTGCCATATTTGTGTTGTAAAAGGAAATTGGTAGAACTCCGTTTTTGCTTATTCTGTCAGATAGTTTGTATAATATTGGAGTTAGTTGTTCTTTCAACGTTTGGATTTATTTGTAAATCCATCTGGTCCTGGGTTTTTTTTTTCTTAGGGAGTGCTTTGATGGCTTCTCAATTTCTTTTTCTGAAATGGGGTTGTTTAGGTATTCTTTTTCTTCCTCTTTTAGTCTAGGCAATTTATATTTTTGTAAATATTAATTATTTTTGGTTTGATTTATCTGGTTCTGATAGAGGAAGGTTCAGGTCTCCCACTAGTATAGTTTCTCTATCTATTTCATCCTTGAGCTCCACTAGTTTTTCCTTTAGAAATTTGGATGCTATGCCATTTGGTGCATACATGTTGAGTACTCATTTCCTCATTGTCTATACTGCCTTTTATCAGAATGTAATTACCTTCCCTATCACTTTGAACTAGATCTATTTTACTTTGGCTTTGTCAGATATCATAATTGGGACTCCTGCCTCCTTTTTATCAGTTGATGCCCAATAGATTTCACCCTATGTGTATCTACCTTCTTCATGTGTGTTTCTTGTGGACAGAATATGGTAGAGTTTTGGATTTTAATCCACCCTGCTATAGCCTTGTGTTTTATGGGTGAGTTCATTCCATTCACATTCAGAGTTATGATTACCAGCTGTGTATTTGTCAGCATTTTGATTTCCAATTTTAGTCCTGCCCTTTCTTCTTTCACTATTTCCTTCTGCACCAGTGTTTTGTTTTTAATCAGTCTTCCTAATTCCAATCCTTATTTTACTTCCATTTCTACCCCATCCCTTCTTATTCCTCTTATTTTCTTTACAGTCTTTTTAAACTACCCCCACCCTCTCCTTCCCTTTAAAACTTCCCTCCCTCCATTCCATTTGTTACCCTTCTACTTCCCTAAAAGGCCCAAATCAATTCTTGGCCCTAATGTATTTGATTGTTATTCTCTCTTTGAGTCAATTTTAATGCACATAAGAATTAAATATTTCCTATCTCCAACCTCTTTATCCTTCCAGTGTATTGATATTCTTCCCCTCCTCCCACTATGAGCTTTTTTGTGACATATAAATTTACCCCATTTTGATTCTTTTCCCATTTCTCTTATTATTAACCTCTTTTTAAAACTCTAGTTGTATATATATATATATATATATGTATTTATATATATTTATGCATACATATATCTAAATACATTTTTATCTCTTGGCATTTCATCCTATACAGTTTGTCACTGTTCCTTCTAAGTATAATTCTTCTAGCTACCCGGGTGATAATAACAATTTTTAAGAATTACCAATATCCTCTTTTCTTGTGGGGATACATATTATTTTAACTTATTGGGTCCCTTAATAAAAGTTTGTTTGTGTTTTGTTTTATTTTGTTTTTGTTTTTTCTGATTCTCTTGAGTTCTATGTTTGGGCAACAAATTTTCAGTTCAGGTTTGGCCTTTTCTTTACAAATGCTTAGAATTCTTCTATTTTATTAAATGACCATACTTTCACTTCTAAGAATATAGTCAGTTTTGCTGGGTAGTTGTTTCTTGGTTGTAGACCTAGTTCCTTTGCTTTCTGGAATATCATATTCCATACCTTTCAGTGTAGATGCAGCCAGATTCTGGTTATCCTAACTGCAGTTCCATGGTATTTGAGTGACTTCTTCTTAGCAGCTTGTAATATTTTTCCCTTGGTCTGGTAGTTTTTGAATTTGGCTATAACATTCCTGGATGTTGTCAGTTGGGGATTAAGTACAGGAGGTGATCTGTGAATTTTTTCAATCTCCACTTTTCCCTCCTGTTCTAGAATGTCAGTGCAGTTTTCTTGGATAATTTCCTGTAGGATGATGTCCACGCTTTTTCTTTTGTCATGGTCTTCTGGTAGAACAATGATTCTTAAATTGTCTCTCCTCGAATGATTTTCTAAATCTTCTGTTTTGTGAATGAGGTGTTTCATAATTTCCTCAATTTTTTCATTCTTTTGATTTTGTTTTATAGTCTCCTGCTGACTTGTGAAGTTGCTTGCTTCTAGTTGTTGTATTCTGGATATTAATGACTGTATTTCATCCCTGGCCTTTTGGTCATCCTTCTCCTTCTGGTCTGATTTTATTTTGAGGTCATCTTTCATCTTCTTTGCCTCATCTTTCATCTCCTTTCCCTCTTTTTCATGTTGATTAATTTTGGCTTTCAAGACACTATTTTCTCATTTTAGTTCAAGTGCCTCTGTTTCAGATGACATGTCTTGCTTTTCAAGTTTTTTTTTCTTTCCTAGTTGTCTTCAGCCTCTCTTAAATGTGTTTTGAATTGTATTTTGAGTTATTTCAAAGCCTCTGTCCAATTTGCTGGAGTTTCTGTGTTTTTGCTTGGTGTTCCTTCATCCTCCTCTGTTACATTTGCTCTTTGTTCATTGCCTGGATAGAAGCTGTTGAGAGTAATTTCTTTTTTACTTTTCTGTTGTTTGCTCATAATTGCCCCCTTTGTCCCCTGTAGTTGCCTGCACTCTTGCTCCTCTCATTGTGTGTTGGATATGTCAGTTTGGGCTTTTCTGTCAGCCTTCACCCTTGGAGCTTAGGTAGGCACTCAGAGCAGTCTGTGGGGGAGGGGTATTGGAGTATGAGCTTCCCTGCCCTCTGAATGCTTGATGAGATTAACCCCAGCTGAACTGAACTTGCAGAGCTGGATATCCCCTGCTTCCAAAATTTGGGAAGGGGAGGAGGCAATATGAAGTGTCTTGACTGCAGCACCTAGGCTGCCTCCTCTATGCTTCTCCTTGAGCTGCCTCCAATCCACTCCTTTTAGGAGCCCTGAGCCTGCCACAGATTTGTCTGCAAGTGTCTCCCTCCAGACTGTCACTGATGGAGGCTCAGAAATGTGGGTGGGGGTGGGGTCATGGGACCTTCCTTCTTCCTTCCCCTTAAATCCAAGTGTTCTCAAATTCAGGCTTTTTGGGGTGTGCACCTTTTAAGATGAGTCCAGCAGGAGGGTTTCTTAGCTCTGTACTGTTGTTATATTTGATTTTTCATCCCCTAGGAGCATTTGGTTTTTAATCAGTGAGGAAGGGTTTTCAGGGTCTGAACTTTCATTGCCTCTATGCTGCCATCTTGACTACACCCATCCTCAGGCCCCTTCCACACTCTGTATTTTTTAAAGGGGACATAGTTGCTACAATAGTAAGGAAATTATTTGGTTTGCACCATTCAAAAGATCATTCATTCTCTATGTGTGTTTTGGGGAAATCTAGGTACTTATACTTAATTACAGCTTATGGAATACTGGCACACTTTTACAGTAGGTCTTTTTAGTTTCTTTATAGGCTTATTTTTGTTCCTTTTTTAAGCATTACATATACACATTGTATAACTTCAAAAGAATAAATTAGTTCAGCCTAATTTTCTTTTTCTTTTAGTGATGCTCATTTCTTATAGATTGCAGGCAAAGAAGTATAAATTGGATCAAGTTTATCATGACTTAACAGTTCCTTATGACATAATTATCAATAAGCTGGAAAGTTATAATTGGGTATATTTGTAAGGAGGGAACTGGACAGTTTTTCATACTAGAAATACTTAGAAAGTTATTCTCACTGGTTCTGAGATCTTAATAATTTGGCCATACCTAGGTGCGTGCTAATCATTAAGGATGCAACGTAAATGACAAGGATAGAGGAGGTGCTCATTAAGTTAATACATGTCACAAAATTGAAGTCAAGAATGACCAAAAACTTTGAGGATAAGGGGCAACTAGATGACTCAGTAGATAGAGAGCCAGACCTAGAGATGGCAATTCTTACATGTGTGACCCTGAGCAAGTCACTTAACCCCACTTGCCTAGCCTTTATCACTCTTCTGCCTTAGAAATGATATTTAGTATTGATTCTAAGTAAGAAGGTAGGTTTAAAGAAAAAAATCTTTGGGTATAGTATCAGAATTGAATTGAATTGAATCAGAATCAGAATTGAAGAATTTCTTGCAAATAAAGGAAAAAACCCAATGAAGGTTAGCCGATTGTAGAATATTGGTTAAAGAGAATATAAGGAAGATGGAAAATAATTGATTAAGGAATGTGGTAAAAATGTATGGCTGATACTCAAAACTGGAGAATGATAATGGAAGAACTATTTAAATGAAGTTAACTTGACTGAATAGGCTGAAGAACAGCAGTTCATTCAAGAAGCTAAATACTATTATGAAAGGCTATTTCTGGATGAAAACTTGTTAGATGTTATTTGTATAAATTAAGGGTCAAAGATATAGAAGGGATATCATAGGTCTATACTAATGACTAGCCACAGAGAGGCTATGGGAAATATTTTCCAAATTCATATATGTAACATTGGTGCAGAAGCAAGATGTGATAATGGGAATTTAAATTTCTCTGATACCTTATAAAGTTTATTTATTTTAAAATCAAAACATCTGATGGATTCTCACTTTGATTAATTGACAAAGTTATATCCCCAGAGATAAAAGAAGTGATGAGGGAAACGTCTATTCTGCTCTTCAGTTTCTGTGCAGTATGGAAGAAATGTTTGGTGAATGGGAACATTGGAAAAATCATCTTAGATTTTGTAGTAGACAAATAAGTGGGCAGTGGACATAGTTTAAGATCCTATACAGGTCTTTAATGACTTAAGCTAAAGATGGCACTGTAAACAATGATGTTTTAGCAATAAAATCACTAATTACCATGAGAAAAAATAGATATTTTTATCTAGTTAGGCAGCAGTAAGATGTTATTTAAAAGGATGTGTGTGTGTTCAAGATGGGAGGAATAGATTTTTGGAGATTTGGGAGATTATGTTCCTACTAAATATATATGACTATATATATCACTTTCATGTTTTGAATATACATCTGTACCATAATTTTTATTAGAAAAAAGAGGTTAAAAACAGTTTAACAAATCATCAACTGTGTCTGACGGTTTATGTAATATTCTATACCTATTATCTCCCTGACTTTGCAAAAGAGAGGAGTAATATCTTTTCAACTCTTCTTAGGCACCAAGACAACTCTTTATGATTACACAATATTAGAATTTCCTGTTTTTTGTTTTTGTTTTTTATTTATTTTGTTCTTTCTTTTTGTATTGCTACAGCCCCTTTTAACTTTTTTTCCAGGTTCTGCTTACTTCACTCCTAATTAGTACATACAAGTCTTTCTATGCTTCTCTGAATTCCTAATATTTACTGTTCCTTATGGAATAATATAATTTTCTTATATTCATATACACCAATTTCTTCTTAGTCATTTCCCAAACATCTATTTTGTTTTTAGTTCTTTGCTATCACAAAAAAGTACATCTGCAACAATTTCTTTCTATCTCTGATATCCTTGATGAGGAATCTTTGAGTCAAAAGGAATGGCATATTCCTATTAAAAATGATGCACCCCATGAAAACTTTTACTATTCAGCTTGATTTCATAGAATATTAGAATCATATATTTAAAACTGAATTGAACTTCAGAGCTCATTTAATCCAAACTCCTCGTTTTACAGGTAAATAAAGTCTCAAAATTGAAATGACTTTTCCAAGGTCATGTAGATGGGAGAGCTGGGATTTCAATGCAGGACCTCTCACTCTACATCTTGTGATAGAGAAATGAGAGAGAAGTTTTGAAGACTCGTGGACCAAGATGCAAAAGACAAGATTCCAACGGAATGTCCCCAGATGGGGCAGTTGGGGGTTTGCTGGCCACACTCTGAGAGGAGAAACTGGGCTTGTGAACTTTGTTTCTGACTGGTAGAGACACACTTTTATTCCCTGGAGGTTTTTGGCTGGCCATACTGAGAAGACAAACTTGGCTTTTTGAACTTAGTCTCTGTCTCTCTGGCTCTTAGCAGTTGGAGCTGGGGGGGGGGGGGGGTGGGGTCTGGTCTCTGTGTCTCTGATTGGAAGCCACTCTTTTTCTTATTGGAGGTTTTTAGCTGGTCACACTGAGAAGAGAAACTGAGCTTTTGAACTTAGCCTCTGGCTCTCTGGCTCTGGGCAGTTGGAGTTGATCAGGGGGCTTTTGGTCTCTGTTTCTGGGACTGGAAGTCACTTCCTTCCCTGGAGGTTAGACTTGGTTTTTGGACTTTGATGGGGCTGACTTGGTTACTTGAAGTTCTCTGACTTTTGGACATTTGAAATTGACAAGAAGGAGAAACCTAGCTGAAGAAGAAGAAAGAAGACCTTGAAAAGCCATTGTTCTCCATCTCCCTGTCTCAGAGTCACAGTGTGTGACTGGACTACTTTCTCAATCATTCATTTAGATTAGGGACTTCCTTATCCCCCTTACCTCAGTTTTCCATCCTGTTATCCCAATAAATCCCTTACCTGAGAAAGAAACTTAGAGTATTTTATAATTCACTCAGGGGGGAGGGAAAATTGGTAGGAGAAGGGTGGCAGGAGGAAGAGGGTTGGAGGAGGGAGTGAGGGAGGAAGGAGGTTAGGAAATAGATCAGCCATCGTTAGGGATCAATAGGCGGATTCCTCAGAGCAGTTCCTTGTGTATCAGCATCTGTGTGTGTGTGTGTGTGGCAGCATTCCCCAGCATTTCATTGTTTTCCCTCCATTACATATAAGCAGGTTTAGGTTCCTGTAGCAGCCTTTCTAGTCACAGCCAGCCAGAGAATAACAGCCATTGTGAAGTAACAGGTTCCCCTCAGTTTATCCTCTCTAGTTCAACAAGTAAAAGTTCTTTCAGCTTACACTCTCCATTTCAATCAGTAATAGTTTCCCTCAGTTACATTTCTTTATTACAATAGAGTACACTTTTACTTCATTGCCACCCCTGATAATGTTCTATAATAAACAAGGCATTCAGTCTTAAAACCTGTCATCTTTAAACTTTCTTTGCCAATATTGCCTACCTCAAACTAGCTGCTGGGTTCTGTTGATTCTCTTGCATTTATCCTCTCATCTTTAGCCACACCTTCATTACCTTTTACAGAGATTATAGAATTAGCCTTCAAACTCATTCCCTTGTCTTGAAGTCTTACCCTGTTTCTAATAATACTCATTGGGCAGCCAAAGTAATCTTAATATACTGGTCCAGTGACATCCCTCCCATAAGAACGGAAACAAGAATAAAAATCTTTACTTATGATCTTATTTATAAGATCATATATATATATATATACTTATGATAATAATTTCTTAGGCTGGCATTTAACACCTTCTACTAGCTGGCTCTAAAACTATATGACCAGTTTGATTTCAAAGTACTTTACTTTTCATAAATCAGCATTGCAGAATAAAGGACTGCTAACTTTCTTGATAATTTCCTCTTGTCTGTTCTCTAGCCTAAGAGCAATATCTCAAAAAGTACCCCATCTCCTATCTCCTTGCTTTTGCATGGACTGTCACCTGTGTGCTCTGCCTCTTCTCCTCTGTCTCTCAGTTTTAGTGATTTCCTTAAAAACTCAGTTCAAATCCTATGTTCTGCAGGGAGCCTTTTCTGCCATCCCAGCTATTAATACATTGTCTATCAAATTGTCTTAGTTTAGCCTTTATACATTTTGTGTGGATTCAAAATTAGTTATATTTTGTCTCCTCTGTTAGAATGTATGCTTCTTGATGGCAGGCTATAATTTTTTTCTCTTTACATCTCCAGAATTTCGCATTGTTCCTGATAAGCTCACGAAAAATTATAAAAATGCAAAAATCTGAGAAAAATGCATGTTGACTAACTCTCATGATCCCCACAATGGTCAGTAACTTTGCCAAAATTAATACTACTTCCAGAATTCATAACTATGATTAAATAGGCAAAATTAGCAGTGGAGAGATTTCAGTTCACAAGAAAAAGGATTTTCTAACGATCAGAGCTATAAAAAAAATGAATGACCTTTTTTGTGAGGTAGTCAGTTTCCTGTCATTCAGAGTTTTCAAGCAGAGGCCGAATGGCCAGAATGTTGAATATAATATTTCTGCTTAAGTTAAATTTTTAAAATTATGATTTCTAAGGTAACTTTCACTTCTGAGGCTCTTTTTATAAAATCCAGGAGTTTTAAAAGAAAGTAAGGAGTGTTGTGCATTTGAAACCCAGTACTATACACTGAGATAATTAAAGATTGCATAAGAATGAAGAAGAAAAATTAAAGGGAATAGAATTTTCAAGATATAGAAGTAACTAAGAAATAATAAAGGTTTATTAACCATAATGATTGTGAGTTGTATTCTCAACCTTTACCGAGAATAGAACCCATGTAAAGACTTAAGTAAAAATCTGTGAGATTTAAATTAGCAAAAGATAACTCTTTAACACTCATTATTGTTAAATATTTTATTTGCTACTATAGGAGAATTAAGAATTTTATTCTACTTCATAGGATCATAGATTTAGAACTGCAAATGACCTGAGAACTCAACTAGTTCAGTAGTGTCAAACTCAAATGGGTCTCTGTGGGCTGTATATTTACTTAGAAAATCACAATTTAACATTATCTTCATTTTATTGTTGTTTTATTTATTTTGTTAAAGATTTCTTAATTACATGATAATCTTGTTAGGTTTATACTCAGGAATTTTGCTGGTTGAATTTGTAGAGACCATGTTTCTGATCTAGACCCCCCCCCCAATTTTGCAGATGAGAAAATGAGTCAAAGTTGTGTGTGGAAACTGAATATTGTGAAATTTCCATTGAGTTATGTCTCAGTTCAGGTTAACAAGGATGTGCTCAATAATAAGTGATTTTTAATTCTTCTCATCTCTTTATTCTTTTCCATAAAATAATCTTTGACTAAATTACTTTCTTAATAAGTGGATAAAGCTGCTGATCTGAATTATCGTTGTGCTCCACTACCTAAATGAGCCTCCTTATTATTTGAATTATTTGTTCTTCTTCCCTATCTATAACATTCTCTTTTGAATTGAGAATGTTCCTTGAAATACAGTTTGTTCTAATAAAGATGCCTAGGAAGGAAATAATGGTGCTAGAAAATGAAAGTTTCAGACCTCTGAATCAAGAGGGAATAATCAACTATGATACGCTAAAAATTCTTTAGGAAAAGGTCAATAAACTCATCATGGTCATAGACTATTTGGGAAAGTAAGAAGAAAGTAAAAAGAAAGAAATGCGGGAAGAGCTCAAATAGCTTATAATTGCATCTCTGATGCTAGTAATAAGAATTTTATTTCTATGGTTCCTATGTAGCCTGATATTCTAGGTGGGCCATCAGAAATTAAAACCAATAAAAATTTTTAAAGAAATTTCATGGCCTTGCGCAAAATGTGAGAAGCTCCATTGGTAAGGCATAAAATCATAAAATGATTAACATGATAATATGTCTTCCCTACTTTTGTCTTTTAACACCAAATGTGCCCATTAGAATATCAGAGAGCTATAAGATTAAACTGGGCTCTTGCCAAGGCTTCAAACTCATTTTAGTAGAAGAACAAATGATCTTTTAGTGCTTGTTTATATTTGATACAAAGAAAATGGATATTGGGAAAGTCTAAGTATTCATACAAAACAGTCTGGGTTCTGTTCACTGTTCAGTTTTCTTGGGGACCCAAGGGGGAAGGGACAGAGTTTTTCTAGACTGAAGAGATGAGGAAAGATATTTAAGTTTTGACTCCCTTCTCCAAGATCTTGGGGCAGAAACAATGTTCTAATGACTGAACTTGAAATCTTGAGCCTAAGCAGCTAGGTGGCAGTGTGCGTGATCCAGAATTTCAGACATTAGCTGACTAGCTGTGTGACCCTACGTAAGTGATTTAACTTCTTTCTACCTCAGTTTCCTCTGAGTTAAATCAAGGATAAGAAAAGCAACTTCATTCCAGGGATTTGGGGAGGATAAAATGAAAAAAAAGATATTTGCAAAGTGTTTCATAAACCTTAAGGTAGCAATTATTGCTATTTTTTGACTGAGGAATTGATAATGTTTTATTGTTTTTGGAAAGGATCAATACCGCTATTTCCTCACCACTCAAAAATTAATCGAGCAATTGGTTTTAGCTTTTACATCCCGTGGCCTCTCAAGATTTCACAATTAGCCACTTAGGTGGCAAGAATATCCTGGATTCCTGCCGCTTGGACAGTTTGTATTCCCATTCAGGTGGGGATGTTAACAGCTGCCTCTGACCTTAAGAACTTCACACTGAGACCAGGGTTGGATGTTGAAATAGCTTTTACTTCCAACAACTCAGAATCTGACCAATTATTTGCCTCTTACTCAAGACCTAATTTCTCTCTTATTGCCTGAATGGAAAGTCATGGAGATATAGTGCAGAGTGCTGAACTCTGAGTCAGGAAAGTTTGGAATGGAATTCTGATTCTTACCTTTACTCAGTGAGTATATCCAAACAAATTACTTAAGTTCTCTCAACCTCAGAGCAGCAATGTTTTTACAGATTGGTTCCTCTGCATGTAGCATTTTTCTCTTCTATAAAGTAGGAATGATAAAGTATGTAATATCTAATTCATGGCTATATTTTGAGGCTCAAATGAGAGTATATTTTAAATATCAAAATATTAAATATTTTAGAATAATATAAATGTCACATTTTAAATTACTTTTAAGGTCTTTGGAACTTGGCTTGTGATTTCTGATCAGAATTTCTGATTCTTCGCCCCATTTCCCCTTCTTTGCAAGTCTGGGTCACTGATATTTGCTGAATGACTCTTGGGTTAAGTCCCAGGTGCGCTTGGATCCATAATTCAGATGTTGATCTTCTTGGTATTAGTTTCTGGCTGACCACTCTTTGGATGATGACAATCCTTTCTAGGAATATTCTCAGCTTTGCTCCCTTTAAGCTTCTCCCTGCTGCCTGCCCTCTCCTATTTCAGACGAAACCCAGGTAATCATATATCAGCATAATCATATTGTCATCATAAAGTAATCCTTGTGATTTTCTAGGTGGATTCTTGACTTCATATCTTTTAAAAACCTTTATTCATAGATTTGTATTTCTTTTTTGAATTGCCATATTTATGGACTTTTTCTTAAGGTTCTTTCTGTGGTTTTTGTACTAAAACATGTTAATTTTGTTGGAACTTCAATTTCAATGATGCAGATTGTATCTTTTTGTTTGTTTATTTTTGTTTTTAATTTCCTGCCATGATCTCTTTGATGATAGCCTTTATACCCTTTTTCTTGCATGATGATACTTCCCTTCTATCCTTCCCAAGATGAATTTCTTTACTTTTCCAATTAGCTATCATGTCATAAATTTCCAGGTATTTCTTAACCAGACTACCTCTACTCTCCCTATCTTCTTATCTCCAGAAACTTATACTCTACTGTAGAATACTGAACTCAGGTGGGCATTTCCTTTATTTTACCCAATGTCAGTCCTCCCCACCACTTTCCTGACATACATGCCCCTATAAATTACTACCCCTCTCATTCCTCCTTTTTACCTCTCATTTATTGCCACCCCCATTAGGATATCAGCCCCTTTAGAGCAAAATATTGGCTTATTTTCTTATATATGTAGGTTTTGCATTTAACACCTGACCTGCTACAGGGTAGACAATTAATAACTGTTTTATCCATCCATTTATCTATTTATGTATCTATCTACCTCTGTCTGTCATCTATGTATGGACCTATCATTTCTGTATATATATCATCTGTTTGTATATAGGTAGGTAGGTAAATATGTATGTATCATTTATATATCTATCTTTTCTATATAGGAGTACATAGAATCAAAGATTATCAAAATCATTATAGAGATAAGGAAGTAGACTCAATGAGGGAAGGTGATTTGCCAGGGTCATATAAATAGTAAGTGACTGTCAGGATTTGAACCAAAATCTTCTTACTCCAAATTCATTATTTTTTGTACCATATCAGGTCAGTTCCTATGAGCTTCAGCTAGGGCTCAACACTCTTCTTGTAAGACTTCTAATAACTTCAGATAGCATTAATCCATCCAGAATCTTTTTTCTGATGAAATCAGTATATATGTCAATCCTACAAGAAAGTTGAGTTTAGCTATACTTGTGTTATGTATTTATATGTACTTTTACATTTGTTAGTCTTTGGAAAATCCTTTTGGGCCAAGAAAATATTGTTTTATTCTTTTGCATTCCCAAACGTCTGGCATTGTACTATTTGCTAATTGCTCACCAAATATTTAATTTATATTGGAAAATTTTATACTTCTGTCTCATCTGCATTAGAGATGAAATAATAGTAAGGGTAATAGATATAGTGTTCATTTTAATTTGAGTTCAGAAGGGAGGTTTGTATTCCTTTCGAATACAAAGATAGAATTATCATATATCATCATATCATTTCACATATCATATCAGTCATTGATTTCTCTCAGAGAGTATCTGGTTTCTTTGTGAAGTCAACCACCTGATTAGTTGGAAAAATTGAACTGTAATACATGGGTCAATGGACTTGATGAATTGGCTTAGAAATTACTTTAGAGGAACTTTTGTTTTCCTAGCAATCCTACTGGGGATCTAACACTTGTTCAAAAGCATGAGGATCTGTCTTGTTTGTAATTTTTCACTCTTGCTAGTGTAAATAGACAATAAATTCCTTTGACACATAGAGGCACAGACAAATGTTACTGTACATCTCCAATGTGTCTTCAATAGGAGTAACACTTAACAATTTACTCACTTGGGGACTCTCTGTTATGATGTCATGACTTTTTACTCTTTACAAATGTCAGCAACATTCATCTTTCAAGAGTTTCATTGCTCTTAAGGTATATTTCTCAACATGTGTTCATTCATTCAACAAGAACTCTGCTGAAGGAAAGGACAGATTCCTATTTTCAATTTTTCTCAGTTCTTTTAGTTTGTCTTTTGCTATGAATCATAGGAGAATTTTATTCCATGCATTCCCACCACCTGCCACTGTTGCCAGCTGGTTGTCAAAATGAAAGCAAATTGTTACAGTTTATGATATAAATCTGTATTTTACCAGATTAAAAAAATTCCTAGATTGTAATTTTATTTTCATATTTCCTTTGGATTTTTATATAGAAAATATTTTTAATATCTTCAGAAGCATCAGTACATACCACAGTAGGTATAACATTTGGTGACAAGTAAGTTTCCTAGTATACTTGACTATTGCCACAGGAAATCCTCACTTTTATTTTCTCTGTCTCTAATTGTCTCTTTGCTCTCTGTCTTTCTCTTTCTCTCTTTCAATCTCTCTCTCTTACTCTGACTCTACCTCTGTCTCTCTGATTCTCTCTGTTTCACTGTCTCTCTGTCTCTGTCCCTTCTCTTCCTATTTCTCTTCTTCTTCAGCATGTTTAAACATAGATATATATGTGAATGTATATGCATACTTATGTATTCATGTTCATCATACATACAGAATATCCAAATTGATTTGGTCCAGGCAGTTGCAAAGGGGCACTATATTCTGTAATGATGGGGAGTAGGATAAAAAAAAGGTTGGGGGAAAATTGGAATGTAGGAAAGACAGTTGAAAACTGAACAAGGACTTCTGGGAAATTCTGAGGAGTGGGGGGTCTTGGGTGTGGATACACAGAAGGGAGTGGAAGGAGTTGCTGTTTCTCTGGGCCATTTCAAGACACATTTAGGGATTTCTGACACTGACAGAAATCTTAACATCATGGGTTCCTGTTTAAAACATTGCTGGTTCCTGTCAAGAAACCTATTTTCTTCAAAGACTTTCATTCCATGAACTATTGAGATACTGGACTCAAATTGGGGAGCAGTGCTCTTCCCTTATTCTACCTCTCCCCTGGCTATGAGTAAACCTTGTACTTAGATTTATAATTAGATTTATTTAGAAAGAGATTTAGGGTGACCTACAAGCCCTCTAACCTTTATTCTTTGCCCCAATCAACAATTAAATCAAATAATCAGTTAGATAGTGAATTCAGTCTTTTTTAATTACATCTAGAGAGTAAGCTGATTGGCAGACTCCATCTTGTTGCCAGTTTTCAAGAAGACACAAAGGGGAGGCTTGTGAGTGCCCCAAAATAGCACATATCAGCACAAATACTTCTCCTTATTGAGAAGATTTCCCCGCTGCCCTTGAGGGCCAGCACAGCAACCATCAAGGGGCAAGCCTTCACTGAGGGGAGATCTTCATTTTGTCTCCCTCAAATAATTCAGGGACTCTGGGAGGGGGTAGTGAGGGAAGCCATTTCATCAACCCTTTCCTCACTGCCTTCAACCCTCATTTCTTCATCTAAGGAATGAGAGTCCCCCAAAATTACAATTCCAAGCACCAGGATAGCCTGTGCAAAATTGCTGAATTGTTAGTTGGAATACATAGATACATATTTTTGTGTGTATACACAAGTTTTTTATCTTTCGACAAGCCATTTTAACTATTTGGGATCCATTTCCCTCATATCTTTTAGCAAGGAAACTTTATAGATTTGTGAAATATGTTCAAGTTTCTCCATCCAGAAAAAAAGTAATAATCTGACTCCCTTTGCCTTTCAACCATCATTCATCTCTCTGCTATTTCCAGCTAAATTTTTCATTCTTGCTTCTGTCCTCATCATTTCACAGAAAAATACTTTCTTTGAGTTCATCAGTGACCTCATTCTAGATTAGTCCAGAGGTCTTTTTCACTTTTCATCCTTTTTGACACAAGCTACATTTGGAGCCAACTCACATACCTTCCCTTGACATCTTCATCTACTTGACTCCCATTTCACTAGACTCATAGAATCACAGAATCTTAGAATGTAGGGATTTCTGAACTCATCTAGCCCTAATAAGAGTCTCTTCTATAAACATATATGAAAATGCTTACCTACTCTCTGAAGACTGTCCTATACCACATTGGACAGGTTTAATTGAGTCATCTATATATTGAGTAGGAAGATAAGAGATAGCTAGTGGTGACAAAAATGTGATTTTTGTCAATTTTGTGAAAACATTCACACAACTAAACAAGGCAAAGATGTAGTTCCTGCCTTACACTCAAATATATGCTTCTTTTTTAAAAAAAAATCCTTAGATTTTTACTTAGAATCACTACTATGTTTTGGTTTTATGGTAGAAGAGCAGTAAGGGCTAGGCAATGGAGGTTAGGTGATTTGCCTGAGGCCATACAGGTAAGAAGTGTTAGAGACCAGATTTGAACTCAAGACCTCCCTTCTATCCACTGAAAACTACCTAGCTGTCCCCAAAAATATGTGTCTTATGTTACATGCTACCTTTCTGGAATTACTTTTAAACAGATTTCACCTGTGGGAAATGGAAGGTAGAGAGCAAGCTATGCAAGAGAAGGAGTGGTAATTTGTCTTGAATCCCACTCTCTGTTTTTTTATGTGGTACTGAATATGTAGTAAAAGAAATATTTAGTAAGGGGAAAATAGTATTTTTCTTGGTATAATTGTGATGACTAACAGTTACATAGTTATATAAACTATACAGTTTCAAAGCACAGAATTATAGAATATTAATGAGGGCCAAAATAGATGTTCAAGACTTAACCCAAAACTCTCATTTTATAATGGAAGAAATTAATGTCTAGTGAAATGGGAAATTACTCAAAAGGAGTGTTCCTAGTATAAAATAAGTATATAATACTTATTAAAATATATTACATATCCAAAACATAACTATATATTAAAAACTAGGCATATCTAATAAATAAGCATTTATTAAGCATTTACTATAGATGAGGCACTATGCTAAAGACAAATAGAAAATAGTTCTTCCCTCATAGCTTACATTCTTTTAGGAATGTAGAACTTTGCAAACATAAAATAAATATGAAGTAATAATGTAATGATATTAAATCCATGCTCTTTCATTCTCAATTTAGTGTTATTTGTCCTCTATCCAATGTTGTCAAACATTCAGTTGCAAAACACTTTTCAGACATATCATTTCATTTGGTCCTCGCGATGACACTTTGAGGTTCATAGCTTCAAGAATTGTTATCCTAATGTAACAAATCAAAAGACTGATGCTTAGAGAGGTGACTTGACATTATGGTCAAAATCACACAGTAGTGCTAATGCTAGAACACAGGTCTTCTGAATTCAAATGCAACACATGTTCCCCTATACAACACTGTGTACTGCATATCTCTAAGAGGGAATATACTTGAGAACCATGCTTAATTCTTATGTATTATAATTCATCATGGGAATGAATTTTGTTTCTGATCTGTGAAAAAGCTTGAAAAGAGTTTCATGATAATGAAAAATACAGATTAACAAATGCATTTATATCTACACAAACATATACCCTTTAAATTAAATAGTACACTTAACTATCTTAATGAGCTCTATGCATTTTAATTTTATGAAACATTCTAATAGTTTGATTGTTAAGCTGTGCTTTGCTATAATGAAGTCTTTTAAAGTCTTAGGCTTCTATTATGAAGTAAAGTGGGGTAGGGTGTTTACTCATTGACATAATCTATTGTGCTTTGGGAAATCTAATTGGTGGGATGGCTTGTTTTGGAGTATGCAGAGCAGCACCCACTTCTTTATGAGGGTAACAAAATTTGAGCTTGATTAAGTGGAAAATTGTGTCGTGTGTATTGTTGCTATACTATTTTTATAAATGCATGCTCTGAGGATGGTGATGCGAAACTAAAGGTTTCATCTGGTGTTTTTGTTATGAATAGCTGAATGAACGGCTTTCCCTGAAATAGCACTTTTATGCTGTTTCTGTTTTTCCATTTCCAAGCTGTATTTGAAACTCATAAATACATTATTTGTAGATCAAGAGGGTTAAAGTACAGTAAAAATAATGTCTAAATAATACTGTAATCCAACCGAAAAGAGTAGTTACTTACAAAAAGGGTGGGAGATTACTATAGGTCTTGAATGACCTCAATGAGTGAAGGGGTCCACTCATGGAATGAGTCAGAAATGAATTGCTCTGCATTAGTGATATTTGATGGTACAATAGATGGTGGAAATTGGAAAGAAAGAGGTAAAAATCATAGGTCAAAACTATTACATTTGCCTTTCTTTGCTGTAACTTTGTTTTGTGAAACATTGGACTAGAAATTACATAGTATTTATAGAACATAATACAGTGGGAAGTACATTATTTTTATTAAAGAAAAAAGTCTCTTGGGCCAAAAATGTATGTCAGGTGGACACAGCATTCTAGTCATTTTGTGTAAGAAGGTTTCAGATTTTCTAACACTTGGACAATTAAATTAACTGTTTTATAGCATTTTTTAAAAATTTAAGTGACTGGAATTGGAGTCCTTCTAATTGGTCCTATTGTATCTTCAGGTCCATGGCACACAAGAGATAGCTTCCTGTCAATCTACAATTTACAAGCCACCACTTCCATGGAATCTCTTTGTTGAAGACAAAATATAATATATCATAACAAAGAATTCACTTAAATATATTGCAATATTAAAACAAAAGAAAAGAACTGAGCCAGGTAGCAAATGCTACATTCTCACTTGCTCACAGAGGCTATGAGTTATTAGTCTACTCCTCATTCTCTTCTCCCAAATTGTCAGCATGAAAGAAGGACAAAGGTAGTTTCATCCATTAACTTATATGGCGGCATCTAGGTGGAACAATGGATAGAGCTTCCTGGGGTCAGGTAGGTCTGAGATAAAATTTATACTCAGACACTTACTAGCTCTGTGAGCCTGAGCTTTGCTACTTAACTTCATTGTCTTCATCTGTAAAAATGAGGATAATAGTAACATCTATCTTTCAGGGTTATTGAGATGACAAAAAGAGATGTTTGCAAAGTGCTTTGCAAACTTTAAAGTACCAGCTATTAACATAACAATTTTAACTATTAAAATGATAATTATGCCAGTCAGAACAATAATTGGCCATTATTATTAATAATAATAATTTATAGAAGTTGGTATCCACAAAGGCATTGACTAAGCCACTTCCTATCCCTTTTTCCCATTTTGGATTCTCAGCACAACACTATGTGCTAGGAACAGAAAGGATTTTTAAGACTTGCCAAATGAGTTAATTCTAAAGCCTCAGTATCTGGAAGGTACTGATGCTCAGTATTAGAACACTGAAATATCAATGACTCAAAACTTCTAGGCTCTGGTACGGGAACCACAGATCATTTTAGAAAACATCATTGCATCCTTTCCGGAATTGAAGAGAAGAAAGCTTTTCATCACCAATTCTACCAGGGAGACTTAGCATTGGCCTGTTGTAAATATAGCTCCCATTTTCTTGTCTTGTCTTCTATATCTACAAACTCTGACCTCCAGCTCATTTTTTGACTCTCTCAAGACCTTCATCACTTTTTTCTAACTGAAAGCTCACCTCTCTAATCCAATTCCATTCTGAGGTATCATCTTCATCTGTTAAACTCACATAGAGCTGTCAGGAGAATATTGTTCATAATGAGAATGTGATATCTGTGTCCCCACTATTCCTTCTGTCCCCTGAAAAAAATTCCTCCTTATGCATTACATAAATTAATTTACAATTTTATGAATATCATATAGACTTTTAAAAGTCTCAATGTATTAGTTCACAAACATTGTTAAATAAATGGTTTTAATTGGATTTCTGAATATTGATCCTTCTCTTATTACTTTCATAGAAATATAAATACTTCATAACTAGCAGTCATCTTCTAGTAAAGCAGTGGGATGTGTTTTTCAATGGAACATATAGGTTGGTCACTGGTCTGAATATTTAAGCCATGCATTAAAAACAATCCTGAGAGAAGTCAATTATTTATTTGTTTGTATATTTGCATAGTTATGACTTTAGGCTTTTAAAAAAAATTTTCGTTCAGAGAGCTGGGGCTGAATGTAATCAACACGATTTTACTTTGCTTTCGGACATCCACAAGGAGCTGTTTCAAATGTGTATGTATTTCTGAACCCTTTATTCTTTAATAAAGAAAGGACTGCCCTTTTGTTTTGAGAGGTCTGTTGAAGAAATGCAAGTGAAGGTATTTCTTTCCCTTTCACAAGGATAAGAATAAATAAATGAAGAGTTCAGTAAGCATGTGACCTCCTGCTTAGAAGATGATGTTTGGTAGAATTGACAACCTTGAACCATGGTTCAATTCTTCTTCTTCAGGTGGTCTTATTCAGGCATACAAGTACAAGTTCTGGCAGTGAAAAAATGCAAACATATTGACAGATATAAAAAAAATATGTATGCTTTGGAGAATTCTTAATAAAAAGGGAAATGTTTTCAGCCTATTGTATTAGGGAGAATACTGTACTTGGAGTTTAAAGCTCTTCATTTGAATCTTGAGTCTGCCATTTCTTGGAAGTGGCAGCTTGAACAAGTGACATTGATCTACTGGAACTTATTTAAAAATGAGCATAATTATGATTCTTTAGAAGGATAGGTTAAAGACATTCTGCTTAGTAAAACAACATATTAGTGTATGGATAGACATGATGACTGACTTCAATCAGATATTTGTATGGAAATATAATTAGCTTATTTTAATTCTACAGTATAAAATTAGGACTATGGTTAGAAGTTACCAAACTGCATTTTTGGCCTAAAATAGGGAAAATCTTGAGAATTTGAAGTACAATAAGATGGAATGAACTGGTTTACAAGGTAATGACTTTCTAATCCCAACAATTTCAAAGAGAAGATGGATCACTACATGGAGGGATATTTTAGTGGTAATTAAATTAGCTAATAAGCATTAATTTTTTTGCTCATGCAATTATTTAATTTTTCTGTTATGTGAAGAAACATATTTTACAGTTATTTTTCTGACGTTTTGTGATTCATATTTCTTTCTTCCCTTCCGTCTCCTGAGGCAGCAAATTAAAACAATGCTTTCATGCAATACATATTTGCACATACCCCATGTCATGACAGAAGACACATATCACACATACAGTAAAAAAACAAAACAAAAAAAAAACTCATGAAGGAAATAAAGTGAAAAACAGCATGCATTAATCTGAAATTGCATTCCAACAATTCTGTCTTTGTCTTTGGATAGCAATTTTTATTTTATCTTGAGTCCCTTGGGATTATCTTGGGACCTTATTTTGCTGAGAATGGTTTAGTTCTTCACAGTTGATCTTCGTAAGATATTTGTTACTGTATATACAGTTCTTTTGATTCTGCTCACTTTATTTTGGATCAGTTCAGATAAGTCCAGGTTTTTCTGAATTCATCCTGTTCATCATTTCTTATGGGAAAATAGCATTCCATTATCATTATATATCACAACTTGTTCAGACATTCACCAATTGATGAATACCTCCTCAGTTTAAATTTCTTTGCCACTACAAAGAAAGCTGGTAAAATATTTTTGTGCTAGTGAATGCTGGAGGGGATGTGGCAAAGTAGGGACATTAATCCACTGCTGGTGGGGTTGTGAACTGATCCAACCATTCTGGAGGGCAATTTGGAACTATGTCCAAAGGGCGATTAAAGACTGTCTGCCCTTTGATCCAGCCATAGCACTGCTGGGTTTGTACCCCAAAGAGATAATAAGGAAAAAGACTTGTACAAGAATATTCATAGCTGCGCTCTTTGTGGTGGCCAAAAATTGGAAAATGAGGGGATGCCCATCAATTGGGCAATGGCTGAACAAATTGTGGTAAATGTTGGTGATGGAATACTATTGTGCTAAAAGGAATAATAAAGTGGAGGAGTTCCATGGAGACTGGAACAACCTCCAGGAAGTGATGCAGAGCGAGAGGAGCAGAACCAGGAGAACATTTTACACAGAGACTAATACACTGTGGTATAATCGAACGTAATGGACTTCTCCATTAGTGGCGATGTAATGTCCCTGAACAATCTGCAGGGATCTAGGAGAAAAAACACTATCCACAAGCAGAGGACAAACTGTGGGAGTAAAAACACCGATGAAAAGCAACTGCTTGACTACAGGGGTGGAGGGGATATGACTGAGAAGAGACTCTAAACGAACACTCTAATGCAAATACCAACAACATGGAAATGGGTTCGAATCAAGAAAACATGTGATACCCAGTGGAATCGCACATCGGCTATTTGGGGGTGGGGGGAAGAAAAGAAAATAATCTTTGTTTCCAATGAATAATGTTTGGAAATGACCAAATAAAATATTGTTAAAAAAATATTTTAGTCCAAGTAGGTCCTTTTCCTCTCTTTCTGATCTCTTTGGGATACAGACCAGTAATAATATTGCTCGGTCAAAGGGTATGCCTGGTTTTATGGCCTTTTGGTTCCAGATTGCTCTTTAGAATAGTTGTATCAGTTCACAGTTCCACCAACAGTGTTTTAGTGTCACAATTGTCCTACATTTGTCATATCGTTTTTTTGTCACATTAGTTAATCTGGTACATATGTAGCGATATCTCAGAGTTGTTTTAATTTTTAACAAGCATTTATTGTTTACTAAATGCTAAGTATTGTACAGATGCTTAGGGGATACAAAGATAGGCAAAAAAAAACAATCCCTACTCTTACAGAACATACTCTCTAATGAGGAAGATGTCATTTAAATAACAAGGAATATGTTAAATACAAAATAGATGAAGATGATCCAAAAGAAAAAGACATTAGTATCTGAGGGAAGCAGGAAAGGCCTTTCACTACAGCTGACATTTTAATCGAGTCAAAGGAAGCCAGCTAAACCAAGGGATGAAGATGAGAAGGCAGAGCATTCCTGGCATGGGGGACAGTTAGTACAATGACTAAGTGATGGGAGATAGAATATTGAATTCAAGGAGCAAAAGATAGTGCAGTGAAGTTGGCTGGATTCAAGCTTTGCATACAGATTTTATTAGATGACCTTTGGCATCCCTTCCAATTCTGAGATTCCATTTTCAATGAAGATAACTCTGTACACACTGAAAATCCAATCATAGCTTTGAAAGCACTCTATAAAAATAAGAAAACATTATACAAAATCCTTTTTTGTTTATATCCTTATTTTTAATGGGAGAAGAATTGAAGTCATGCAGAAGAACTTTATTTCTTCATAGAATCATGGAATCTCACAAGTGGAAAGTATTTTGAATCAATCAGTCAAACAATCAATGAACATATATTTATGTGAGTGTGGTGGCTCACATCTGTTTTTCTTGTTGACTACTAGGCTAAAGTTGAGTGTCATAGATCCCTTGAGCTTAGAAATTCCAAGATGAGGTGGGTTAAAATTGATAGTGAGTCCAGATTCAATATGGTAAAGTCTCTGAAGTGAGGGGTCAGCAAGATCTAAAAGAGAGTAGGTCAAAGCTTCTGTGCTGATCAGTTATGGGACTGGGCTATGACTTGATTTTGAATTTCCAATCTGAGGCAGTGAGACCCAGTCCACTCAAAATAAAACAAAAACTCTTGCAATCATTGATCACCTATTATGTACCAGGCACTCTGTTGAGATAGAGAAACAAAAATGAAACAGTTCCTCTCTTTAAGAATCTTTCATTTTCTCCACAGAGATAATAAACACAAATCTAAGCACATGCAAATATATACATGTATATGTACATATATGCAAAATAATAGTAATAAGAAGAATTAGCCACTATATAAGTATTCTAAGGATTGTAGGTGCTTTACATAAGCTAACTCATTTGATCTTTCCAACAGCTTTGTGAGGTAGCTACTATTGTTATCCCTACTTTACAACGAGAAAATTGAGCCACAGAAGGATTAATTTGATTGAACAGTTACACAGTTAGTATATGAGGTAAGATTTGAACTTGACTTCTTGATTCCAAGTCTTTATGCTCTATCCTCTATGCCATCTAGCATCAGTATTGGTAAAGGAAAACACTTGCAGTTGGTGGGGATCAGGAGAAGTCTCATCTATGAGATGGAGGAAGCTATATGTCAATGCTTTGTAGATGAATTTCTTTTTTCTGTTCAAATTTTAGTTAACAAAAGGTATTTTTGTGGTCCCCAAAATAACTATTGCTCTCAAAGATGTTTTAAATATATCTAATTTTCCTTGCCCTTATTGAATTATTTTATGATCTAGTCATTTTAAAATCATTAATAATAGGAAAATAAGCAGGGAGGAGGCCTTGGAATTTTTTGTGTGGAATAGAGACTTATGGTAGAGCATATCTCTGTCATTTCAGACTGGAACTTGAAGTACTATTGAATCTTTTCTCTAAACTCTAAGGACCATTCTTCCAGTCCTCAGCACAAATATTTACTCATCCCTAAAGAATCTGAGATGATTGTCTTGAGCATATACAATACCTAGGAGGTTTCTGGTTAAGTTCTCCACAGAAATACTGCTTATGTATAATGAGTTATTTTGCTTTCAGAGCTGTGCTCCCAATTGGGGAAAAGACTTATTCATTATGAAATTGACTTGGCCCAATTTTTAGTCCTGTTCTTCAGAATGCAGCTAGATCCTTTCCCAGAACATTTGGCATTTCTGTTAAAGAGGTGGAATTATGATGCTGGCAAAACAATCTGGGGTGGGGATGGAATGCACCCGTGTTAAACAAATAGGCTGGCTAAATCCTTTGTTGTTAGAATGAGGGCTCCTCATGCCCTTAGTGAGAGACTCCTGATTTACCATGTCAAGAGGACAGTCAATTTTACGAACTTAGATTCAGTTTCGTTGGCAACTGCTCTATCTCTGTTCTTGTTTCATTCTCATTTTTTTAGTGTGTAGTTCTTCTCTAACATTAAAAAAAATAGATTTTAAGCCTTATAAGATTTCTGCTAAATACACATAGCCCCTTCTATATTTTTTTCTACCCGTGTGAAGAAAACTGCCTTCTGTTATCCTTATTTAAAAGTAGTAATCATAATGGGTAAGCATGGTGGTCAACTAAACGTGGTTTACTCACTCTTCCCAACATACACCGACAAGGACTACCCCAAAAGACCTTAAGAATCATTTTCAGAGAAGCTGAGGAGCTGTAAAGTGGGGAGCAGCACTGAAGGTGCATGGGATCGGGGCTTTACCAGTCTATAAGAGGGCAAAAGGGCTTCCACCCAAATGCAAGCCAACCCAGCCTCCCCAACCCACACCTACAGGGCCAGAGGCAGGGCTAGTGCACGCTGAGACAGATGAGCAAGGGGTGCCTCTGAAATGAGGAGAAGACACATCTATGCCCTTGGAAGCTGACTAGGATAGCAGGGAACCCCCCCTGAAGGCAGCTAGGATGGGTAGGACGAGCCAATATAATAAAAATGACCATCCTACCCAAATTTATCTACCTATTTAGTGCCATACCCATGGGACTTCTAAAAAACTTTTTTTACTGAACTAGAAAAAAACATAACAATGTTCATTTGGAAGAACAAAAGATCAAGGATATCCAGGGAAATAATGGGAAAAAATGCAAAGGAAAGTGGTCTTGCAGTCCCAGATCTCAAACTATAATATAAAGCAGTGCTCATCAAAACAATTTTGTACTGGCTAAGAGCCAGAAAGGAGTATTAGTGGAATAGACTTGGTATAAGTGACCTTATCAAGACAGTCTATGACAAACACAAAGACCCTAGTTTTGGGGACAAAAATCCACTATTTTATAAAAACTTCTGGGAAGACTGGAAGACAGTGTGGGAGAGATTAGGTCTGGATCAACACCTCACACCCTACACCAAGATAAACTCAGAATGGGTGAATGACTTGAACATAAAGAACTAAACTATAAGTAAATTGGTGAACACAGAATAGTATACTTGTCAGACCTTTGGGAAGGGAAAGATTTTAAAAACAAGCAAGACTTAGAAAGTGTCACAAAATGTAAAATAAATAATTTTGACTACATCAAATTAAAAAGGTTTTGTACAAACAAAACCAATGTAACAAAAATCAGAAGGGAAGCAACAAATTGGGAAACAATCTTTATAACAAAAACCTCTGACAAAGGTCTAATTACTCAAATTTATAAAGAGCTAAACCAGTTGTACAAAAACTCAAGCCATTATCCAAATGAAAAATGGGCAAGGGACATGAATAGGCCGTTTTCAGTTAAAGAAATCAAAACTATTAATAAGCACATGAAAATGTGCTCTAAATCTCTTATAGTCAGAAAGTTGCAAATCAAAACAACACCTAGCAGATTGGCTAACATCACAGAAAAGGAAAGTAATGAATGATGGAGGGGATGTGGCAAAGTAGGGACATTAATCCACTGCTGGTGGGGTTGTGAACTGATCCAACCATTCTGGAGGGCAATTTGGAACTATGCCCAAAATGCGATAAAAGATTGTCTGCCCTTTGATCCAGCCATAGCACTGCTGGGTTTGTACCCCAAAGAGATAATAAGGAAAAAGACATGTACAAGAATATTCATAGTTGCATTCTTTATGGTGGGAAAAAACTGGAAAATGAGGGGATGCCCTTCAAACTGTGGTATATGTTGGTGATGGAATACTATTGTGCTAAAAGTAATAATAAAGTGGAGGAATTCCATGGAGACTTGAACGACCTCCAGGAAGTGATGCAGAGCGAAAGGAGCTCTGCATCAGGAAAACATTGTACACAGAGACTGATACACTGTGGTTCAATCAAAATGGACTTCTCCACTAGTGTCAATGCAATGTCTCTGAATAATCTGCAGGGATTTATGAGAAAAAAACACTATCCACAAGCAGAAGACAAACTGTGGGAGTAAAAACACCGAGGAAAGGCAACTGCTTGACTATAGGGATTGAGGGAATAAGATTGAAGAGAGACTCTAAATGAATACCTTAATGCAGATACCAACAACATGGAAATGGGTTCGGAGCAAGGACACATGTGATACCCAGTGGAATCGCACGTCGGCTGTGGGAGGGCTGGTGGGAGGGGGTGAGGAAAAGAAAATTATCTTTGTTTCCAATGAATAATGTTTGAAAATGACCAAGTAAAATAATGTTTAAATAAAAAAAAGTAGTAATCATCTGTTTTATATTTAACTTTTGAAATCTCCAAGGTTGGGTTCAATTTCTCTGGGTTTTGCTTTATTTGAAGCAAGATCTTTGTGTTGCTCTACTATCTAAGCAGGAGGAATCAGTCAGTCTGAGTGTATAGAACATCCTTTCCAAGAAGTAGCATTAGATTACATCAGATACTGTCCTTCCTGATTTGATCTGAGTCTGATACTTGAATTCTTTGCTCAAATTCCATTAGTAAGGTGATCAGACACAAACAAAGCTTTGCTTTCTTTGTGTGGTGAGAAGCATGTGTCCAATTTGCAAGATAGTGATTCTTTGCCAACTCTTTTGTACTCTTTGGCCATTTTCCTTAGATTCTAACTGTAATCCAGACAGCCCAGAGTTTCTTTTTTGTGATATATTCTTTGGAGTGTATATATTTGTGCCACATACATAGTGCTTAGAATTGACTGGGGAGACATGTATGTGTGTGTGTGTGTGTGTGTGTGTGTGTGTGTGTATTTGTGTAGTGGTTGGGAAACAATTTATTAAAGAGCAATTTGATGCTTCGATATTGGGGGTTCTTTTTTTGAGATACTGTAAATTTCTAAGTGAATTTCTGACATGCTGAAACGTTTTGACAGTTCATCATTTATATAGAGCTTTTTGTATAGCAGCCTCATTGACTTGTTTTTGTTTGGTCTGGGTTTTATGTGATCATTTCTACCTCTGTTGAATTGGTGAAAAATAATTTAACATTTTTAGAGGCTCTGCCTGGCATGAGCAAACTAAATCTAGCCAGGGATTTTTCTATGGCCTAATTTGAGAAGAGCATTAAGCATAAAATTTGCATTTTATTTTATTTATTTATTTGCTCTCTCCTTTCTGGTATTTATGCAATGCAAAATTAAATGTTGCAGAGTGTTAATTAACCATTGGCACAGACTACATTGTAAACCTGCAGAATTTATGCAAACTCTACTGATGGTAAATTGTTACTATTTGGAGAATAGTGGTTAATCTTATACTCACATAGGATGCTCTGTTGAAGAAGCTCTAACCCAAATTGAAAGGAAATAATATTTCATTTGTGTGTGTGTTTATATATATATATATGTGCATATATATATATATAATATTTTGTCAAAGAGACCTGCCCTCAGTAGAAGTATGCCCAGTATTTCTTTCCTCTACCCCTTGCACATTTGCCCTCATTTTCTCACTGCCCCTCCCATTCTAACATTGTTTATGTGTGTGATGGTGGTGGTTATGGGAGAGTTGTGAGAAGCTTTGAAGAGTCACAAAACCTCAAGCAGGGGTAGCAGTACTATGAGTTTGTCTCCAAGACTGTGGCTAAGTGGTTGGATTGTAGATGGTACTGCATGTCAGGATCTTTATCATTATTATACACAAATACTTTATATTATTCATAAATACTATGTATTATATATAAATACTTTAAAGACCTCCAGCATGGTGATTATTTCCCTTTTTCTCTTAGGTTACTTTGCTATCCTGCACTGGAAAGGGTGGGAGCATGTGACCTTTCTTTTTGAGAGCATGGGAACCTTATCTCTTTTTATTAGAAAGAGAGACAGTGAAATAGAGAGCTTCATGTGATCATTTCAGGTCAAAAAGTTCTTAACCTGGGTTTTGTGATATTTTAAAAATTAAATTGTATTTTGTTATGATTGGTTTCCTTTGTCATCCTGATGTATACTATTTTACGCATTTAGAAACATTCTGTGAAGTGTCCATATGTTTCTGTAGTCTGTCAAAGGTGTCTTTGACCCACAGAAAAATAGCCCTGCTGTAGGCAATGAAAGAGTAGGCAGTACCTAAAGAAGGCTGGTTAGTTGAACTCTTATTGAGTTCTGGACTCTGCCATTTTTCCCTAGGGTTGGTTCAAGAGAAACCAAGGGTAGATGATAATTACACTATGTTTTACATATTCAAACATCATCTAGAATTCTAATTTTGAAGGCAATTTTTTAGGAAACTCATTGTCCACTTGGATTTTGTTCAGCATCTCCTAACAAGATGGTTAGCAGATTCAAAGACATGACAAATGACATTCCCCTGAAAGGACTACATTTTGTGTCTTGCCCAGGAGAAAATGGCACTCACCAATTAATTTGGCAGTTGATTGTACAAGAGATGGGGTTAGGAGAGAATGGAGTGGGCAGTGATTCTCTAATTGGAATCCAAGAGAACCTCAGACAATTTCATTTCATATAGTTTTCTTTGTAGCACTCAAATTGAGATGAAAATGGGAAACCAGTTGTAAGAAAGAGGATTTAATCTGGCAAATTAGTAGGGGATCAAAAATCAAGATCCAGCTGTCTCTAATTTGTCTCCTTAAAGTTTAGACTTTTTATAGTGATTGTTTATATTCCCTATTCTTTACTTATATTCCAGGTTCATCATATTTCCTCCTGAAATTGCTGCTCCCATAAGACCTTGTGCTCTGAGGATTTTTAACAAAGAAAATAAAGAGTTAGGGAGGTTCTGATCAGTGCCTTAAAATATTTGAAGAGTCACCATGTGCAAAAGATGTTATATTTCTTTTCCTTGATCACGTGGAATAGAAAGTAAGTCCAGTAAACAAAACTAAGAGTATTTAGAGATGAATTTTTGTTCAATAGCAATAAAAATCATTTATGAATCATTTGTTTTGTGCCAGGTTCTGGACTGGCAATAATCGGTAAGACTCTCAGACTATTACAAAAATCAGCAGTTGAGAGTCAGCCAGCAATAGTTTATCACTGTAGCCCTGAATACAATACTGATCTGTAGCCCACAAAAACCCTGTATATTATGAGCAACCTCCTAACTGCCTTACAAAAGTGCCTGGGCCATTAGATTCCACTTGGCTCAATTATTTCCTGAGAGTAGCTGGAGTGCCCAACCATAGGTTCTCTTTACCTTGTGACCTGTACCATCTCTGGTTCCAGTCACTTAAGAACCCTGTCTTTCCTTTCATTATAAAACTGAAAGTTTGACCAGGGGTGACAGGTGTTTGGTTTTTTTGGGGAAACCTATCTTAAAAACTCTTTGCAGACAAAATTAGCACAAAGGCACGTGCTTACCCTACAATAAATATATTGGTCCATTTATTCCACTCTCTTTCACTCTTGTTTGCCATGCTTTTTTTTTTTTACCTGTTCTCTCCCTTCCATATTCAAGTAGCAATGTAAAAGCATTTTCTAGCCTCTTCCCTTCCATTTCCCCAACACTCTCATATATCAAGATTGAGAGCTTATTGTTACAATACATTCTTCTTTCTCTTCTCTCCCCTCATTCTTTGTCTTATTCAAGTACATTCTTGCTCCTGAATGGCTAGACCATTGGGAACAGAAATAGTGGTTATTTTAGTTGTCAAGATATAGTAAGACTAGCCTTGAAATGAGTGTTAATGTGTGTATGTGTATATGTGTGTATATATGTGTGTGTTGGAGTAGAAACTTGTATAAAGACAGGTATGTAGTTTGACAAAGTTCTTTTTTTGTTTCCCTGGAGAATTACTAAAATATGAAAAGAAAGGCTGTCTAATTTTTTTTAATTTTTTAATGAATGTCTTTCTTCTACTTCACCAAAATTTCGCTATTATCTCTTTCACAGAAAATAATTTCAAATAACAAATAATAAAGATAAACAAGAAAGTTAAAAGTCAGCAAAACTGATCAATAAGTTGAAAAAATTATGAAAAATATTATATAATACACTCATGGACCTTTGCAAAAAAAAAAGGATATGGTAAAGGTGTCTCCTCATATATCTTCTTTCAACCAATTCTTGTTTTTGTAATTTTGTTATATGCTCTTTGATTTGGGGAGGAAGGTCTTATTTCTGTTAATGTTCTAGTAATTGTTCATAATTTTCTTGATCCTGTTTACATTAGATAGTATAAATCTTTTCATACTTTTTTGTAGTTCTAATCATAATTTTATAAAATGAATAATTATTCCATAACATTCATGTGCCATGATTTATTTAAGCATTGCCTAGTTGATGGAAATAATTTTGTTTCAAATGCTTGACTATCACAAAAAATCAAAATGTCATTTTCAATATAATTTAATACTATCAACATAGATATTGTCAATGCTTATGTTTTATTCCCAATTACTACAAAATATAATCATGATTTTGCATTCCATTAAATGTATTTTTTCGGATTTCAAATTCTGTGAACATATATTAAGCTCATTATTTGTAGCTTATTGTTCATGTGGCATAATAATATCTTTGTGTTCATTCATTTTTTCAGTCATGTCCTACTCTTTGCGACCCATTTGGGGTTTTCTTGGCAAAAATACTTGAATGGTTTTCCATTCCCTTCTCGTGCTTCTTTTACAAATTAGGAAATGGAGGGAAACAGTATTAAGTTACTCTCCCAGAATTATATAGCCAAATAAGTATCTGAGGCTAGATTTCAACTTGAAAAGAAGAATCTTCCTGACTCCAAGCCCAGCACTGGGCACTCTATCCACTGTGCCACCTAGTTGTCTTGATGACATAATAAAATCAGTGGGGAAATTGACAGAACCTGATCTTTCTCCAAGGCAGCATGCCATTTTGGATATAGGTACCAGATGAGAATGACACATGAACGCATTTCCTATTTAGATGTATGAAGTGGGAAGTTTTAGGTGGGGGTATTAGTGTTGAGAAGAACTATGAATTTAACACCATAACACTTGTTTCATCATCAAATTCTGTCATAATTAATTAATATATAATCTACTATGGAAGCATGAAATAGTGTGTGGAGTGTTGGTCACTGAAGTCACAATCTATCTGAGACTAGTTTTCTTCATTTGTGAAATGAGATTAATAGTAGTACCAAGCTTTTGGGGTTGTTGAAAGGATTAAATGAGACTCTTAAGTTCCTTGTAAAGCTTAAAGTGCTATAAAATATTAGCTATTAGCATGGATTAAAAGTTGTGGGAGAGTTACTTGTCTACATTGATAGAGGGAGTTTCCCAACCAGAGTTGTCTATCAATGAAATGATACTGATCTAGACCCCACCCATTAACCCTAATAGAGTATATTATCTATTCTCCCTTGCTGATCTTGCCTTTTCTGTTATTTCCTGATTATTGTTTAATTAAAGGTTTCCTAAAGCATCCTAATGTCCATTTTTTTCTGGTTATAGGTTGAAATCACTTGATGATTAAGGGAGTCATATTTTCTGTTCCATTATTATCCAAGCAATATGTTCAGGACAAACTCTAAAACTCTGGGATTTGATGTGTTCCCCAATCCTTTGACCCAACCTCTATGACCATCATCCAGGGTTTAGCACCTATGGATAAGGGGCTAGACAGCCTAAGTGCCACCTTTGGGGTAGGCAAGATAGTCTAGTTAGAGCAACAAGTACCTTTAAGGGAGAAATACAAGACAATATGTACCAAGCAAGTCAAACCAGCACCACCACCTCAGTCACCAGCTCCTATCATGATCCTAATTGAGATAGAGAGCTCAGGACCCTGACCCTGGAGATCTCAGGAATAGCAACCCCATACCCCAAGACTATTGACTGAACATTTAACATACCCCCAACCATAGACATCCCTGCACTCATCCAGGGGTCATCTTTATGTAGATGAGACCTGGAAACTGCTTTAGCAAGTATTCTATCTTGTTTCTTCTCAGCAACTTCAGATACAAATTCTTGCCAGTCAGTTCTTTGGATTGTCAAATGATTCAACATCAGAAATGTCTATGATTATATTACCAATTTTCTTTTCTTTGGGACCCTAAGTAACATGGAGGTTCTCCATTTGAATTGCAGATATGAGATTTTTGAGAGCTAGGATTGCCTTTCAACATAAAATGACACATACACACATATCACCTTTTAATTTACAATATGCTTTCCATTCATTACAACATCTTAGTAAGATAAATATCACCAATAGTACTATTTCTATTTTATAGATAAGGAAACAGAGAAACTAAGTGGTATCCATCCCATATTTACTCTTGCAAATCTGGTTTTCTAACTGAGTCAAGTGTTCAATGCAGTAAAACAAAGTGACTCTGTTGAAGGTGTTTTGTGAGGATGTTAATGTGAAAAAATTCAAAAGAAATATGCTATTTCTAACCTCCTTCCCCTTTTCAGTGAAGCTCACTAGCCTATAAATCTTGGATTTCTAGGAGACTCTATTTAACTTGCAAGAGACTGACTTTAAAGGGATGACTTCTCAGTGGCAAAAGGATTTCTAGTCTATTTTATCTGTTGACTTAGAATGTACACACTAATTTTAGTGTGGACCCACTATTTAAAGTGCTGATGGGAACAAAATGACTCACTAGGACCTTCTATTCAAAATCTTAAAGAAAGGAATAAGGTAGCTAAGAATAAATTGATAAAAGGGAACTGACTGAATTGACTTGAATAACTGTGCACTTTTAGTTCACTTTTTGAATCAAATTTTAGCTATAAACCATTTTGGAACATTTTCTTTATTGTAAACGGGCACCAACTGTATTAAATGTTTACCTATTTTCAGGCTGACTCAGATTTTTAGGTCAGTTTTTAAAACTCTTCAATGTGGAGTTTTGTAATGGAAACAGTTACAAAGCCTGCACTTTTATAGAACAGAAAGAGCTAGGTCAATGGAATTACCTCAGTGAAATGGCTGAATCCATTTTTAAAGCCCATCTTTGAAGCAAGGTCTCCTGAGTTGAGTGCTCACCATCTTGCAATTGTTCCCTGGAAGATGAGTAAGTAGTGTTATCCTCTATAAGATGGTCAATTTTCTTGATTTTCTTGGAGTGTACATGTGTAGCTGAGTTTTCAGATACAACCGAAGTTATTAAAACAGTTTATTATAGACAAATTGTTATAAAGTAAAGCTTATTTTTCCTTTTTTGTATCTGAGGGTGGGTGAATACTCAGTAGCAAAATAGGTTTTACTATAATGTGTGTGGTATTTTTTTAAAGATTATTCTCCTGGTACAAATGATTATTTTCTATAGAAGCAGAATTATTTCTTTCACTCTTTCTTTTTTAAAAGCAGGTCAATGTCATCAGAATTTTTTAAATGAGGGAATGGGAACTAAATGGGCTAAGTTGCCCAATACCTCTAGATTTGATCCTTTTCAGTCCTTCTATCCCAGCTATGACTCCACAAATGTATAGAGTGCAAATATTTTATCTTATTCTTTTATTCATTCAATACTTTTAAGTTGAGTTGTATGTCTGTTCACAATCTTTACTTGTCATCTATTTTTGTCTCCAATTGTGAGGGTTTTTTAGCTTTTAGATTTGTGCCCCTATCTAATTGCATGCTTTTTAAGAGCTTGCTAAGATGATGATGGTGATGAATGATGACAGTTTCTAAATTGCAGATTCTTGCATAGCCTATAAAACTTCTATATGTTTATGTATATTTATATTATATATTTAATTGAAAGATGAATCCTTCAGAAATGATCTTTTCATCAGTCCTTTGTGAGTTGCAAATGATAATTAGGCTCTTAGAAACTTCAAATTGCCATTTTTTATGAGAATGTAAAACAGTAAGTAAATAATGTCCACATAAAAATCTCAAGTGCTATTGATTATATTAGAGCATTGCAAAAGATGATGAAATTATACTGGTTAGATTTTTATTATTATTCTGCCCTTATCCTGAAATTCATTTCAATTATATATACATATATACATATGTACATACGTATAAAATCCTTACTTTTTCCTTAACCACTCTGTATTTATCTGTTTTCCTCTTTTTGCATTTCCCCTTCCTATACTTTCAGACAATTCTTGCATATAGTAGATATTTAATATTTTTTGATTGATTGAATTGGTATTCAAAAACATTTCAAGTCTTGAGCTATGGGCTGAATCAACAAGTCAACACACATTCTACATATAACAAGCACTGGCAATAGAAAGACAAAAGAGAAACAATTCTTGTCCTAAAGAAGTTTATATTCTCACATTGGAGATCACATGTGTATAGATAACTAGATAAAATATAAACCAAAGAATATAAAGCAGTTATGGTAAGAAAGATACTAGCAGATAAGTCTCTCAAAAAACACTTTATGTGTAGGATAGAGCTTATTCTGATTCTTGAAGGAAATTAGAGATTTTAAGAGTTAGTAAAATAAGCAGGGATGATATTTCAAGTATGGCCACAAAAGCAAGCAAATAGATATTTAATTCCATTAGATGAAATTTTATAATAATTGATGTCCTTCATGTCAGTTTAAAAAGACCAACTACACAGATACAGATGGGAGAGATGCGGTTAGATTGTAGGAGATATAAAACTTGGAGGGTTTAATGAATTCTGAATGCAATATGAATCAACAATGTAAAGAGGTAATGCCTTAGAACTGTCATTCTTAGACTATTCCTTGTATCTTTATGCTTTAAGGATAACATAATTGCCCTGAAAAAAACAATGTCCAACTCTTACAGAATAGCTTTTCCTTATTCTTCCCTAGTTGTTAGTGATCTTTTCTTCCCACCAGAAATTATTTTGTATTTAGTAAATATATGTTTTATTATCTTTTGTATTATTTACCTAACTTGTTTTAATTTAAGTGTCTTCTTTATTTTTTTGGTTTACATCTATCATCTCTTTAGCAGTATATAAACTTTTGAGGACAGGGACTATTTTCATTTTATCCTTAGGTACCCCCTATGTTTAGCATAGTGCCTGGGTTGATTTGGGGGAAAATTAACAAGATAGTGTGATTTTTAATGAAAGGGAGATTATCTATGACTTTAAATATCATAATCCCTAACTATCATTAAATATCATAATCATAATCATAAAGCCCTGCTAGAACCAGATGTTGGTTATTATGCTCAGTTTTTTTTTGTTTGTTTATCACAGAGGATAATGATTTTTGGAAGCATTCAGAGAGTCATAGATCAAGACATAGTGATCATTCAAAGACTCTTGGGATGTTTAACCTAGAGGAGAGATTAATTAGGATAGACATCTTCAAAATGTTTGACCCATTGTCATATAGAGACCTTTGTTTGTTTTTTTGTTCCAAAAGACATACCCACAACCCAAAAGAGGAAATTTTCATTATAATGTAATTAAAACCTTAATAATAAAATCTGCCAAAAAGTGGAATGGGAAGTCCTGAGTTGTCCAGAGTTTCTTTCCCCCAGAACTCTCATTCCTAGTTCTTCAAGCAGAGAAAAGAGAATAATTTGTAAGGGATATTGGTGAGAGTTTCAAATTAGAATGTAACTAGATGGTTCCTGTGGTCCATTCCAATCTAACTCTTAGGGTTCTGTGAATATAGATATTTTAAACCATATGCAAGATACTTTGCTAGGTGCTTTGGATATTTTAAAAAATTGTTCTTGCCAGACATCATGGTGCATACCTGTAGCCCTACTCCAGTGGAGACTAAGACTGGTGGAATTCTTGAGCTACAGCAAAGCTAAAACTAGTTGGATATCTGCACTAATAAAGTGCCAAATTGGGGAGACAGGGTACTACCAAAAAGCCTAAGGAGGGGCAAACTTGCCCAGGTTGGAAACAGAACAAGTTAAAGTTTCCCTGCTAATCACTAGTAGTACTGGGCCTATGAGTGGCTGCTATATACTTCCATGGTGGAGAGACAGTCTCAAAAAATACAATAAAATAAAATAAAAATTCTTGACCACAAAGGACACTTATTCTACTGAGTGGATAAAACAGTTAGATTTGTATATGAAAATAAGAACTTCTCTTGGTCCATCAGTTCTGTGGCCCTTGCCTTTTCTTTCATTTTTTCCATATCTGTTTTTGGGTTATTTATATATAAATATATATATATATAATATAGCTATACAATATATTATATATATATATTTACTATAGACCATTGTTTGTTAAACTTTTAGATATCATGCACCCCTTCAAGCTGCCTGTGAGCCCCTGCATTACACCAGATAGGGGAGGGGAGAAGTGCTAGCATTGGCTGCTGGACAGAGGGGCAGGGCACATAAAATTGTCCTCAGGCATGGTGGAGAGGGGCAATGGAACAGCCCCCTCCAGCATGCTGGGACAGGTGTGCCACATCTTTGTCAACATGTCTCTAGACCCACTCTCATGAACTCTTTGCTCTTTGGAGAACCTAGCTTGTGTTCAGAAGGGTCAGATTTTATTACACTTTATTTTCTGTCTAAGTATGCTTTCCTCTCATCTCTGAACTTCATGGAAAATTAAGTTTATGTTTGGCTGATGTTTAGAGACTCTTCAAAAAGTCATCTTTCATGCACAGAGAGTCAGGTAGAAGAAACCTAATGATTTCTTTTGTACAAAAGAAATTATTTTTTAAAAGCAGGAAAAACTCATTGCTGTGATACTCTCTCAAGAGGTTGATACTTAAAATATCAAAACATGAAATATTTATCACAACTGTGGGATAGTAAGCTCATGCTTTGCTTATTTACTCTTTCCCTAAAGGTTTATGTTTTCCAGCTAGTCCAGGGATTAGAATCTTGCTATTGCTAATAGTCATCTTCTCTACCAAGTGGTGTAAAAAAACTATATAGGCAGTTTTCTGATCTTCAGCCAGCCCAACCAGAGAGCCCCAGGAGCTTCCTACATCTTTACCTCACAAGGTTGCCCCAGAGAGAGAAAATATTATCTCAATATTGTCATTCAGCTACTTATGGTCAAGAAAGAAATACAAATTCAATGCAGTTGGTAGACCTTTGAGATGTATCCTCAAACTTACATAAGCCAGTATAGTACATCTTCTGCCTGCCATGTTATATATGTATCATTTGCTCCTTTTGCTGGAGTAGAGAAGAATAACTTACTCCTATTCCTCATGGGAAGTCCAGAGGCAGACTTGAAGAATATGAGATGCTTGAAGGATAGGATGAGGTTGATCCCTTTAAGGTCTACTGAATGTGTAGTTGTCCATGGTTTACTGCCCAGCCTGGTCTGAAATTGATGACTTGCCCTGCTGCTTTCATGGGAACCAAGGGATTATACATCATCTCAAAGCACTTAGTCCTTCTGCACTGAGTTAGCACAGATACTGACTGGAAGCTTCAGGGAATCGGATGGTCTCCATTACCTCTATGATATAAGCTTAGTTCAGGAAGGAAAGAGAGCATTAAAGGAAAGAGAGGTGTTGTTTTTAGGAAAGATTTCACTCCAGAGGTGGCAACTGATAAACTTTAAGGGGAGATTGTAAAAGGTAAGAGAGGATGAGTACATTACGTGTATGAGGAAAATTTGTGCAAAATGCATGGTAGTGAAAGATGGAATAATGGGTTCATTAAACAGCTAAACTACTACTACTAATATCAGATATTATTGATCCTAACTGTCTTGCTACCAGTATTGCCAACTAGTAGCAGTTAGGATTGATTGTAGAATACATAAAGGGTGATGAAATATTAAATAGTATGAAAGTTTGTTTAGACTCAAAATACAAAGAACTTTAAATATCATGTTAACAACTTTATATTTTATGCAAAAGAAGAACATATAACATCACTTATCAAATTATATATGTGATTTGAGGTTTAGGCTTTAAAAGGTCACTCTGTAGCAAAAATGAATAATATGGTATTAAGTGATAACATTTGTACAACTTGGCAGAATTGCTTGCCAGCTCTGGGAGAGGGGAGGGAAAGAAAATAAATCATATAAACATGGAAAAATATTTAAAAATTAAAATTAAATTTTTAAAAATTTTATCCTATAAGCAATAGTGAGTTACTTCAAGTTTTTACACTTTGGTGTGATATAGTGGGACCTACATTTTGGAAAGGTAATTTTGGCATCTGAATAGAAAGCAGATTAAAGATGATAGAACCTGGGATCACAGACCGGTGAAAAGACTATCATAATTAAGTCAAGAGGTGAAGAGGGCCTAAAATAGGTTAATGAGTATGTAATTCAAAGTGATGATTGTGATATATATAGAAGTAAAATTTGTGAGGGGGAAAGGTACAAGCATTTATTAAGCTTCTGCCATGTGTCAGGTACTCTTCTAAGTACTTTAAAAATATTATCTCATTTAATCCTCACAACAATTCTGGGAAATAGGGAGATTATCATGCCCATTTTACAGACAAATTGAGTCATTTAACTCAGGGTTCACAGCTAGTGAATATTTGAGGATGGATTTGAACTCAGGTCTTTCTGACTCCAGGATTAGCACTCTATCCATGCCGCTTCTCTGCCACTTATCTGCTTCCATCTACTGGGGACTTGGCAATCATTTGGTTGTGAGGGATGATGGAAGAAAGAGGGAAACATTATAGATGATCACGAGGTCATAGGAATATGAAAAATTAGGAGTTTGTTAGTGTCCACAACAGAAATAAGGAAGTTTTAAGGAAAGGAAGGTTTTTGGTTTTTGAGGAGCAGAAATAAGGGGAAGTTGGGGTAGAAATAATATTTCTCTTTATAAATGTTGATTCTGATTTTAAGATGTAGAGAAGGTGGGGGCAGCTGGGTGGCTCAGTGGATTGAGAGCCAGGCCTAGAGAGGGGAGGTCCTAGGTTCAAATCTGGCCTTAGACACTTCCCAGCTGTGTGACCCTGGGCAAGTCACTTGACCTCCATTGCCTAGCCCTTACCACTCTTCTGCCTTGGAGCCAATACACCGTATTGACTCCAAGACGGAAGGTAAGGGTTTAAAAAAAAAAAGAAAAAGATGTAGAGAAGGCATGCAGATACCCAGACATGAGTATATATTTTTTGTTATTTACAGTATTCCACTAAAAAATTATTTTATAGTAGCTTGTATCTTATTCTTTTTGAATATCTTAAATATCCCTTTTTTAGGCTGTGTCATTTTTGAGGTGTGTTATTTTATTTGATGAGTTATCACAATATATATACCTAGCCAGCTTACATATAGTTGAATGAAAAAATGCTTATCTTTTTCTGTCAATATTTGAATTACAGGAACATGACATACACAGCAAACATAAATAATATTTCTGAAATGGACAACCAAGTCATTCTTGATTATAGTGTAGTTGCTAGACATTTTAATGGAATTGCTTCTTAATTACAGACCTTGTCTTTGATAGCTATAAGAAAAAATTGGATTGGACAGTATTGATTCCAAGCACTTCTATTCCTCTTTAGGGATAGTCTGAGCTGACAAAACACACACCGATGGGCAGACAAGACTGCTTAGTTTGCCCTCTACTAAATTTAATCAATAGCAACCTATTTCCGTAGCCAACAGAAATGGCTGTTTTAATTTAGATCTGGAAGTCTCATCATTAGGTGCTAGAGAGTAAAAAAGATGCAAAATATTTGTTAACAATAACAGTGAAATACCAACATTTTACAAAGTAAACCTTTTTTTTTCCCCCTTTCCAGATTTTAAATGTTTCATTGAGGAGTGGTTGTGCTAATCTAGATTATGTAGAAAATTTTTAGCATATGACACATAAGCCTGAATGCCCATTCTTTTCCTTCTTGGTAATAATATCTGTTCATTTGCACTCCTAGATTCTTTAAAGTTTGAGGTCAATGGTAGGAAGCTTTTGTTTATATTGAAGGTGGGTGGTATAAGAAAAGAACATGAGAATCATTTTGGCAAATAGCATGCTTATGTTTTGAGTCTGGGAAAAGTTCTACTGCTGAAATCTTGGCTTAGAGTTGCAGATTCCCTTAGACATAAGAGTAGGTATACCTATATCTGTCCATCACTCCCTATTACATGGATCCCTAAAACTACTTAAAAATTGATATTAGGAGTGGCTCTCTCCATTTTTGGAATTTTTATCTAGCTTTACTCAAATCTGGTATTCCCTTTCCTATTGGCTTCCAGCTGTCCTTTTTATCTGATTTATTAATCTTAGAATTTCTTTTAGGTGTTAGGATTATCCTTCCATTGACAAAGACACTGAAATTGACTATGCATTTATTGATATTTTCTTTGAATTCAAAGTCTCCATTACTGTCTTTCCAGGACTGGTTTAGAAGTTACTCCTCCCTCCACCCTTCCATTTCCACCAGCTTGCCTAAGCTTCTAAACTTAGCTTTCCCACTCAGAATCAATATCAGCTTATGGGGAATACTGACTGTTTAGCTAAGAGTTGTCCACTACCTTCTGACTTCTTATAGTAAGTTCAGACCAGTTGAGTCCATCATGTCCTGACATTTCCAGGTTAGACTGTGATAAATGTCACCATTCAGGGGTGGAGAGAAAGAAAAGCAGACAGAGAACAGAGTCAGAGACTGAGACAGACACAGAGAGCTAGAGACAGAGACAGAGGAAGAAAAAGAGAGAAACAGACAGACAGAAGCATAGATATATATTTTAATCAATAACCTGACTCTTAGGAAATTACTATGGAATTGGTAAGCCAGAGACTAATATATAGTTTGTGTTACACTAACTATTGTAATAGGAAGAGGACATTTGCAAAAGAACCATGTAATGAAAACATTAGAGTGATTGACAGGAGCATGTGATAGAGTCACATGGTAGCCTAAGGGTCAAGATCTGGGTAAAGATTCTAAGGTCCCACAGTCTTGGCACCTCTGTCCTGAAGGACTTTGGAATGGAGATTTGACAACAGGTTCTGGCTTTTGGTGATACCAGCTGAAGAGAGGAATCTTTTGAACTGGCTGCTGGCAGCTAGAACAGAGGACTGAAGACTTACTTCTCCATTGGATCTGCTTTGCACATTTCTCATCTGAAGATCCTGGCCCATTTGATTGGACTCCCTCCACTTGTGAGATTTGGTGTTGGGGAAACTTATTATTTTAGCTTACATGAGTTAGGTTAAGATAGGTTTATAGAAATTAGGGTTTAAGATTAATTGTAATAATTCTCCTTACCCCCTTTCCTTCTTCCCTATCCCCCAAAAATAAACCTGATTTTTATGTTTCCTTCTTGTCCATTCCCCTACCAAATCTATTACACTAAGTCATGACCAAAATATGTAAGGAGTTACATTTATTTATTCTGGCTTTGAATTATGATTCCACTGTCTTTCTGAGAAATATAATTCTGAAGAATTTGCTTTCTAGCTTTTCATCTGAATAGCATTTGTCGAGTCAAGGATAAACCACAGAGGGATGAGTTAATCAGGAAGGGACAAAGCCTTGAAAAGCAAGTGTATCTAATGTTCAAGCTGTAGTGCCTTTGATTCCATTTTCTTTATTTAAATTTGGAACAGTTATGAAGAGAATCACCTGCCTAACCTGTTAGCATCATCATGCTTTCAAGACAAAAAATGGTCTTTGATTTACAGTCGGAGATTTGAAATTCCCTGATCATATTTCCATTTTTACCCATAGCTATTCTAAGGGGACAGGGCATTATTAGGACCAGCAGAGAATTGGAGTGTAGTAGTAGATACTGATAAAAATGAAGAGGTTTTTAAGAAACTGATAACGTAGAATGAGAGAATATTTACAACTCATGATTTGTCCTGATAAGAGGTAAATGAGAATATGGAGTATCTACTGAGATTACATTGTCAGATTCATTTGACTTCTACCTATCCCATTATAAATAAAGAAGAAAACAACTAAATCCTCCTTTAGAGAGATGAAGGAATAAGGAGACTTTAAAGTTTGAATGGTTTTATTCTCCTGAGTCCATGACCTCAGCAATGGGATGCCTGAGTCACCATAGAGTTGCTTCTGCGGAAGCTAGTATTGATCACTGCATTAGAAACAGCAATGAAAGTCATTCTCACTTCAGTGCATGACAGAGTCATATTGAGAAAGACTGGGTATATGCTGACTCTACAGACACTGACCTAAATAGAACTGCAGAGCTCTCTAGTATGAGTTTTGCAGGTGTAATCTTATAAAAGATTATATATATATATATATATGCATATATATAAGATTATAAAAGGTTGCTTATTATCTGTTGCCTTGTTAGGTTACTTTGTTAGAATGTCACATTTTAGCAAGGTCAACATACATGTATGGATGCATATTCACAAATATATGTATATGTACACATAAATGACAGATATATGAATCAGTGTTTAGAGCACTGACCCCATTTTCAGGAGGACCTCACTTCAAATCGGACTTCAGACATTAATTAATTGTATGATCTTAGGTAAATCACTTAACCCTATTTGCCTCGGTTTTCCTCATCTGTAAAATGAACTGGAGAAGGAAATGGAAAATTATTGTAGTTTCTTTGCTAAGAAAACCCCAAGTTTAAGTTATGAAATGTCAGATGCTTCAGACAACTGAAATAGTTGAAAAATTCTCTCTTCCTCCCTCCCTCCTTCTCTCCCTCTCTCTCTCTCTCTCCACCTCTCTCTCCCTCTCTCTCTCTTTTTCTCTCCCTCTATCTCTTTTTCTCTCCCTCTCTCTCTATCTCTCTTTTTCTTTCCCTCTCTCCCCCCTCTGCCCCTCTGTCTCTGTCTCCATCTCCGTGTCTGTCTCTATCTCTGTCTCTCTCTGTCTGTCTGTCTGTCTGTCTTTCTCCATACACACATACATACATACACACACCTAAATATATACCCATTTCAGAAATAAAGGAGAGTTCTTCTTTGAAATCTGTTAAAATGCTAGCAGGGATCATAGGAGCTCACTTCAGATGTATGGAAGACATACTTTATGCCTACATTTCTATACTTCTTAAGCAAAACACATTTTTAGGAGTTGACAGCCATGAGAAGAATATAAGACTTATGTTATTTTCAAAATCTCAAGTGCCTTCTCTAATATATTCTAAAACATTGACTCCATGTACATATTTTGTTGTACTAAGCTTTGCACAATTTAAAAAATGATAAATGGATTATTATTATTTTCATCAGTTAGACATAACTAGTAGGCAAGATAAGCCAGCTTCCAACAGTGACTCAACCTTAATTTCTGAAAACAGCAACAAAACAATTGTATTTAGATGATCTCAGTTATATCCTTCTGGATATGAAAGGTACAAACTCAAAAGGACTCTAGGGGAATAAAATCCCAGTGTTGTAAGCACAGCACTCCTCAGCATATGCATATGATGCCTTTCTCGCCTTAGCTAACATCTTTTAAGCAGCAAAAGTCTTTGCTTTGGTGAGGCTGTCTCTGCATACTGCCTATATATCACTTTGCCTCAAGCAGTTGTGGTGGTCAGAGAAGAATTACTACTTGAAAAAATGTAGCTGTGGTTAGTGAGGACTCAAGAAAGATTGATCAATGTCAGATAACTCTACAGGAAATTCTTCTAATGGATCTACTGTTGTCAGGGCACCCTGGGAAGAATTCTTTCAGATTTGGTCAACATGATAGGGCCCCCAAAGCCCATACTTGGAATCTTCCAGAACAGAAGCCTCAGAATTTTCTTTCTAATAATATGAATCCACCTTAGAGCAGTACCAAAATTCCTAGCAAAAATTGGCTTGTGATAAAATGGCAAAAGAATAGACACATAATGAATGCCAGTGTGAGACGTTTCGATACAATCCTATAGACATAGGAAACAACAAGCTGTGCAAAAATAATAAAGAGGGATCGAATTCTGGTGGATGAGTAGTGCACTAATTTAGATAAAACATAGGTTTAATGGAAGGCAATAATATGAAGTGAGTCTGGAAAGGCAGGTTGAACCCTTGTGGTTAGTCCCTAGAACCACTAAGGTTTCTTATCAGGGGAATGGTATGGTCAGAGCTTTAATTTTGGAAAATTAGTCTGGCAGTGTTGTATAAGGTGTTCAAAGAGATTAGGAAAAGTAGTTAGGAGTCTATTGAGACAGGACAGACAAGAAAACCAGAAAGAACTTGTTGGCAACAATAATAGAAAGGAGAAAATATTCTACTAGAGATATGGTGAAATTAAAATGTATTGGACTTGGTAACTATATGTGAATGGTGACATCATTGGTAAAAGTCACATGTGTCCCAAGGGCTCTGAACTTAGTTATTGGAAGATTTGTAATACATTCAACCAAAATTATGAAGTAACAGAAAGGGCTGGAGTTTAAGGAGTCCATTTGACCAGGCTGTTCTTTTGTGAATGTTCCAATTCAAGATTGCTCTTGATATTATGGAGAACAGAGAAGAAGGAAAAAAAAGATGAGAAAGAAAACCAGCAGATTAAAAAAAATTCTGCTCTCTGAATCCATACCATTCAAATAAAAATAAAATATTCCTAATGGGGAAGCAGCCTTAGAAAATCAGCCTCTCAGGTGACTAACAAGAAAATAGGTCCAGAAAGGTTACCTAACTTGCTCAGGTTTTCATAGTTAGTGGTGGAGCCATGTCTATAATTCAAGTTTCTTGAATCTCAGGACCATTCTTTCTAATGCATCATGCTGTCCTGAAGGGTCATCCAAATCATTCTTCAAAAGTTAATACATTAAACACTTACAATTGGAAATAACCTTTGTAATCTAGTCCAAGTTACATTTTTTTGGTTTTGGTTTTACTTCAGATCTATGATTTTATTTGTATTAGGGAACTTCCTGAATTTTCAACCCTTCAAAATCCTCCCCTTTCTTCCAAGGCAGATTGACAATAGTGCTGCAATTTATTTATCTTAGTTATCTGTAGCCATTGTATGTGAAAAGACTTTCCTCTGGTCATATTGCCAGTAAAAAAGTTAAAAAAAAAAGTCAGATAAACACAAGTAAGGCCAGAAGCTAGATTTTCTTGACTGTGAAGCTAGTTTTATATTTAACATCATGCTGTTTCACCAACAATCTTATATTTTGCAAATGAAGAAGCTGAAGTCAAGATGTTAAGAGTCTTCCCCAGCTCATGTAGGTTCAAGGCAAAACTCGGTCACCTTGAACCTATATCTTTTAATTGCAAATTAAGCCATTCTTAAGGCAGTAATAAAAGCTTATTCTAATAAATAAATAATAAACTTATTTATGAATTTCAGATAGTTTGAAAAAGCATTTCAAATTCAAATAGAAACAAATATCACCAATTCATAAATAAGGATCTCTATTAACTTAGTTTAAAATTTTAATATTATCCACTTTGGGGGATATTTTTATTTATTTTGTTAAATATTTCCCAATTACATTTTAATTTTGTTTGGATCTCAATCATTAGAGTTGGATGTTTAACATCTGTTTCAAATTGATTATGCAGTTTTACATTGACACTACAGATGGAATATAAGCTCTTTGTGAGAATGGATGATTTCATTCTTTGTTTGTATTTGTGGCCCCAGTAACTGCAATTTAGCAGGTGGTTTATGAATATTTGTTGATTGATTGATAAACTTGAGGATTTATATATGTCCACTGAACAGAGTCCTTAAAGATATACTGAAATATTTTCTAGAATCAATGTGTTCAATACCTTTATGCTCATTTTAGAAGGTATACCTCCAGTAAAATCTTCCTCTCATGCCTCATTATGGTTTAGTAGAGAATATGGGTCCTTGCACTATAAAGCAAAAGCTGGCAAGTTTCTATGCAATTAGTAGACAAGTGATGGATACTTGTTGTCCCAGGAATGACTAGATATGTTTGGAGGAACTCATCATCGGTTGGTCACAGACTGATGATTTCTTTCCAGCTCTAACAATGTTTGGAGACTACCTACTGAAGTGTACAGGATTTACAATCTGCCTCAGAGGAGAGAGTGCCCATGCCAACTAAAGTACATGTCCTTGAAGTAATGAAGGATAGTAGAATAGAACTTAGTATAACACATTTTATGAGTCATCAAAACTTTCAGGAACCTACTGATGCTTGATATACTATGGTTTATTGCCCTTATTCAGACTGAAAGGAAATGCTAAATTTCAATTAAAGGTTAATAAAATGAATATATTTTCTTATCCAAATTCATGTAATTCCTTGAACTCTATGCATGAACTCCTTTCATCAGGTTAAGGACTCCTACTCTAGAACATACCTAAATAGATTCCATCTCTCAATATCTCTCAGGCTAATGATGTGCTTATGGGTGAAGGGCCATAATAATGAAAGCTCAGATAAAGTTCATTCATTAATATCTGACAATCAACCAAGGCAAATACAGACTTTTTGTTAGCAATGACAGTTCCCGCAGTCAATGAGCTGTTGCATTAGGGGATTTGGAATAGAATAATTTGAAGTGTCTGCCATAATTTGGGAGTTATTTCTTGGCATGATTTGATAGAATTCAATTCAGTTCAGTTAAGTTCAATTCAAGAAGCATTTAATATTTGCCTGCTATGTGCAGAGCCCCATGCTAGATGCTGAGATTAAAAAGAAGATGAAAGAGTTCTTTTTCTCAGGGACTTTATCTTCTACTGGTGGGGAACAACATATACAGAGATAAGTAAGTGCAATATATATTTTTAAACATACAGGATAATTTTAGGGGGTAATAATATTTGGGGAAAATAAAAAAGTCTGTTAAATTTTTATTAAGGTCTCCGTCACTGTATGCTAAAAAGTATGTTCTTTTGGCAATTCAGATTGGATAATCTAAGAAATAGTTTGCTCTCATATACCCTTTTTAATTTCAAAATTAATCCCAGGTCACCATAGACAAGTATTCTGTTCATGTGAAGGTTTTCCTCATGAGCTATTACTATTGTGACCAAGATAATGTGGTGAACATATTCTGGAGTAAAACCATGATTTTTTTTTCCCTTCAAAAGGTATCTTTTGTAAATGACTTGTAAATGGCTTATATTCATCAGGCAGTCTTTCCTCCTAGTTACCCAAGATACATTCATTTCAAAACACATAACTATGATATGTTTTAGGCATCTTTCCCTTCTCTTTTCCCCTGTTTCCTCATCTGTATCAAAAAATCAATCAGCAACATTTTTTAAGTGTTTCCACCTTTCACTGACTACTTTCCTCCCATCTTGGGGCTCTGAGCTCTAATTTGTGAAAGCTTTCAATTCCCACTTCTATATCATGAGAATACTGTGACTATTTAAAGGAGTGCCACCTTTTTTTACCTTGGACCTTTATGAAGATTAAATGCAGTCATTCAAAGGGAGAGGTCATTGGAGGGGTTCTTTGTGAGCTATAATTTTATTGTGAGTATAGAGAAATTTAACAATTTTCAGAACTCTTTTTTGTTAAAATGGCCTTACCAGATTGTTGATTCTAATGAGGGTCGCCAAATAAGAACTTATGAAAAAAATTCCTTGTAAGTTTTAAAACACCTTAATTAGTCTTTTGCAAGCAGGGATGGTTAAGAACTCTTATTGTAACACAGGCTAGTATCCTTATTACTTTTCAGGAAGGTTCTTTACATCTTGCCTTTAGCAGTCTAGACACAAGATAACTTAGTGCATAAATCTTGGAGACAGTAGGGGCTTAGTGGATAGATCACTGGTTTTGGAATCAGGAAGACAAGGATTCAAATCTGACCTCAGATACTACCTGTGTGCCTGGGGCAAAGCATTTACCATCTATTTGCCTTAATCCACTAGAGAAGGAAATAGCAAACCATTCCAGTATCTTTGCCAAGAAAACCCCATGTGGGGTCCTGAAAAGGCAGACATGACTAAACAACTACACACCTTAAGAAAGATCTGATTGATATCTAACTTCATAGTTCTCCAGAACCAATGCTTGAAGCTTCAGGTCTTCATAGATTCCAAGCTAGAGATATAAAATGATTCCTGGAATATTAAGAGTGGAATTTTACCATCTGTGGATGTCCTAATAAAACAGATTCTATCTTCAAAGTAGTAAGATCATCAACAAAGGATCCAAGAGACTGAAGTTGTGTCTCAACTCTGCCAGTTTCAAATTGTGTGAGTGCTGCTGGTCAATTTTCTTCATTGATCTGGTGATTATAATAATGCTTGAACTACTTACCTAACATGGTTGCTTCAAGGAAAGCCTTTTGCAATGCTCAAATTCCTATATAAATGTCAATTATTATTGTTGTTAGAATTGATGTTGTCAGAAATAAGTAACAGGCTTAGAGAGTTGCCTGAGGACATAGATGAGTTATGATTTGCTTTTGGACATAAAGCCAGTATGTGTCAGAGCAGAACTTGAACTAAGGTTCCTGACTTCTACATTCACCCCATTATCTATTAAGCCATGCGTCCTTTTATTCTTGAAATATGGTCCTCTAGTTTTATAGGGCCTTAAAAGGTTCAAATGCTAAAAAGAAACTCAAAGAGAATAAAATAGCTTCTTTGTACTACATTACTAGCTTGTCCTCTTAGACCAACCCAAACATTTATTAAGAACCTAGGCACTGTATTAAGCTCCAGAATACAAATAAAGGGAAAAGACAGCCCTTACTCTTAAGGAGCTTACAATTTAATGGAGGAGACAACACGGAAACAACTGTGTATATAAACAAGATGAATTATAGATGATGAACCAATAGATGGCACTAGCATTGAGAAGGATTGGGCAAGGCTTCTTATAAAAGGTGGGACTTGAAGGAAACCCAGGAAGCCATGAGATAGATGTAGGGAGGGAGAGAAGTATGTATAAGATATTTAAATAAGAGCTAGATTCATTAACTTATTAGTGAACTTGAACAAATATTTCAATGTTCCCTTTTAAAGTATGATCTTTGAATGTTTTATACAGTATTTGAAGGTTGAACTAAGGAAAATGTTGTTCTGTGATCAATAAATGATAAAATTGTTTGGCAAAAAAAATGTGAGGTAGCTAGGTGGCATTGTAGATAGCAGTGCTAGACTTGAGTCAGAAAGACCTGACTACCTGGGAAAGTCAATCAACCTCTCTAGGTCTTGATTCCCTCATATGTAAAATGTGGGTAATAATAGCACCTACCTCAAAGCATTGATGTGAGTTTTAAGAGGTAACAAATACAAATTGCTTTGGAATCCTTTAAGTGATATAGAAATTCTATAATTTTATTTTGGTAATATAGCAATCTAATTTTTTAATCATCATTATAACTGATTTCACTATATTGCCACAGTTACTAAAACAAAACATTCATCTTGAGTTCTTTTTCTCATAGCCCAAGAGGGAGCCAAGAATTTTCACATGATAGAACAAACAAATGGAATCACTTTGGTGAAAAGGTGTTATTTTCTTTTCCATTTAACCATTTCTTTGCAGCCTGTGCAATGCAACTGCTGTACCTGTATTAGTCTTTAGGAAAAAGAAAGCAAACCTGGCTAGCAACAGATTAGTCTGGCTTCACTTTCCAAGACAGGAGGAATTTAAAAGATAAAAAGCTTACACAATGAAAAAGGAATTCATATTGTTTGGGATTTTTTCTGCTTTATAGCCAGCTAAGTAGTTGATGATTTTCTGTAAAGACTTTTTTAGAGAATCCAGTGATCAATTCTTCACTTGGCAGTGTCTCCTTTATGAGGCTTTTATGTTTTCTGAAGGATGCATCTGGTTTTCTCTAGTGTTACTGGTATCTCTCTGTCAAGCTCCAGTCATCTGACAGCCTCTTACTGTCTCTAGGCTACAAAGGCAGCTGGATCAACACAACTGTTTTGGCCTGCCCATGTAGTCAGTCCTCTCTTTCACCAGGTGCGTCCTTTATAGCAAGTTCAGTTTATTTACTATAGGGAAATATATCTGCATTTATTTTGATTTTGCTATTTTTTTCTGTAGCAGCCCCCAGATGTAAACACCTTTATCATAGCAATAACAATTTTTTAAAAAGTATATTCATGAAATCCTATTTGTAGGCAATATTCAGTCAAAAATAGGCTTAGCAGGTTGTATACTCTGCATGGTTTGGTTTGTGCATGAAATCTTCCTGAAATCCTCCTATTTTTATGGTGCATTTCAAGATGACTGTCAGGAAATCGAACCTTTGTTCAGACAAAGCACACAACAGTAGGACATACATTGCCACAGGAGGGATACCTAGAGCATAGCATCCAAAAATCATCATCAATGTTTCTGAAAAATCTCTGTTGTCTATTAATTATCTGGTGCCTGTGAGCTCCTCTACAAAATGGGGGTTGGACTCATTAAATGGCAGCAAATTAGCTCCACTGGAATATTTAGCAGTCTGTATGGCAGGTTCATTGCATATATACAAAGGAGTATTTTGCTAAGATATTAAACAGCTTTTTGTTAAAATGAAACACATGCACACAAATAAATTTGTGTATATACATACAAACATGTATGTATGGCTATATGCATGCATGCATATCTGAACATAGACTAGGTGCTATGGGTTCTTCAGTTATTGATGAAGGACTTAGCCACATCTATTTTCACAAAACTCCATGTATGGATGCTGTGTTCCTCTTGAGAAAAGCCTCAGAACGATGCTTCTTTTTAGAGGGACCAACCACAGATACCCCTTATGTCTGTTCCCATAGCAGAGAACTTCACAGGGAATACTCTCTCCCCCTCCAGAGAGACAAGTCCTGGTGACCTCTAGCAACGGGCATCTCACTGCCATTATTCAGTGCCAATGTGAATATATGAGTTTCTCTAGCAGGAAAGCAAAATTCCATTCTGTCTCTGAACTATCAGAGATCTCATTGGTGACTATATTGCAGAGAAGTTTGTCCTCTCGGATTCAGCTCAGCAATACTGTTGCAGAGCTGAGGATTTTGACCATTTCTAATTCTATAGGACAGTTGTTTGAGTTTCAACATGACGCAGTAGAAATAGAACTGGCTTTGTAATTTGGAAGGTCCATCCCAGACACACACTGGCAGAATCAGCTACTCGCTCTTCCTCTCATGATTCCAGGAGCCTCTCTAAGAGTATAAGTTGCAGGAAAGGTGCTAACTTGTGTTTTCAGAAGTAGCTTTCTAATTGGTGAGATCTCTATACCAGTGGAAACCCTTTCTGCTTCAATGGAAAGACTGTTGAACTTAAGGAGAAACCTGGGTTCATATCCATCTGTTTCACTTACAATCTGTGTGATAGTGGGCAAGTAACAAACTTTCTTCTAAGCCTGTTTCCTTGTCTGTGAAAAGAGGATAATAATATCCTCTTCTTAATAGGGTTATTGTGAGCATCAAATGAGATACTGTACCTAATTCTTTCTGAAAACTTTAACACTGTATAAATGACAGTTATCATTGTTTGGGTGATATGAGAACAGAGTAATTCTTTCCATAGCTCCTGAGCTAAACCAGGCTTCTTTGGTCTGCTATGACTTTTCCTATATTTTAGGCTCATTATATTGATGTTGTGTAAAAAAGAAAGAAAATTACCAGCCTACAAAGGTTCATAGGCACTCAGTACATGGTTCTTCACAGAGTCCATCACAGAATCACACATACACAAAATGTAATAAAGCATATAATGTCTATTTGGAAATTTAGTCTCTATTTAAATCATCTATTTATTACACTGAGGCAGCTAGTCAGTGCAGTGGATAGAGTATCAGGTCTGAAATAAGGATGACTCATTTTTTTGACTTCAAATCCGACCTAAGACTCTTACTATATGTCTAACCATGAGCAAGTCACTTAAGCATGTTTCAGTACCTCATCCAGTTCCTGAGAATGAGAAGGAAGTGGCCAACCATCCCAGAATCTTTGCCAAGAAAATCCCAAATGGGTTCACAAAGAGTTGGACACAACTGAAATCACTGATGGATTACATCCCAATTTTTTAATGCAGCTATAAAAAAAGCAGTTATATTTTATAGACTTGTGCAGTAGTATTTTGAGGTAGCTAGGTAGTGCAATGGACAGAGTGATGGACCTAGAATTTGGAAGAAATGAGTTTAAATCACTCTTTAACACTTACTAGTTTACTAACCATGTACTAGGCAAGTCACTAAACCTCTGTTTGCCTCAGTTTTCTCACCTAAAAAATGGAAATAATAAAAGCATTTACTTCACAGGTTGTTGTGATAATGAAATCAGTAATATTTGTCAAACTAGTACATAGTATGCACCAAATAAACATTAATTTTCTTCTTTATTCCTAGTCCATAGTACAGTGATGGTGAATCTTTTAGAGGCAGAGTGCTGGGGCATTCCCTTTCCCCACCCCCACCAATGTGCCAGGCATGCCCTGCCCCTATTACTCCCCAAAAGGGAGGGAGAAAGACTCCCATTGGCTGTTGGGCAGGGGATGTGAAAAAATGTCATCAGGCATGTTGGAGATGGGGAGGGGAGCAGCTTTGCCAGAGTCCCTCTACCTTTCAGGTAACAAACTTGGGAGGGGGGAGGGCACAGAGAGCACTCTACATGCCATCTTTGGCACCTGTTCTATAGGTTCACCATCACTGCTATAGTACATTGAATAATAAGGGATAATAGAAGAAGAATTTTTGAATTGAAAATTTTTAATTGAAAAAAGATAATAAAAATAACAATAATTATTTTTCACCTTAATGAGTTATTTTTAACTAGAAATATGCAAAAATACATTTAATAATCCTGAGGATAACAGAATATTTGGTGTACTTTATTTTGAACATGTCACTTTCAACATAATTCCAACAAAGCATAGCATCTTCAAGGGAGACAATTTAAGCCTGCTATATTTCTTCCTGCAAATCTCTTATTACATTAAACCTAATTTTTATTTATGAATAGAAGTGAATTTGGCAAAGAGGGAGACACACAAAACACATTAATTACTTGATGTGCATGGATATCAAATTGTATGATTCCACTGAAAAAAAAATAAACAGCTTTTATTTTATTTTATTTTATTTTTAATAGTAAAACTTGGGGGCATTTAAAAAATTATTTGTTCAATTTCAAACATTATTCCTTGGTTATAAAAATCATATTCTATTCCTCCCTCTCCTTCCCCCACCTCTCCTGTAGCCGACGTGCAATTCCACTGGATATTAAATGTGTCCTTGATCAGAACCTATTCCCATGCGGTTGATGTTTGCACTAGGATGTTCTGTAGGGTCTACATCCCCAATCATATCCCCTCTCGACCCATATAATCAATTAGTTGTTTTTCTTTGGTATTTCTACTCCCACAGTTTTTTCCTGTGTATGTGATAGTGTTCTTTCTCTTAGATCCCTTCGGGTTGTTCATGATCACTGCATTGCCACTAATGGAGAAGTCCATTACATTCGATTGTACCACAGTGTACCAGTCCCTGTGTATAATGTTCTCATGGTTCTGCTCCTTTTGCTCTGTATCACTTCCTATAAGTTGTTCTAGTTCCCATTGAATTCCTCCACTTTATTATTCCTTTTAGCACAATAGTATTCCATCACCAACATAGACCACAATTTGTTCAGCCATTCCCCAATTGAAGGACATCCCCTCATTTTCCAATTTTTGGCCACCACAAAGCATAGCTATGAATATTCTTGTACATGTATTTTTCCTTATTATCTCTTTGGGGTACAGACCCAGCAGTGCTATGGCTGGATCAAAGAGCAGACAGTCTTTCAGCTCCCTTTGGGCATAGTTCCAAATTGCCCTCCAGAATGGTCAGACCAATTCACAACTCTACTGGCAATGCATTAATGTCCTGACTTTGCCACATCCCCTCCAGCATTTATTACTTTCCATTGCTGTCATGTTAGCCAATCTCCTAGGTGTGAGGTGATACCTCAGAGTTGTTTTGATTTGCATCTCTCTGATTATCAGAGATTTAGAACAGTTTTTCATGTGTTTATTAATGATTTTGATTTCTTTGACTGAAAATTGCCTATTCATGTCCCTTGCTCATTTATCAATTGGAGAATGGCTTGATTTTTTGTACAATTGATTTAGCTCTTTGTAAATTTGAGTAATTAGACCTTTGTTTGAGGTTTTTGTTAAGAAGATTGTTTCCCAATTTGTTACTTTCCTTCTAATTTTGGTTGCATTGGTTTTATTTGTACAAAACCTTTTTAATTTGATGTAATCAAAAATATTTATTTTACATTTTGTGACTCTTTCTAAGTCTTACTTTGTTTTAAAATCTTTCCTTTCCGAAAGGTCTGCCATGTATACTATTCTGTGTTCACATAATTTACTTATAGCTTCCTTCTTTATGTTCAAGTCATTCACCCATTCTGAGTTTATCTTGGTGTAGAGTGTGAGGTGTTGATCTAAACCTATTCTCTCTCACACCATCTTCCAATTTCCCCAGTAGCTTTTATCAAATAGTGGATTTTGGTCCCCAAACCTGGGATCATTGGGCTTGTCATAGACTGTCTAGCTGAGGTCACTTACCCCATGTCTATTCCACTGATCCTCATTTCTGTCTCTTAGCCAGTACCATATTATTTTGATGACCACTGCTTTATAGTATAGTTTGAGATCTGGGCCTGCAAAGCCACCTTCCTTTCTATTTTTTTTCATGATTTCCCTGGATATCCTTGATCTTTTGTTCTTCCAAATGAACTTTGTTATGGTTTTTTCTAGTTCAGTAAAAAAGTTTTTTGGTTGTTCAATGGGTATGGCATTAAATAAGAAAATAAGTTTGGGTAGGATGGTCATTTTTATTATGTTAGCTCATCCTACCCATGAGCAGTTAATGTTTTTCCAATTAAAATCTAGTTTTAATTGTGTGGAAAGTGTTTTGTAATTGTGTTCATGTAGTTCCTATGTTTGTCTTGAGAGATAGATTCCTAAGTATTTTATATTGTCTAGGATGATTTTAAATTTAATTTCTCTTTCTAATTCCTGCTGCTGAGATATGTTGGAGATATATAGAAATGCTGATGACTTATGTGGCTTTATTTTATATCCTGCAACTTTGCTAAAGTTATTGATTATTTCCACTAGCTTTTTAGTTGATTTTCTAGGATTCTTTAAGTAGACCATCATATCATCCACAAAGAGTGATAGCTTGGTCAAAATAGACAGCTTTTAGAGCTGAAGAAAACTCTTTCTTCAATGATATAAAAATGTCATTTTGGCTCCATAAAAATTAAACTCTCAATCTAGGGAAAACAACCAACAGATTAAGATGGCACTTAAAAGTTTCTTAGTGTTCTTCAGTAAAGAGATGTCAAATATAAAATAATTAAGGATGAAGTAGTGACTGTGTATACCATGAGTTTTGGTGACTTCCTAAAGTCAATAAATAATGAAGAAACAATTATACTTTGCTAGACCAGCCTTAATGCATATTTTTTATTAGTAAAATGAACAGCAATGGATTTAGAAAGTACGCAAACAGTAACACACATAATATAATATAATATAATGTAATATAATATAATATAATATAATAGGACTTCAGTGTGACATAGAAAAATATATTTTAATATATAGAATATATAGGATAAACTAATATATTTGACAAAGAGGAGGAAAAGGACAAATGTTCTCAAACAACAAGATAAATATTTTTAATGTTTTCAGAAGTATTTCCTAAACATCCCCACAACCCACATATGTACACACACACACATACACATACACACAGAGATGTCACTTTATATTGGAATAGGAAAGACTGCTAATAGATGTGCACCACTAGATTCATTGAATAAAAATGGTATCGATTTAGCGTTCATTGTAGCCAATGAAATGTCTACAATTCGAGAATGGTACAATATACCAAACACTCTTTGTGCATTGTTAACAAAATTATGCAAAACTCATTTTTAAGGTGTTCAAACTTTTATTAATTCAACCATTGCAGGAAAACAGTAGAAACTCTGAGACATTTGTGGGTTACAAAAATTTAGCACAAATCAAATGCTGAGGTAGACATGATCTAGTGGTCAGATTATACAACATTGACACAATATTCTTCATAACCTAGTAGGGGGTGGGGGGAAACCCATGTAAAAACACACATTTCCATCTACTCCCAGAGAATTTGACAAATAAATAGGTCTGGAAAGGGGACATTATCATAGATAAATATATTGTACATAACCATCTGAACACAATATGAACCCAAAGAATAAGTTGAGAATAACATTTTAAACGATGTTGCCATATTCAAGTTATGACTTGCAAAATTATGAAATAAAAAATCCACAGAGAATATTGAAATCACAAATATTCATCAACCTTCTTCTACCATTGTCCTCTGTACCGACAGACTTGTATTGAATGTCTTTTTGAGGAAACTATAGATCAGGCTGCTTCCCAATATATCCAGTCATTTATAAAGTACTAATATTTTATTCTCCTATGAAATATTTTGTTGAACCTTAAACAGAAAAGAATAAGAGAAAGATATAAACTTTTCTGAGTGGCATTTCTGCCTGAGCCCCACTGAACATGACATTGTCATAACAAAGGCAACAACAGCAATAGCCCTTTATATGCTACTGGAAGTCTGCAAAGGACTTTACATACATTTTTAAAAATTTGATCTATAGAACAGCCATATGAAAAAAATACCATAAATATGTTCTCCTTTTTATAAACAAGTAAACTGATGCTTAGAGAGGTTAAATGACTTACCTATGATCAAAGAACTTATAAGTATCAGTGATAGGATTTGTATGTAAGTCTTTTTGCTTCCCAAGTACAGAATTCTATCCATATACTATGTTGACTCTCTTAAGTTCTTTATTTAAACATAATTTTCTTATCTCTATACTCTGCTGATCAATTGTTTGCTGTATATTTTCTTAGTTCAACTATTCAGGAAGTTACATGATTATTAACAATTATGATAATAATTTCAATTACTTATTGATAAATGTTAATTATCAATATTATAAAAGTGTTGTTCAAATTATCTCATTTGATACTCAAAACCCTGCAAGGTAAATGCTACTATTATCTTTATTTTATAGGTGAAGAAATTGAGACCATGAGGTTAAATGACTTACTTAAAGACAAGTAGCTATTACAAGGTTGAGAAAGGATTTGAACTCAGATTTTCCCAAACCTAAATAAGATGTTATTCATAGCACAGATTAGTCATCTGTTAATTTTAAAATCTCTTTCAAAATTATAACAAATCTGATCACCTCATGCATTTTTGCATTATATATTTTATTTGAACATTTAGCTAACATTTTCTTTTATGCATTTTTTCTATATTGGTTGGAGTCTATCTCTCAGAAGACAAATTGTCTTATATTTTTTTTACTAATACAAAAGTATATATCTCCACGACTACATAATAAATGACCCATGATTCTAATGATGGACCTCTGTAATATATCAATCATATATCCTATTCACATGGAATTAGAAGATAAACTTCCTCTGTTAATCTGAAACAAGAAATGTTAGAAGAATTAAAAAATCATAACTGGCACAGATCATTTGAAACAATTTTTTCTTGTTTAAATTCTTTTCCTCTTCTTTGTTTCTCAGCTATGTTTCTCCCATATTTAAATTTATTGAGAGTTAGGATTATAGACAGTTTGGATGAGGTTAGGATTTCATTCAATTTGGCAATATATTCTCATTGCTTGGTATGTTAAGCAGAACATGTTGAGTTTTGCAGAAATACTTTGCTACTTGAGAAGGTGACTTAGGAATTATATTATTTTCAATAAGTTTCTAGTGCTTTTCCCTTCCAATTTGGAAAGTATATCACCAGCATATACATTTCATATACTCTGTAACAACATCAGCACCAAACAACAGTACCTATAAACAGCACTATATAACAGAACAAGAAAAATGTTGTATTTCATTAGATGTGTATTTTCTCTCCTCTTTATAATTTATTTCTGAGATTTATTCTTAATACTGTACCATTTAAAAATTTTAACACTATGATTGTATTTCTCTTTAAAAGGAAAACAAACCTTAACTTCCATCTTAAAATCAATACTATGTATTGATTCCAAGGCAGAAGAGTGGTAAGGGGTAGGCAGTGGGGCTTAAGTGACTTGCCTAGGGTCACACAGCTAGGAAGTATCTGAGGCCAGATTTGAACCTAAAACCTAGGACCTCCCATTTCTAGGCTTGGCTCTCAATCCACTGACCCACCGAGCTGTCCCCTATGATTGTTTTCTCAAGGCTTTTTCTCATTCCTTTCTTCTGGCAATCACAGAAATGCCCTCACCATTTCTTGCCACAGAGCATCCTCCAAAATTGGGATAATTGAGATTGAGAATCTAAAATTCATCTTTTCATATTCAAAAAATCTGGCTTCCACCAACTATGTCTAGAATGGAGGAAGTTAGCATTATTATATCCTTGATTCTCCACATTGGGATGGATTATGGAAGGCAAACCTAACCGGACCTACCTTGATTTCTCCATGTAAATCAGCAAGAATAATAGAATCTTCATATTACACATGTGACTTTTCCCAGTCATCATGAAGGGTATGGTGAGAACCTCTTCTTAAAGAAGTTGATGTTTCAGTGGAAATTTGAAGGAAGGCAGCGATTCAAAGATATGAAAATGAGGAAGGAGGGCATTCTGAGATCAACAGTTAGTACAGAGCAATGGAGATGGAAGAGCTTCATGTTAGAAAGAGCAAGTAGAATGATGTGAGTGAACTGTGGAACATGTGGGATAGAATAATTTATAAGAAGTTTAGAAAAAATGGAAAGAACTATGTTGTGAGGGTTTTTTAATGCTAAAAAGAGGGATTTATATTTGTTCTGAGAATTAATTGGTAGATTATTGGATATGGTATGTGTGATGTAGTCAGATCAGGGCTCTAGGAAAATTACTTTGGTAGCAGTGTAGAGGATGGATTGGAATTGAGGGAGAGTAATGCAGTAGTGGCTACTGATGATAATCCTTATGTAGTTCTCAATATATTCTCAATAACTCAAGGAATAAATTACAATGAAAGTAGAGTATAATCATAGATCAAACTGTTGCCTACAATCATGTAGATATAATTCTTAAAAGCATTATAAAAATCTCATAAAACATTATGTTACATTTAATCTCCTTAAACATTGTATTCAAACTCATAAAACATCATAAATACTATCTAGGTTAAAAATAGTATTTAGAACATTTGATATAAAGAATAATGGGTGGACAATATCTTGTCCTGAGAATGTTTCTATCTGAACCACAATAACAAAGTAAAATACAATGATAATAATGTAATAATAATAATCCATGATTATGATTAAATCATGAACTGAATATGTATAAAATAGATTGAAGCATTGTGAGAATGCTGTAGTACTTTATGTCCCTATTTTCTATGTAGAATGTGCCACCAATGCATTAATATCAAGAATAATTGATATAAAAGTGGCATCTTCCAGGAAAACAGTTTAAGTTCGTGATAGTTATGCTTAGCTTTGAAATTCATTATCTTCACTTCTGATAAGAACTGAGCATGGCTTTCAGTTCCAAAAAGGAGTTGTACCAAAACATCATATAAATCACTCGATATACGTGGATGACATCAAATTATATGGCTCCACTAAAAAGCACATTAAATAGCCACTTCATCTCATGGAAACTTTCTTCAGTGCTAGCAAAATGTCATCTACTTGATGAGTGTAAAATTCTTTAGGAGTGCTAAGGAAGAATAGAGCCTGAAGATTTTGCATTTGAATCCTTAGGACAAATTGAACTATTCAATGAAAGCAATGTTTTGAAGTTGAAGTTTTCTCCAGTCATGAGAAGGCTAACAAGGAAATAATATATAAAAATAAATGTATGTATGTTGAGAGAATGACTGGCATCCAGCAGTCAAAAATTAACTAGATGATCAGATTTGGTCAAATTATTCTTTCATCATACAGGTTTTAATTTAACTTTTGGGGTTGGGGAGAAAATGAATAATAGATCCAGAAAGTGTCCAAACAAATTAAGAAAATATGGCTTATCTTCTCATGGTTGTTATCAGAATATTGATGCTTCAATAACAGAAAGAAAAAAAAGAATGGTGTATATTCCGAAAGCCCATGATACTTTGTTTTTAAATGTATGAAGTGCTTTCGTACCAAATAAACTTTGCTTCATAAAGCAATTAAAAAAAAGGCTGACATTAGAAATATACCACAGATTTTGTTGAATAGAATGAAAAGTCATTGATCTCTGGGTGTTGAAGTTAGTGTTGAAGTTTGAAGTTATTAAAAATTGGAAACAAAACTCCATGGCCAACATATACATGAACTCAAACAACAATAAGTCAATAGGATAAAAAAGGATTATATCATGCAGATTTGTATATAAAAACCAGTGAATTTATAATAGTGATAAAGGATCAGGCTATTACAATCAGAAATTACTAAAATTTTATCTTGAAGAAGTCAGAACTATATAGATTGTGACAGAGGCTGGCACTAAAGAAAATTGCCAGGCTGAAGAGTGTGTGAAACTACTCACCTCGACAGGGGAGGGGCCCCAGGAGTTTAGAATCTGGAGGGGGAGAAGACTCTGGCTGGTAGAGGAGTTGGTTGCTCTCATTCTTGAGAAGTCAAAAACAGAAAGTAGGAAAAGACTTTCTCCTGATGGTTACCTACTTTTCCTGCTGGTGACTGAAAATCTTTCCCCCCCAACAGTTCCCAATTGAAGGGACTTTCTGAAGAGAAACCTGAGCAGACTTTACCTCAGCTCCTGTTGCCCAGGGGTGAGTCAACCTGACTTTCTCTCAGGGACTTAGGCTGCCAATGCCTGAGTTCTCTCCAAACTTGAGGAGAGAGGACAAAGGTTTTAGATAGAGACAGGAATCCCTTTTCCCCACTTCCCTTTCCCATTCTTTCCATGCTAGTTATTCCTTTTGTATTACCTGATTCAGTTGACATTAAGTTATCTGTTCCCCAAGCTGAGTGTGAGTGAACAGATCAAGGGGAGATCCTTTGGTCTTGAATAGTGGAGGGGGGACAAGAGTGATAAGAGCAATTGGGGAGAGCACCTTTAGCTAAGGAGGGAAGGCAGAAGGGGGGAAAATCTTCAAACTCCCCTCTCCTCTCTCTGAGCCAACCCTGAACATCAGCTGTCTCCTCTGTACCCCACTTTGAGAAGGGGGTCTCCATTCTTTCCCCCTCTCTATACTGAAAGACTAAACCCCTCTGTTACAGCTTAACTTCCCCTTATAGTACAAGATTCTTTCCTCTTTTCCTTGATCTTCTTGGGAAATAGACACAGCTTGCTGGGTATACCCAGCTTTATACGCATAATTTTAACTTGATCTCCAAAATGGTTGGATGAGTTCACAGTTCCACTAATGGTATATTAGTAACTCATTTTTTTCCACATCTTCTCCAACATTTTGGCCTTTTATCATTTTAGCCAATCTGATAGGTGAGAGATGCTATTTTAGAATTGTTTTGATTTCCATTTATCTAATCAGTCATGAGAACATTTTTTCATTTAGTTATATATGACTTTATTTTCTTCATTCAAAAATGTTCTGTTCATATATTTTGACCATTTATCAATTAGGGATAGCTCTCATTTTTATAAATTTGACAGTTATCTTTATATTGTAGATATGAGACCTCTGCCCAAAAAACTGTCTATCCAACTCCCTCTGCTTCCAATTTTCTGCTTTACTTCTAATCTTGACTACACTAATTGTATTTTTATAAAACTCTTTTAATAGAGTCAAAATTTACCATTTTATATCTCACAATGCTTTCCACATAATGTTGACTCATAAATTCCTCTCTTATTCATAAGTATGATAGATAATATATTCCTTTTTATTCTAATTTGCTTAAGAGAACTCTTTTTATTTCCAGATCATGTATGCATTTTGATCTTATCTTAGCAAATTGGCTAAGATATTATTTTATACCTAGTTTCTGGCAAACTGCTTTCTAATATTCCCAGCAATTTTTACCAAATAGTGTGTTCTTATCCCCTAAAATTGGATCTATACTTTTTTTAAATACAAGGTTACAATAATCTTTTATTGTATGCAAACATGTTTTCATAATGTCAAAGTGAACTCTCCTAATTCTCAAATTTAGAGGAATGAAAAGCTCTAAAAATATAGAGATCTAGTGAATAAAAAGAAGCAATTTAGAATCAGGGGTGTACATAGCATCCTATACATATCATCCTTGTTATCCTATCTTTTCTTGGAATTGTCCCAAATATGCTTGCATTACAATACTATTATTCAATTAACAAAAAAGAAAAAAATTTTCTTCTACTTTCTTAATAATTCAATGAACCCAAACTAAAATAATATTAGAAAAAAGAAATGTCTTAGTTCTGTTCTATCTAACTTCCAATGAAAACAAAAATGAATAGGATGAAATAGTGACGATGATATGGATGTAACTGACATTTACATAGTGCTTTAATGATATGCTAGGTATAGCATGGGCTTTAAGCTATCAGTGAAATCAGTAAAAAATAGATTGTTCTGAGCCACTCTTCTAACTTTATTCAGTTTGTTCTCTTGGCAACTAGTAGCATATATTCATAAGGGAGTTCAGTCTAGAGGTGCATGGGTTAAAATTAAAATATGGAATCTGGAAGATAATTTTTGGAAAGCCCAATTCCTTAGAAAATTAAAACATAGCATTTTTTCTTAGAAATGTGTAATATTGGACTTGGCATCATCAGTGGTTATAATATCGATAACATTGTGCAGAAGAAGATGACTATAAAATGTCTTGTGTATAAGGATCTGAGACATTTAAATTAGTGTGATTAAGAATACAAAATAAAACTGATAGGACATTCACTTGGTTATATGGCCATTTTCATACCAATCTAATAATTATTATTTCAATTTAATTCCAATTCAACAATAATATGCCACTATCTGAATATTTTATGTAAGGTAAAAATAATGTTTATTTTTGCTCATATATTATTAATCACTATGTTTGTTTCTAACCAAGAAAAGCTAATGCAAAAAAGAAGTTAACTTAATGCTTTCTCTGAAGTATAGACTCTCTTGGACATTTAACTTAGCTATATCACTCAAACATATTGAGGAAGAGAAGTTTTCATCATATGTGATGAGGCAGTATACTGAATATCTACAAAAAGGTCAAGTTATAGTTGCTTTGGAAACAATAATTTGGAATTTGCAGAATTTTATACAAATAAATTCCTTATATTGAGAGTATTTTTGTATCAAACAAAATATTACACGTTCCCTAGTTTTGTGCCTGTAGTAATTCCTTCTGTCTGGCCCAATCTTAAAAAAAAAGCCATTTTCAATTATTTTTCCATATTGATCTCTTTCAAGGAAGCTACTAAATAATTTCAGCACTACTGTTTTTTTTTTCCTGTTTATTCATGCCTTTTACTAGACAGGAGAAATATTTGCTAATGGAAGAAACAAAACAAAATATTTACACCATGCTGTGCCTTTCTTTTGACAAGGGCAGGATGCAAGAGGGACGCCTTCTTTTCCTCCCTAAAATTGTTTACATGAAACAGTAGGAGAATGCTAAAGAATAACAGTTTTCCTTTAGCAGCTGGAAGTTGTCTGAATAGAGTCTTCAATTCCCTTGCATGTTTTGTAATGCAGATTTCTTAGAAAATAGTATTGCAAGTGCTCCTTAAATACATTTTAGAATTATTTTACCATGAAATTAGTTTTCTCCGTCATTGGCTTAGTTGAATTCTTCTTTTTGATCAATGCTGGGACATTAAAAATAAAACCCTGGCTGCACTTGCTATTTTTGTAAGCTCCTATCAAAAATCCATTCTGTAGCAACCCAGTGCCCATTGAGAGTTGAGGTTATTAGTGTAGCATAGTTACTATGTGGCCTGCTTCTCCACATCTTACTATGAGGCTTAATTCCCCACTTTCTACCCTTGACACTGGGACATATTTACTTATTTATTAACTAAAACGAGGGTCTAAGAGAAATTTCATTTTCCAGAAGTCAAACTATCACAGAACCATACTAACATTATATTAATGCTGCCTATAATTAATGGGCTAAATGAAACCCAACTTTGGGGACAGAATGCTTTCTTCCTCAAAGCCAAATTTTTTGCTTTGAGTTTTACTATTATATTCTTTACAAATCATTATTCCTCATTTCTGTGCTCTGGCCTCTATGTATTCATAGGTGGAAGGTAGCATGGCATAAGTAGGGAATCCATTGTATTTGAGGTATTAAGAAACTTGAGACTGAATCTCAATGCTCGACACTTATTACCTGTATAATCATCGAAAAGTCATTCAACCTTGCCAATCCTTAATTTTTTCAACTGTAAAATAAAAGGTTTGACTCAATCCCGACGAATGCCCATTCCAGCTTTAAATCAATGATCTTTTGATTTATTAAATTAGAGATTGCATTGTTGGTCTAAATTAGGAATTCTTACTTTTTTTCAGGTCATGAAAAACCCCTTTGGCAGTTGGGTGAAGCCCATAGACTCCTCAAATTCTCTTTTTTCTCTACATTTTATTTTTATTATCATGCAAAACATACTTCCATATTGTCATTGTGTTGAGAGCACACTCATACATAACCAAAACCCCTAAATAAACTATAAATACACTGATGTGAAAGACAACTCCTGCAGTTCTTTCTCTGGAGGTAGAGAGTATTCCCCATCATAAATCTTTCAGGATTGTCCGAGATCATTTCACTGCTAAGAGTAGCAAAGTTTTTACAGATAAACATCATCCAATATAACTGTAATTGTATATTGTACTCTGCATCAGTTCCCATGAATCTTTCCAGGTTTTTCTGAAATCATCTTATCACTTCTTATAGCACATTAGTATTCCATCACCAACATGTACCTCAGTTTCTTCAGTCATTCCCCAGTTGTTGGACATGCCCTCAATTAATTTCCAATCCTTTGCCACTGCAAAAAGAGTTTCAATAAATATTTTGTATGAGCATGTCCTTTTCCATTTTTTATTATCTCTTTGGGATACAGACCAAGTAGTGGTATTCCTGGATCTTTAAATTCTCTTAATAGTTTTAAATGCGCAAAATAAAATTCATAGAAATAAGACATATTGAAATGACTATCAAAACATTCTTTTAAGTTCTCAGACATTAGCTTTAAAGCCTCTGAATATGATGTCTGTTTCTCTTTTGTAAGGATGTTATTAGAAATTTAGTCTTGTTGTATTATTTTAGAGATAAGAAGTAAAGAAGCCTGTTTGAGAAAGAATTGGAGTTTCAAACAGGGATGAATCTGATTGTCAGTTTCAAGTCTAATTTTTTTTTCTCTGTGGTACCAAATGTGGTCTTTGGCAGCTGGCAGAATCACACACAGAGACTCTTGGTCTGATGACTTTGAAGAAGTAATATCTTTGCCTCTGCCTGCCTCTCTCTCTCTCTCTCTCTCTCTCTCTCTCTCTCTCTCTCTCTCTCTCTCTCTCTCTCTCTCTCTCTCTCCCACCCCCCCCCGTCTATCTGAGGTAAAGATCTGAAGGAGTAAAGTGTTTTCTTTTTCTAACTTGGGAAACACTATTGACTATTACTGACTATATTGTCTTTATAAATTGTTTAACTTTTGTTTGAACTCTGCGTCTTTTAAGGTTCAAAGTCCTAACTTGGTTCTTGTTGAGACTCAACCAGCTAGTCTTTTTTATTTTTATAATTTGGAGGTGAATTAAAAAATATGAGGATAATAGTTTTAATTTATTTAAAATAGGGGAAATCTGGGTTAGTCAGATCAGGAAGGATTAGTGTAGCCTGTGAAACACAGGAGAAGCAGCTCCTTGTGAACCAGGGAGTTTTATTTGGGGTGAGTGAAGAATCTCTTAGAGTTAGAAATCCTTTTATACTCATATATTTCTATAAATATTTTATTTTTATAACAAGAGTCTCTTTAGCATACTTGTGCCTGGCCCTGAAGAGAAGTTCACCTATGAACTTCACTTCACTGATATCAACTGAAGATACTTTGTTAGCACAGCAAGCAGAGTATTGAAATCAGTTTATAATCAATAAATAAATCCATTGCCTATATTAGTTTTACAGTTTGCCTTTTATTTTTACACTTTACAACTTTAGTTTCCAAGTCCTTTAAATATGTTTTAAATTGTGGAATTCGATGTGTATGTGTTCAAAAGTTAAACTGTTTTGAACAAATGCAATATGGGAAGCCTTCAAAATAGGACCTATCTAGAAAAAAAGTCTTCAAAGCAAGATCACTTTTGAAGGTTGATGATCTTATGCCTTTTTAGCTGGAATATATAGGGTATTTAGGGAGGCCTGGTATTTCTGGTCTTAGGGCTTGCTGAGCCTTATTCAGAGCTTCTTATTCTCCTTTGGTATCTATCTTTCACTCAATTCACATAGCGGGCTGGCTTTAAGAAACTGTTGCATGTACACATCCCAGTAAAACTGGCCTGCTAAACAAGGTTGAGGGTAACCGACAGACTTCACAGGTAAGTTAAGAGTAATGTCTTCCCCAAGTATGGGAAGACTTCTCCTGGATGAATGAGTGTATCAGAAAAAATTGTTCCAAAAGCCATGAAGGTGACAAATAAGTGCTGTGGAGCAGTTAGAGCTTGATCATATATTAAGACTCCCAGGTTATCCACTGCATCACTAATTATCCTAACTTTTACCTTGCTACTGGACTCCTTTGACTCTGGAAGAGAAAGGTTAATTTAGATTTTGTGTCTGCTTCTCTTAAATCTAGTTCACATTGTGTAAAGGAAACAAGACTGACAGTTTGTGGGGGAAGGGGCAACTGGGAGTGGCAGTTGAGTCTTGTGACTAACACTTCCTGCCTGCTGGGTTGGACTGGCTTCCTGGAGGAGAGAGGAGCTTGTTCAGCCCAGTCTGGTGTGTTGTGCCTCTTCTTGGTTCAGCCCAAAGATTCAGGTCCAATTACTTCTGAAGGTCAGAACTGTTCTTGTTTGCTTTCTAACTACTGCTAAGATTCTGAATTAGACAAAACAGGACTGATATAGAGTAGAAGGGAGTGGGAGAAACACTCCACCAGCCTCTGGGCCTGGCCTCAACTCTGAAGCTGAGGAAAAAAAAAACTCCAATCTCAACTGGTTATTAAACTTTATATTATTTGAATTTGCAGTCAGATAAGTGGACTATCTTTTCTGGTCATAGAGGGAGCTGAACTTCAGTTCAGTCATTCCAGGACAAACAGTCCTTATCAGACCCCTGCTGTTTCCTCTCAGCAGGGGGCATCTCCCTCCTTTGCCTCACCAAGCAATATTCCATCTCTCCCCTCAACTCCTCTATACCCCCATACAAACCTTCCATTATCCCCCGTTTTTTTCCAATCCTCCATCTCTTTTCCCAATAAATATTACAACGTGCAAATCATGATATCACCCTGTGATGTCATTGGTCCCTTTTGAAAAAGAACAAACACATATTCAGGCCCTTTGTGGATTAGAAATTATTAAAAATGCAAAATAGAATTGAGTAAGAGTTTTAAAGAAGCCCTTTCCTCACTCCATTTATTTTCTCCTTTACTATTTATATATGTAAAATCCTTGTAATATTTCTACTAGAGATTATTTTTCCAATTTCACTTGTTGCAATATGGAAGTATTACAGAAATAAGATGCCAGTGAAACTTTGAGACTAAGAAATTTAAAAATAGTTGTTAGTTACCATTCATTTCAAAAGGTAATAATTCTTTAAAAAAAGAATCGTGTCAAGTAATTTACTTATAATAAAACCTTTTTAGTTTTACTAAAACTTTATATTGGACCATGTAGCCTTTATTCTCAGCCAGTGTTTTTTTTGTTTCCATTGCCCACTTAATTTTTACCCAACCTAACCACTCTAGAATCATGATGAGATTCTTCTCTCTCATATTATACTATATCTAGAGGAGTCTCGCCCCAACACAGACTAAACCTATAAGCTATAACATTCCTCATTGTATGTATTGATCTTACTCATTATATGCATTTATTTGGTCCCTAGTCTTTCTATCTAGGATTTGAACCTGTTAATAATATCCAATGCCCTGTCTAGTTGTCTTATATTAAATCAGGTCTGAACAGAATTCTCTCTTCAAGCATTTTGGCCAAAGGATAAGGAACTTGCCTCAGTATCAAAACAAAGCCATCATTTCTGTAGTTTTTTGTTGTTGTTGTTGTTGTTGTTTTGAGTTTTGTTTCAATACTCAAGTGAGTTTAAGCCTATCAGGAAAAAGCAGATTACTTTTTTTTCACTTATGGGATTCTGACTCTTGAAAATAATAGAACAGATTTACTTTTATTTAAAGCTCCTTTGCATATGTTCCTGGTCCATGCCACCCAAAAATATAGTGCACAATTCTTTAAATGTTCTCCAATTCCATGTCAAAATCAAGAGTCCCAAATTCAGGTTGTTTCCCCCTAATGGTTAGACATGAACATGTCATGATTGCTCCTTTGCCAAACAGTTCTTTGTGACAGCTTGTACATGGAAGGTTTTAATTACATTTGAATGTCTCTTTTTCTGTCATTGACTGATGTGTCGTGAAATGCTCAGCATGATGTACCCTTGCTGGTACTCTAATAAGGAAAATGGAGACTTAATTTGCATTAGTCATTATAGGGTCATTTTCTTATTGGTAAAACAAATAGTGATTAATGGATTCAATGGGCATGTTTATCTTTATCACGAGGCTGCCAGTAGCACCGTGGTCTCAGCTCTCTCTGGGGCCTAAATAACTTCCATGACACATCATGGTAAATAACTTTTTAAAATGTGTAGGCTGACATTTTTAGAATGCATATGCTGCTTTAAAATAGTCAGGGAGGTTGACAAACACCTGATTGCCTCTAGAGATGAAATCTGAAGTGCCTAATGTTGTTGCCTCTGCTTGGGAGCAGGATTTTAGTCACCTCCCCTCTTGACTTCTGCTGCGCAACAGAATAGATGGTTTGGGGTTTGTAGAACTGATAGCCAATTACTCAGAGTTTCCATTTTCAGTCCTTGGCATTACCTTAAAATTTCAGCACTTTTTTAAATCTATGAGTTTATTGTGATGAGAATTCCTTCCAGTGGTGTAGGTTGCAACCCATCCATGCCTTCTCATTTAGTTGATTTATTCTTAGACTATTGTCCATGTTTTTAAAATACTTCATAGTGTTCCACTTAAAGTGTAAAAGTCCTTTCTCTAGGTACCTTGACATTGTGGAAGTACCAATGCAATATATGGACAATCCATCTTCTATTCCTCATTCTTCCTATGGGAATGACTTACTTACTTTTTTGATCATGGAAGTATAGCCTAATAAATGAATTATTTGACATTTATAACTGATGATGTAGTCATATAGAGTACTTTCCTCATTTTTACTCAGCACATGAAGAGAGAAATTTTTGATTATATCTTTTATGATGCTTTTTGTATGTAATTCATCACTGATAATATGCTGCAGCCTATTTACACCCACCATGCATCTCTCCATTGCCCTTCAGGTGACCTGCAATTTCAGTTCCTCAGAGACTATGACATTCTATGATTTGTAGCCATATAACATCTCTGGAAGAATATTCATGTTAAAAAGATCAGTTTTTGTTTCAGGCATGTACCTAAACTTTCTGAGTACCACAGACAATGAATAACATTTGTGAAATAGAGTTTTCCTAGAATAGAGAGGAAGTCTGCTGCCTGAATCACTTGAAATGAGGTCATTGGACTAATGTTTTCTCAAATCCATTGTAGTCTTAACATTGTATAATACATTATTTCTAAAGGAAATAAGAACCATGAATGTAATCACCTAAGACTCCAGAAACTGTATTTTTGGATTGCTAAAACTAGAAAAGACCTAACACATCATCCAACTGTCTCATTTACAGATGAAGAAATTGAGTCTCGGAGAGGAGATATGACACATAACTACTAAATGGTCTCTCTTAGTCCAGTGTCATTTCCATAAGATCTATCAGTGAGAGTAGTTGCAGTACTCTATTTTGTCTTTCTAAATACATTTTATTTAACATTTCCATTTTATTTAATATTCTTCAATTAACAAAAATCTATTTAATCTCTCTCTCATCTCTCTTGTAACAAAGATGACTAACCAAGCAGACATATCCCCTCACCAGTCATAAATATAAAATATCTTTCAATCTGCATCATCAGTCCACTAAATCTATTAGGAGTTATATGATGTGTTCCATCTGAAATTATGTTTGTCCATTAGTTACACTGATTAGTGTTCTTAAGTTTCCAAAAGTATTTTATTTTTACAATATTGTTATTGCATAAATGGTTCCACTTGTTTCACTCACTTCCTTTTGCATCAGTCCATACAAAGCTTCCAAAATATCTCTGAAACTGTCCCTTAGATCATTTCTTATAGAACAGTAGCATACAATTGCATAAATATAATATAGGATTTGTTTAGCCATTATCAAGTTGATGGGTGCCCCTTTAGTTTCCAGTTCTTTCCTACTGCTAACTACCAGAGAAGTTAAAAAACATATTTTCAGACATATGACTCCTTTTTCTTATTTGAAAAATATCTTTGGTATATAGATCTCATAGTTGCAGTACTTGGCCAATGTGTCTTTTGTAATTTGGGGGGATATAGTTCTACACAGATTTCCAGAATGACTGAATTAGTTCACAGCTCCAACAATAGTAAATTGATGTAACTTTTTTTCCTTATAGGCCCTGATGACATTTTTCATTTTCCTTTTTTTTTCAACTTAGTCAACATGATGGGTGAGATATATTCTCAGAGTGACTTGAATATTCATTTCTGTAATTATTATTGCTTTGCAATATTTTTTCATATGGCTATTGGTAGATTGGATTTTTTATCAGAAAACTATTAGGATTTGAGAAATATGTAAGACCAAAATTGCATCATTTGCTCTGAGGATTTTTATAAATGTGAATTGTCATATATAAATATAAATACACACACATATATATATAAATGGAATCCCTTTTTAATGTATTTCTATAAACCAGGCAAGTGATGTTGAAACAGTTCTTGTTATGGTTTTTTTTTTTTTACTTCTTTGGGAAATGAACAAAGGCTGAAAAATAAAAGAAGCTACCTTCAATGAACAATGAGTAGTCAAAGTCAATGACAGGAAAATGACCCATTTTTACTTAATTGATTTCTGCTGCTCAAAGAATCTTGTTCATTTTCTTTTTTTTCCTTAAAAATATCTGAAAATTCTTAATTTCACTGAATTTATTTTGCATTCAATGCAGCTAACACATTTGAATGGCATGTATCTTTTTTATATGGTGGATTTTGATGATATAGTATCTAGTTGGAAGGAAATCTCTTAATCAAAACAATTCTTTTGAAAGATATTTCTTGCTTCTGAATGAATTTGATTGTTGTAGTGAGAGGCTAGAGAAAGGGAGGTCAGCCAAAAGACTGTGATATCAATCTAGGCTTTTGGTGTTCAGAACCCTGAATAATAACTGTTTTATTATATGGTCATTAAAAGGCAACACATATACATGTGTGCATGCAAACACATACATACATACATGAACTTTGAATGGGAAACAAAGTAGAAAAGTAGCACAAGATTGAAGACTGTATTTGAGGGGTTGTTTAGTTGTAATCATGGGTTCAGTCATTCAGTATAAAGAGGGGGAAAGAGCAGGGTACAGGGGAGACAGCTGATGTTTACATTTGGCTCAGAGAGAGGAGAGGGGGTTTGAAGATTTTCCCCCTTCTGCCTTCCCTCTTTAGCTAAGGCTACTCTCCCATATTCTTCTGTCCCTGTTGTCCCCCCTCCACTACTCGAGACCAAAGGGTCTCCCCTTGATCTGTTCACTCACACTTGATTCACAGCTTGGGGAAAAGATAACTATTTTAATGTCAACTCAATCAGGATAACATAAAGTAATAACTAGAAGGGAAAGAATGGGAGATAAAAGTGGGGGAAAAGGAGGTTCCTGTCTCTATCTAAACTCTTTCCCCTCCCTCCTTGAGTTTGAGGGGAACTCAGGCCTTGGCAGCCTAAGCCCCCTGAGAAAAAGTCAGGTTGACTCACCCTGGGTTTGGCCCCTTGGCCACAGTTCAGACTCAGGGCAACAGGAGCTGAAGTAAAGTTGGACAGGGATTTTAAAATGTCTTTCACAGGTTTCCTCTTCCATAGTCTTTTCAATTGGGAAATGTTGGGCAGAAGATTTCTAGTCACAGACAGCAAAAAAGTGAGTAACCCTCATGAGAAAGTCTTTTTCAACCTTCTCTCCTCTGCTTCTCGACTGAGAGACCAACTCCTCTACCAGCCAGAATCTTCTCCTCTTCCAGATTCCAAATTCCTGGGGCCCCTCTAGTCTAGCACTTTTCTTTAGTGCCAGCCTCTGTCACAGAACATAGTATTATGGGTAAGACTATTGGCTAAATCACAAAGCCTGATGATTATTGTTATGTCATTTAATTGAATTTAAGCATTAGTTTCCTTATTTGCCAAAATAAGGATAATATTTATATGTATATATGACTTATCCAGGGGATTATATTATTAATAAATGGTGGATCTAGGAAGCAAACCCAGGTCTTTTTACTACAAATCTAGCAAAATGCAACACACACATGTGCACACACACACACATACACTTTGTAACTTTTACTTCTCCCTTGTTAAGCTACTATCAGAGACTTTGTCTCAACTCTTACACTTCCCAAAATCACGGCTTTGTAATAGACTCAAGTTCCCAAATACACTAATTCTTTTAGTGACAGAATATTTGAGCTTTTAAAATTTACTTTCTTGGTTCAATAACCTCACATAGAATTGAATGAATGACAATAATAATATAAACAATTTGCATTATTTAAGACTTATAAAACACTCAAATGCAACACTGTGAGATGAGTAGTGTAGTTTTTTTAATGAAGCCATGATTTGTCAGCAAATGGGAGAGCAAGTATATATGTAATTTATTTAAGTGTAGAGATGTCTATTTAAATAAAGTAATGAATGAAAAAAAACCTATAATGAATGAAAAAATATTTATAAAGTCAATTCCTATGAACCCAAATAAAAAAGCAAGGTAGCCTATGATCTCAAGGAACTTAAATTCTCATGTGCCGATATGAGATTTACGACAAGAAATATAAAAGAGTGGCGGCTGAGCAAGGATGCTTTCATTGGAAAGTCACTGAGATGTTGAGTAGAGTCAGAAGGAGTGGATTGACAAGCCCTTTCTAGTAACAAAGAAATTATCTATTACTATTCTAGATCTGGAAAGTAAGGTGGTGGGAGAGGGAGGGGACAGGAGGTGATACTGTGTGGTCACAGGATGATTGGTGAGAAGATGGGTGGGGGGAACCCAATACACTTTTCTGTAACTCTGTGGATATTTTAGTGCAAGGACAGCACAGTAAGTCTGTAGATAAGGAGAATAGTAGGCAAAAAATGTGATGAGTAATGATAGAAATATTAATTGCTTACATATAGGCCAAGTCAATATCATAAAAAGGGAAAGATTACCTAAAACAATTTACTTTTTCAGTGGCATAGAAATAAAACTATCAAAGGATAATTTTAAAGGGATACGGGAAAAACCAGTAAAATTAAACTGAAGAAATAAAAGGTCAATATTTCAAAGGAAATAATGAAAAAGAAGTGTGAAAGTGGACCTAGTAGTACCAAATCTTAAATTATCCAGCAACATAGTAATCATTAAAATAATTAAAATTAGGACAATCAGTGGAAAAGCTCTTCTTGTTGATGAATGATTAAAAGATATAAATGTAGTTCTCAATGAAAGAATTTTAAGCCATCAATAGACATTTGAAAAAAATGTTGCAAAATAAATAAAAATTAGAGAAATGCAAATTAAGGTAATTCTGAGATTCTACTCCACATCTATTTTATCCGCAATAGTGACCAAAAAGAAACAGGAAAATTAATGCATTGTTTGTATAGTTATAAATTGATCCAGCCATTCTGGAAGATGATTTAGAACTATGACACCAGAATTTCTAAATTATGCATATCCTTTGCCCAATTGCATTATTAAATCCATATCCCAAACAGGTAAACCAGGAAAAGGGGCTACTTTAACAAAAGTATTTTAGTAGCTTTTTTTTTTTTTTGGTACAAAGAACTTGAAACAAAGGATATATTCATCAATTTAGGAATGGCAAAACAAATTTTACTTCATAAATACAATGTAATATTATTGTAGTGTAAGAAATAAGTGAAGGAATTAAAGATATTTTAGAAGACTTGATTAAACTAATACTGAGTAAAGTGAGAACACAAATAATTTGCATAACATCAACAATGTTTTCATTAAAATGCCTTTAAAAATCTTAAACATCTGATGAATGCAATAAACAAATTTGTTATAACCAAAATAAAAATAATAAAAACATAATTTGTTAAAAACACAGATTTTATCATTAGTCACAATTGGCTTCAATCAGGGAAAAAGTGAGGGGTGTATAAACACATCAATATGACTGAATAATCAAACTGAAATTTTAGAAGGAAATGACACAGATGGAAGGGAAATCAAGTAACAATGACAAATATAGAATAGTGTCAGGATCCTGAGGTTAATTCCCATTTGAGTCAAGGCTTTTCATAAATGCTAAAATTAGTAAAGAGACAAAATTGGAGGCAAGAGGGAGAAAGAATTGAAATCCTACTTGTTCCATTTGGGGAGATAGTAAAAAAAAATGAGGGGAAAAGTAGAACAGCTTATCCCATATTGGTATCTTTAAATGTAGAGGATTAGGACAAAATTAATTTGGAAATTTTAACTCAAGGTAAATAATGTGTAGGCAAGAGATCTAGATGTCTTCATTTCCTTTTTGACAGCATTACTTAACCTTATGAAGGAATTTAGTGGGATCTTTTAATTTGTACTATCATTTTGCAGCTACTCAGTATTCCCTTTTCTTAGTGTTTTTGTTTTTGCACAGTTCCCCTCTATAATATCCCTGTGAAGTAGGAAACACAAATATTATTATTGCCATTTTTGCAGAAGAGAAAACTGATAATGAGATGTTAAATGAGTTGACCATAGTCATGCAGGGAAAATAATAATTGATTACTTTATATAACTTGGTCAGCTTAGGAAATCACTAGAGAAAAGCAAAACAAAATTAAAAGCCTATTTTGGGCCCTTTGGTGAAGGTATAAGATGGAGGAACTGAGAATTATGCTAAACAATTTTGTGAAGTAAAGAAAGCTCTTTGTATTCATTTTAATGAATACTATCACTTCTTCGAAGTGAGCGACCTATCATAAGATCACAGATTTTAAACTGGGAAGGACTTTTGAAGTTATCTAACACATCCACCTTATTTTATAGATGAGGAAACTAAGAGCCAAGAGATAAAATGACTTGTCTAAAGTCATACTATATGTAAATGGCAAAGCCAAAAAGTGAATCCAAGCCTTCTGACTACAAACCACATTCTCTTCTCTGTAGGAGAAACAAAAACATCCTTAAATTGAAAATGTCACCATGCTTTCGCATCCCTTCTGTTCAGTCTGCTTAAAGAGAAACAAAATATCCTGCTGAGATGCAGATTCCACATATCAAAGTGCTAGAAACCTTGACAAATGGTAGATTTCCATTTAGAAAAATAACAAACACCAGACTAAACAAAAGAAAACAAAAAGGCTTTCTTTCTGAAGGTATACATAATATCTTTTTAGCTGCTATCATCTGTTCAATTCAAGGCACCAGCCTGATATAGACACAATAAAATCAGGTACATCTTCATCTCCCCAGGAGGTTCTCAACTCTCCAAGCACAAAGATAATTAGGTTAATTTCCCTAGACAGCTACTGTATATCCCTGAAGTAATTGGAGAGTGGGGGTGGTAAAGAGGACAGTATCTAAGACTTTAATCCATCCTTCAGACAATTTACTTCCTTATGTTAACAGTAGAGCTTGTGAATTTGCTAAGTGTTGCTCACTTGGATATGATGTATCTGTGACTTAACATCTTGAATCACAGAACCTGGACAGGGAAACATCTTTGTGGTATTAATGGGAGGAAACAGATTCCCTGGGGAAATGCTGATATCAAAGACTGGTAGAGTACAGCTCGTAATAATACCTTGAATTGATAAGAGTGTCCTTGAGTTCCTCTAAATAATTCAGGATTTCACACGTTTGAAGGATTTAAGTTAGTTGGAAGGAAGCATTTCCTGACAGTCAGAACTGTTAAATATCAGATCAGGTGACTGAGGGAGGTTAGAGAATCTTCTCTCCTGGAGGCTTCGAAAATGAAGATAGGTTCTCATGACAACAACATCATAGACTCATATATTGTGAGCCAGAAGATACCCAAGAGATTGTGTTATTCAACTTATTCAGCAGAGCTTGACATGTAGACACACTAAATGAATACTTATTGACTTGTTAGCTCCTTAATTACACAGATGAAGAAACTGAAGCCTAGAGAAGATAGGGGACTCGTCCAAGTTGACATGTGTTTAACAGAGTGGCAAGTGGGTGGCAGAGTTACAGGGGCAGGAGGGGAGACTTTTAACTCTAAATTCAATCATCTTTCCACTCTGACATATTACTATTTGTAAATGTACAACTATAATTTATGAAGTTTTAATTTAAGAAATAAAAAATAACAGTTTTAAAACTGTATAGAGTTTTTAAGTCTTAGAAAACATATTTCTAGCTACAAACCTGTTAGGTAGTTAAGCACTTGTATTATTATTCCCATTTTGTAAAGGAGAAAACTGAGTTTTGGAGAGGGTGAGTGTATTTCCAGGGTCACATAGCCAGTAAATATTCAGACTTTAACCAAATTCTTCTAAATCCAAGCCCAAAGCTTTTTGTACTTACATGGTACTGTGCTGCTTCTAAATGTAGCTTTGATTCATTTTTGACTATGAGTTCTTAATTTATGATATATGGGAAAATAGATATACATGCATGTCATTTGATCCAGTGAGTAACTGGCATTTTATTTAAAATGTACATTAATTATTAATACTATGGAAATGGGTCTTGATCAATGATACGTGTAAAAGCCAGTTGAATTGCTCATTGGCTACAGGAGTGGGGGAGAAGGGGAGGGAAATCATGTAAACATGGAAAAATATTCTAAGTTAATTAATTAAATAAATTGATTTTTAAAAATGTACATTCCTACTTTTAGTGATCCCTAGGAATAAGAACTGGATCTATGATTTCATTGATACAGGGAATTCTAAGATGGGGAAATTCATTCTACCAATTCAGATCAGCATCTTCTCTGGAATTTACTGTGCTGGCACATACTTGTAATCCTCAACTGTATGAGAGGCTGAGGCTAGCATATCTCTTGAGCATAGGTGTTCTGAGCTATAATGGGCTATGCTGATCTGGTGTCTCCACTAAGATGAGCAAAAAAATTGTAAGTCTCCAGATTACCTAGGGAGGGATGAAACAGGATGGAAACAGCAGATTTAAAGCCCATTAATGATCAGTAAGGGGGTTGGTCATGAGTAGCCTATGTCTGATGGGAAGCAAAAACAAGAAATAGAGCAAAAGCTAGAAAATGGTTAAGTGACTTGCTTGATTTCAAAAATTATAAATCAGAGACAGAACTTGAATACAGGTCTTCTGATTCTAGTTTTCTATTCTTTATGCTAAGCTGCCTTTCTGTATATTCACATTTTCATAGATATGATGAACTATTATTATTATTATTATTACTATTAAATAAAGCAAACTTTTTTATTCTGGATATGCTATATATTCATGTCAGTTTCACCTGTAATTCTAGTCTAATTGCAATTATATAATTATTTGTGCTTGACATTTGTTTCTAAAAACTAACACTTCTATAGCTAATACAAATAGAGTATTTTAGGGCTTTTAAAGTGCTTTACATACAATTTTTCATCTGTTCCTCTCAACAGTCTATTGAGGTAGATGAAGAAATTGAACCTGAAAGACAATAAATGACAGAGTTAATAAGTGCTTGAAGCAAAATTCAAATTTAATTCTTCCTGATGCTAAATCAAAGGCTTCATCCATTAATGCTACATATCTGCCCGGAATGCTCTTGATTATAGAAGGATCATAACAGAACTTTAGAATTTAGAAAAAAGATGGCTTGCATGGTCACTGTTCTCTCGTTCCTAAACTCCCTTCTTTTCCAAATAGACAAATGAAATGGTGAATAAGATTAAAGGAGGGGACTATGTAGAAAAAGGAGGAAAAAAAGACTTTGGAGAATGGAAAAACATTAGGTAGAATAGTAAAATAAACAAGAAATGAGAATAAAGAGGAAGGGAATGATTAAAAAAAAAGAATAAGAAATAATAGATTTTGACTAATAAGGGCCAATCTTCCCATACTCTTTTGCCTGTTGTCTACTTCATGTGGGAAAACAAAGATGGAAGAAACATAGCTTTGACTCATGTTTTACTTGCACTCTTTATAGTTAGCCATTTGATTTATTTGTGCTGCAGTTATCCTATCTGTAAAAAAAATCCCCCCACAAATCACCTTATATTACTTGATTCCCAAGTGAAGTGGGGTAGTAAAATATTGAGTAAAGGGTATGAATAGTTCCACATAGCCAATTTGACTTTAATTACTAACTTTCTGTCCCCAGTCTTCTATAATCAGGAGCATTCTTTTTATAAATAGATGGAAGACACAGATAATGATACAACTCTATTAGAATAAAATTACATGAGAAAAAAATTGAAATAATATTAGCCACATTTCTTTGACCACATGAGTCCATAGGTGTATTCACCTTATCTTTGAGATATAGCTAGGAGAAAAGTGTAATGGCAGTCAAGGTGAGAGTTCTTTTTAGACCAACAAAAACAGAACATTACTTCTAGAAACTGATATCTAGAGTATACTGAACACACTGATGCTTTTTCAGCAAGTAGAAACAATAAGATTTATTACTTATTAAAATTAATTACTGAAAATAGAAAATTGCCAGATAACATTTTCTCTTTCCCCCTCTTGCCACATTGTGTATTCTCACCTTAGGTGAGCTTATACATAGGGTCTAATGTCAGACTTTTGATATCCTGGGAGTCTTTACCCTCAGGGCTTAATTCTTTCCCAACTTAACATCTTTTTAAAAATTTGTTATTTATTTGTTCATTTGTTAAACTAAAATTCTCAGGTATCTCCCTCCCTTCTCTCCCAACACTAGAGAAGACATCACTTAACAGGAAGTTGTATGCATTTATAAAAGTAAGTCTTGCTTATTTTTATTCCTCAATTCTTCTAACTTCTTAAAAGGGTAATTTGAAGATACTTCTAGAGCTAATGAGTCCAAGCAAACAATTTTGCTTTACTTACCCAAAGCAATAATTATAACAGCTTACCTTTAAATTATACTTTAAGGTTTATGCATTATTGTACATGTAATTTTATTGATTCTCATAGTAATGCTATGACTTAGTTTCAATTATTCCTATTTTACAGAAGAGGAAACTAAGTCAGGCAGGTCATCATTAAGTGACTACTAGAGTCACTCAGACATTAAAGTACTGGAAGCAAGTATTAAACTCAGTTCTTCTGGACTCCAAATCTAGAACTCTCACCCACTACAATGCCTAACTTGCACTAGAATTGGTCAGTAAAGCTCCAACAAAGACATTGGAAAAAATGGACTGTTAATGTCTAAAGTTGAATGGCCTAAGGGTCTGAAAATGATGGAATTCTAAACATTTGAGTGTCCTCCTCTTCAAACCAATACTCTTCATTTATGAATATGCAGGATGTGTGTAAGGTTACGAATGATTGGAGGCAAGAGAAAATATGGAAGAATTGGCCTTATATTTCACCAGTTTTACTTGTGCCACCAAAGTAGAAAGGGGACACATGTCTTCTTGGATTCCATTGATAATAATGGAATAAGATATTTCTATAGCTGATGAACAAAATTATTTTTACAATACCCCTTCTGTCAAAGAACAAGTTTTGCTTTCATTATTTTCAATAGATGATGGTATTGAAGACTTAAAGAAAACAAAGAACTAGCCTAAGGTAATGAATGATAGGATATAAGTGAATTTGTCCAAATTCAGTTTTTGTTCAATTACCAAATGCAGGTAAGTATGCCGAGAGAATGTCAGATTTCATCAGGATGTCATTTTGCCCCTTTATAGGATCTATGAGCTTCTGGGAAATTTCTCTTTTACCCCTTCCTCCTTTTCTCCTATGCAAAGGCTTCCCTGCAGAGCTAGTTTGTTGGCATACCAAGGTTACTAAAAATCATGGTATTTCCCCAAAACTTTTAGGTTTTCTTTAGTCTCTTCCCACCTTCCTACATACACTGGCTTATTCAAATCAACTAAGCTCAATGTAATAAAGAATATATGACTACCAAGGTATTCATGATTTCAGAACAGATTGAGAAGAATGAGAAGACTTAAGATCGCTGCCACCAAGACCTGTCACAAGCAGGGACACCTTATTCCCCTTGCCTTGTCCTTCTTTTCTCAATTCCTAGGGCCAAGCCTTCCTGAGAACCTATCTAAGACATAAGAAGTCTTGCTACTACACTGTGATTTTGACTTTCTTTTTTTTTCAATCTCTTTTAAAATTTTTATTTATTTATTTAGTGAATTTAGAACATTATTCCTTGTTTATAAGAATCATATCCTTTCCCTCCCTTTCCTCCCCCTACCATTCCCATAGCTGACACACAATTCCACTGGGTATTACATGTGTCATTGATCAAAACTTATTTCCATGTTGTTGATGTTTGCACCAGGATGTTCATTTAGAGTCTACATCCCCAATCATATCCCCTCAACCCATGTATTCAAGCAGTTGTTTTTCTTCTGTATTTCTACTCCTAGTTTTTCCTCTGAATGTGGATAGTGTTTTTTCTCATAGATCCCTCCAAGTTGTTCAGGATCACTGCATTGCCACTACTGGGGAAGTCCATTACATTCCATTGTATCACAGTCTTTGTGTACAATGTTCTCCTGGTTCTGTTCCTTTCACCGTGCATCAATTCCTGGAGGTCATTCCAGTTCCCATGGAATTCCTCTACTTCATTATTCCTTAGAGCACAATAGTATTCCATCACCAACATATACCACAATTTGTTCAGCCATTCCCCAATTGAAGGGCATCCCCTCATTTTTCAATTTTTGGACACCACAAAGCATAGCTATGAATATTCTTGTACATGTATTTTTCCTTATTATCTCTTTGGGGTACAGACCCAGCAGTGCTATGGCTGGATCAAAGGGCAGACAGTCTTTTAGCACCCTTTGGGCATAGTTCCAAATTGCCCTCCAGAATAGTTGGATCAATTCACAACTCCACCAGCAATGCCTTTATGTCCAGACTTTGCCACATCCCCTCCAGCATTCCTTACTTTCCGTAACTGTCTTGTTAGCCAATCTGCTAGGTGTGAGGTGATACCTCAGAGTTGTTTTGATTTGCATCTTTTTGATTATAAGAGATTTAGAGCACTTTTCCATGTGTTTATTAATAGTTTTGATTTCTTTAACTGAAAATTGCCTATTCATGTTCCTTGCCCATTTATCAATTGGAAAATGGCTTGATTTTTTGGTACAATTGATTTATTTCTTTATAAATTTGAGTAATTAGACCTTTGTCAGAGATTTTTGTTATGAAGATTGTTTCCCAATTTGTTACTTTCCTTCTAATTTTGGTTGCATTGGTTTTATTTGTACAAAAACTTTTTTTTAACTTGATGTAATCAAAATAATTTATTTTACATTTTGTGATTTTTTTTCTAGCTCTTGCTTGGTTTTAAAATCTTTCTCTCTCCCAAAGATATGACATGTATACTATTCTGTGTTCACCTAATTTACTTATAGTTGCCTTCTTTATATTCAAGTCATTCACCCATTCTGAGTTTACCTTGGTGTAGGGTGTGAGATGTTTATCCAAACCTAATCTCTCCCATACTGTCTTCTAATTTTTCCAGCAGTTTTTATCAAATACTGGATTTTTGTCCCAAAAAGCTGGGATCTTTGGGCTTATCACACACTGTCTTGCTAAGGTCACTTACCCCAAGTTTATTCCACAGATCTTCCTTTCTGTCTCTTAGCCAGTACCAAATTGTTTAGTTTGAGATCTGGTACTGCAAGGCCACCTTTATTTGTATTTTTTTTCATGATTTCCCTGGATATCCTTGATCTTTTCTTCTTCCAAATGAACTTTGTTATGTTTTTTTCTAGTTCAGTAAAAAAATGGTTTGGTAATTCAATGGGTATGGCATTAAATTGGTCATTTTTATTATGTTAGCTCATCCTACCCGTGGCAATCAATGTTTTTCCAATTGTTTAGATCTAGTTTTCATTTTGTGAAAAGTGTTCATATAGTTCCTGTTTTTGTCTCAGTAGATAGATTCCTAAGTATTTTATATTGTCTAGGGTGATTTTAAATGGAACTTATCTTTCTAATTCTTGCTGCTGAGATATGTTGGATATGTATAGAAATGCTGATGACTTATGTGGGTTTATTTTGTATCCTGAAACTTTGCTAAAATTGTTGATTATTTCCACTAGCTTTTTAGTTGATCCTCTAGGATTCTTTAAGTAGACCATCATATCATCTGCAAAGAGTGATAGCTTGGTCTCCTCATTGCCTGTTTTAATACCTTCAATTTCTTTTTCTTCTCTAATTGCTACTGCTAGTGTTTCTAGTACAATATTGAATAATAGAGGTGATAATGGGCATCTGATTTTCACTTTCTTATGTAACCTAAGGACCTTGCAGCTTTGCCATGTATATCATTTTAGAATTTTAAGGAATTCTGAGGCTTTCCATCTTTGTTGCAGTTGAAATTATTTTTACCTGCTATTTCCTCCAATAAGAACATGAGCTTCTTATGCCCAAAGGACTTTAAAAAACTACCTGCCCTTTGATCCAGCTATATCACTGCTGGGTTTATACCACAAAGAGATCCTAGGGAAAAAGACTTGTACAAGAATATTTATACCTGTTCTCTTTATGGTGGTGAAAAAATTGGAAAATGTTGGGCTGCCCTTCAATTGGGGAATAACTGAACCAATTGTGGTATCTGTAGTTGATTGGATACTATTGTGCAAAAAGGAATAATGAACTGGAAGAATTCCATGTGAACTGGAATGACCTCCAGGAATTGATGCACAGTGAAAGGAGCAGAAGCAGGAGAACACTGTACACAGAGACTGATACACTGTGGTACAATTGAATGTAATGGACTTCTCTACTAGCAGCTATGCAATGATCCAAAACAAGTCTGAGGGACTTATGAGAAAGAACACTGTTCACATCTAGAGGAAGAACTGTGGGAATAGAAATACAGAAGAAAGAAAACTGCTTGATCACATGGGTCAATGGAACTATGATTGCGGATGCAGAATCTAAACCATCACCCTAATGCAAATATCAATAATATGGAAATAGGTCTTGATCAACAATACATGTAAAAACCCAGTGGAATTGCGTATTGGGTACAAGGGGAGAAAGTGAGAGGGTGAAGAACATGAATCATGTAAGCATGGGAAAATATTCTAAATTAATTAATTATATAAGAAATTTCAATTATAAAATAAAATTTAAGCTACCCTTAAACAACAACAAAAATGAATATGAGCTCCTTGAGGCAATAGATTGTCTCAATCTTTTTATTTGTGTCCTCAGGACTTTGCACATTGCTTAATATATAATAAGTAATTGCTAATTACTTTCTTTTTTAAATAATGTTTATTTATGCATTTATTTAATATTCAGTTTAAAAAATTCAAGTAAAAAATTCTGTCTGTCCTCTCTCTTCCCCTACCCATTGAGAAGGTAAGCAATATATCCATTATACATGTGAAGTCATTCAAAACATACTTCCATACTACTAAAATAGTAAAAAAAAAAAGTCTCTGTAGAGGGGGATAGCATTTTTCTTCTTAGGTCCTTTAGAATTTTCATATATCATTGTATTGACCAGAACGACTAGGTTTTTCACAGCTGATCATTATGAAAATATTACTGTTTCTGTGGACACTGCTCTAGTTCTGCTCACTTCATTTGATATCATAAATCTTCCCAGATTTTTTTAGAAAGCAGTCTGCTCATCATTTTATAGCATTATAGCATTTCTTCACGACCATATACCACAGCATCAATTGCCAGATTTCCAATTCAAATAGAATTTCTAGAAGTTTACATAAATTGTATTTTTCTGTTTTCTTTGATCTCTTATTATTGCTGGGTCATGCAGTTTCATAGTTAGAACATAGTTCTAACTTTCCCCAGAATGGTTGGATTAACTCAAAATTCTACTAATGATTTATTCTTTCTCTCTTATATTTATGACATGCACTTATATATATATATATATATATATATATATATATATATACACACACACACCACACTTTGTACTGCTTTGGTTACATCCCACAAATTTTGTTATGTTCTCTCGTTGTTATAATCTTTAGGAAAATTATTGAATTTTTCTATGATTTGTTCTTTGATCCATTGTTCCTTGATAAGAGATTGTTTACTATTCAATTAATTTTTAATTTATGTTTTCACAGTCTTTTAAAAATGTAATTTTGAATCAATATTATAACCTAAAATGGTACATTTAATTTTTCTGCTTTGTTTTTAAGGTTTTTACGCTCTAATATGAGGTCAATTTTTATTATGGTCTCCAGTCTAGATCCTCTCCCTATAATAAAAATAGTAATAAAATTAAAAATATAATATCTGAATTCAAAGAAACAGTGAATTAAATGATTCATAAAACATTACAGAGACAAATATTAGAGAATAGTGACATTTCAAAAAAAGGCCACATTTTGTTGATTATGAATAAATATGTGCTGGTCAATTCTTTTGTTGCGTAAGTAGAGGAAGATCAGCAGGCAAGTCAGAAATAAGGCACTTGGGGTCCAGGATCATCTTTGAAAATTATATCAGTGTCCATGGGAAAATTGAATTTCCTACATATTCTTGGAACCTTTGGATCTTGCCTGGAATAAATGTTATTTGATACTACAAATAAAATCCTTGTACAAAAGAGAATATAATTTTATAGCATTTTATGTACATATATGTGTGACTACAAGTACCCATAAATATCTATGCATTTATATGAGTATATAGATATATATGTTTAAATTTGAACTGGCCTTTCTTCAACATTTTCAATTTTCTTTATTTTTTTTCCAAAAAAATTTTTGCTTCCTCCTTGTTTAGTCTGGCTTAACCAAAAGAAAACTAGATTTTCTGGATCCTGATTCTTGTGGGTTCAGATAATTAACTTTTTGCGACATAATTTTCTTTATCTTTAAGAAGAGGATAATTATATCTATTTTTCTACCTTAGAAGATCATTTTGGAAATCAAATAAGTAAGGTACATGAAGTACTATAAAGCACTAAACAATGTAAGGTAGAATGAATGACACAGAGGAAAGAATACTGGTTCTGTCTCCATAGAAACTAGAGTGGATCCTGAAATGACTCCTTCATCCTTTTATGATCCTTACCAAATAACATAAACTTTCTAAAATCCCAGTTTACTCCAGTATAAAATGAGAGAATAATGTCTAATGTATTTCCCATATCTAAATAGAATGGTCCTCTTTTTCTCCTCTTTCCACATTCTTCCTCTGAATTCACTTACCTTCTTCCTTTTCACTACTTCCCACTTTCCTCTCTTCTCTCTCTTATTTGTCCACGTTCCCCTTTGCTAATTATTAGTCTTTCTCTACTTCATCTTCCCTGGGAAAAGCATTTAGCAACTTAAACTTGTTGTGAGGATAAAATGGGATAGCATTTGTAAATCTCTTAGCATAGTGTCTAGTAAACAATTTATAAATCCTTGTTTCCTCCCTCTCTTCCCCTCCCTCCCTTCATCTCTTCCTTCCTTCTTCTTACATGTGTCCTTGATCAAGAACTATTTCCTTATTAGTTGATATTTGCACTGGGGTAATCATTTAGAGTCTTTATCCCCAACAATAACCCCATCAACCCATGTGATCAAGCAGTTCTTTTTCTTCTGTTTTTCTACTCCCACAGTTCTTTCTCTGGATGTGTATAGTGTTCTTTCTCATAAGTACCTCAGAATTGCCCTGGATCATTGCATTGCAGCTAGTAGAGAAGTCCATTACATTAATTTGTGCCATAGTGTATCCATCTCTATACAGTGTTCTCCTGGTTCTGCTCCTCCCACTCTGCATCAATTCTTGGAGGTTGTTCCAGTTCCCATGGAATTCCTTCAGTTCATTATTCTTTTAAGCATAATACTATTCTATCACCAATAGATACCATGATTTGTTCAGTCATTCCTTAATTGAAGGGCAGCCCCTCATTTTTCAGTTTTTTGCCAACACAAAAAGCATGGTTATAAATCTATTTTTGTACATGCCTTTTTCCCTAGGATCTCTTTGTGGTATATACCCAGCAGTGGTAAGGCTGGATCAAAGGGTAGGCAGTCTTTTAGCACCCTTTGGGCATAGTTCCATATTGCCCTCCAGAATGGTTGGATCAATTCACAACTCCACCATCATTGGAGCAGAAGCATATTTGGGCCAAAGGGTATTAAAGATATTAGCATATGGTAGCATCTTTTAGGTCGACCACTTAATGACTTTTCACATATGATTCCAAACTATTTTCAAGTTAGCTGAGCCAATTCGAAGTCCCATCAAGGTTATATTTGGCAGCAACCTCCATCTTCAAGATTTAGTTAAGAGTGGATCCAACACCAGATAACACTATCATTTGGAAATAGCTTTTCTTAGACCATCTTCCATCTTCAAGACCTTTAGCATTCTAATTTCTTCCTTTTCTTTTTCACATCTCACTTAATACTACTTTGTCTTCTGTCCTTTTCCTTTATGTTCTTTCTTAGAGATTTACAACCAATCTTAAAGTATATTTCCACTAAAATCTATGTAGATGTTTAATATTCAATATGTTTCCACTTAGAAGTAACAATTTAAATTTTAACAGGCGTCTGCTGCAGATGCTATTGTAGGAATTTCAATTTCGATGGAAAAGTGCTGGGATGCGTTTGGGAGATATTTTGAGATCTTTCAAATTATGCCCCATGGGTAACCTACAACTCTACCTAACTACAGATCTGCCTCTACCTGCTATATGAATGTCATTTGTTTAGAATGTAAGGCCTTGAGGGGCACGGATGCCATTGTATTTATATGCTGTATATCAAGTAGTAGATTTCAGTGTTACATGTCATGAACATTCATACAAATCCAGCACAAATACAACTGGTTCAATGCTAATAGTCAGACTAGTTGGGATCAGGCTCATGGCCCTTTTTCAAAGTAATTTTCACTCTGATGGCCAATTTCCTGTTCTAGAAAGATTCTCCAACTTAATCACTTTTATAACATACTATGATTTCTGGGGTACTTTTTTCCATGATGTTGAATTTTATTCAACACATCATACTAGATATATATCACCTACCACCAAGGGGAAAAATGTAACAATGATTCTCTGCCACCTTGAAGTATCTGGTATGAGTGATGAGCCACAGTACAAGCAAATTAACTCAAACCTATGGGCAGAAGTCAAAATTTAATTGAATGAATATCATTGCAAGAAAGAGGATGCTCTATAAAATCAGAAGCTTTCTGTAAAGAGAGAAAATGCATTTAAGGAATGACTTTGGGGGGGGAAATGATTCATTTAAAGCCTTGCCTGTTCCTAAGCTTTCATTTTAAAAGAATGATTTTGTTCTGTTTTGTCTCCTTTATGCTGCTGCTTCCTGCCACTGGCTGTGTGTGTGTGTGCGTGTGCATCCTCTGAACAACGACTTTTCACTTATGACAGGTAAGAAGGACCATATTTGCTGACTCATTTTCTTCTTTGCTCTGGTGACAGTAGATCTTGGGGCTTGGGATTATAAATCACTTTAGAGATTTTCAAGAAGTTTACTTTATGCCCCAAGAAGAATTTATTGTTCTTAAATATGAAAATTGATAACTTTTTGTATAGTACCATAATAAACTCTTTTAATAACTGTCAGAGTGCACTGTTTAAATCATAGGTCTTATTTGTATACACAACCTTTTCAGGAATATACTTTTGTCTTCCATTACACTTTGGATGAATTCCTGAAAAGTTCACTGCAAATCCAATCATTTTTCTGAACTGGCTTAATTTATAATTTGAGGGATTTTTTATCTTCATTTCTGATTGATCATCCACTAGCAGGAGTTCTGCACATTTCAGAAAACCAAAGTTTTTCTGTTTCTCTGTCTCTTTATTGAAATATTTTTGATCTAGTGTCTCTATTTAAATGCCAAAAAAAAAAACAGGGACCAGGATTGTTTGAATCGTTTTGTGAAACAAGATTCCTTTGACAATAGAAATACTCTCTCCCAAATTTATTTTATGTATGGACTCTGAATTTTTGGTGAAGGGCAGGATAGGTCAGATGTAATCAAAAGGTCTGATCTTTCATTTAGTTTGTATTCTTATATCCATATCTCATATATTCTCATGTTCAGTATTGCCCATCAATATTTTTCATTCATTAATGAGAAAAAAGTCATTTTTTTTGTTTTTCTGGGACAAAGTTTATAAAAAAGCAAGAAAAGTGGTCATATTTGAGGTTATGCACTATGAGGCAATGTGGTTGAGTTAATAGAGGCTTGGAGGAAGAACTGAGTAAGAAAAGTCCCTGTAAACAATTCACCTAATTTCTCTGAGCTTCTAATGACTTTTTGGGAGTTAATTCCCAATTACTATGTGATGTGTAAGCTTTATGGTATTCTTCCATAACCAGGGCTCTCCACACTTATGACATCATCATTATCATTTTACGAGAAACAAAAATGGGGGTAAAGCAATGCCATCTTTCTCTTTTATCAGAAAGGTCCAAAGTAGAAAATTAGTCACTTTAAAATGTCAATAAAACAATGATAATCAGACCTGTAAAGCATTGAAGTTTTATAAAACTTCATACATATATTAATTTGATCTTCCAAGTAACCACATAAGGTAAGTGCTATAAGCTTTTTATCCTCAGTTTTGTTTTTTGTTTTTGTTTTTGCACATCAGGAAACTAAAACTCGTGGAAATTGGGACTCATGATTATAGAGTCAGTGCCTGGAATTTAACTCTGTCTTGACTCTAAGCATATATTATGTGCAGTATGCCATACTAGATACTAAAGAAGAGAAACAATTAAAAAAATTACAAAGTTTGACCTCAAGAAACACCCCCACACACACATATGCACAGACAGATAGATAATTGTACATATTTTATGAGAAATAAATACGTAGATACAAGGATCCATGTATCTCTAACTCTATCACAGAAAATTACTGGGACAGTAAATAGGGACAATGAACTCATAGTATTGTCTGAAATATAATGATTTGAATAAATGTCAAAATGATTGTTTATTTCAACCCTTTTAAGATGAATCAGATATTTAAGTCAAAACTAGAATTAACTAAAAGATGTATAATTTATATGCTTCTCATGGACCATCTTATATACAAATAATGAACATGCATCAACTACATAAGTAGTGAATACATTTGTCTATCTGACAGAGCCACAAACTCATTTTAGCCCAGTTAAAACAACGAAACAAGGCATTGTCTTTTTTGCCTGCAGTGCCACAGAAGAGTTATATTTCACAGAGACCTCATATGAAGCTTGCACAGTAACATCACTCTATGAAATAGAACCTCTCTCCAGAGTACATGTGTCACACAGAGTGCTGAGCCATTAAATATAGGGTTTTCTGCTGCCTTTACAGAACAGGAGGTAGTTCTATTAGTGGCTTAAGAACAGGCAGCACTGTCACCTTAGCTGGCTGTGGGACTCTAAAGCTACTCTAAGTATGTTTGACTACTGGCCATCCTAATGACCAGTTTGATTGTAGCTCATCTGGAAAGCCTGAGTGGACAGGCCATGTGGACTTGTGCTGAAGGGTACTCCATGCTTTAGTTCATTTCTTTTGAACATAGAGATGTGGTTTGGTGACAGCTTTTAAGTTATACTTGAATTTAGCTATCATGTCTTCATGGGTGCTCATTTTGTAGTTGAAGCAATTTCATAATGAAGTTCTCATGTGCCTTCAAATAAAACCTTTTGAGGTACTCTCCAAGACTCGGGCAGCATTTTCTCTCTAGTGTAAGTGATATATTTTTTCACAGTATGATGAATGTGGAAATATGTATTGTATGATAACACATGTACAACCTAAATCATACTACCTGCCATCTTGGGGAAGGGGAAGGTTAAGGGGAAAGGGATGGGAAGGAGGAAGAGAATATGAATCACTGTCAGAAAAACAATTATTAAAAATTGTATCAATATAATCTGGAAAAAATGAAAATTAAATAAAATTATAAAAAAGACAGATAGTGGTAAAATAAAACTCCATGGTATTATGTGATTCAGCTGAACTGAAATATTTCCCAAATTGTCTTTTACTCATAAATTTTTGAAGAAAAGAAATCTACCAATAGACATTGTTTCTGAGCCATATGAATTCCATCTGGCATGTCTTCTGTACATATGCTATGGATAATGGCCCAGAGCTAGTGAGGCATAGTTTAAAGATATCAAGGACAAAGTTCCATATTTCAGCTGAAAGGGAGTTGATGATAAAGGAGAAATAATCCTTCCTTTTCCCTTAGAGGAATTTTGTAAGAAAAAAAGGAGGACTTTTATGCTTGTTGCTTCATGTTTTAAAATTTGTAATATGAAGCAATCCTCGACCTATTTATGGTTTCAGTGGTTTCAGAGATTTAGAACTAGACAAGACCTCAGAGATGATTTGGATCAAATCCTTTATTTTACATAGAAGATAATTATGGCCAAAGATGTTATGTGAAATCACTTGCCTGTGGTCAAGGAAGTTTAAGCAGTGGAACAAGGACCAAAAGTCATCTGTATACTACTATTTTGAGGTTTCCATTGCAGTTTGGCTTGTATGGGGCACACGGTATATATTTCATCAACTTTAACAGATATTTATTAAGGATACCACTGTGCTATGGAAAACAATTAAATAATATATGGTCTGTACCTACATGAAGTTTGCAGTCTAGTGGGGAAACTTGTATAAACCATTTTGAAAATGTTTGTTGTCTACTTGAATTCTTTTGTTTTTTCTTTCCTTATCCCTACCTTTAGTACCAGAACTCTTCAGTGTGGATTCACCTTTCCACCTCTTTGTCAGCTTGACATGGTAGTCCCTTAATCTATTCTTCATTTAACTCTTCCCACTTACATCCTGGTGCAATTTAATAGTTCTTCCTTGCCCCCAAACTCTCCCTCTTCTGCCTCATGACAGTGGCAACAGAATGTGAACCAAGAAAATCTATGTGAGTATAGAGGAGAGTACGTGTAGTTAATTTTAGAAAATCCCATTGCTTTCAGAATCAACTTGTTTATTAACAGGGTTTCATGTTCCAAAAAAAGCTATTACTTGTAATCCCCTCCTTCTTCCCCCAAGGGATGACAAGACCTCAATTACTTATATTTTAAAATATTTATATTTTAAAATAAAAATTTCATTAAGAAAAATGATTTAACTTCCCTTAAAGAAAATGTCTACTTCTTAAATATTACTTCTTAAGCTCTTAGGTAGAGGAAGATAAGGGAACTCACAGGAGAATGTTAGGAGAAAGTTGTTGTTTTGATGACTGTTTCCTCTATTGAATTCTTTAATCTCAAGTAAGCAGTGGCAAAAGGTCAACTAAAATTACTGACAGCATGATGCCATCACAGTGTCTTTTTGGGTTATATAGTAGCTTAATGAAAATCCCAATCTCATTCCAACAAGGAAGAGGTAAGGGAAAATGGGAATAGAGTAGTGTAATTGATGTGGTTTCATAAAGCTCTGCATCTAAGGGGTCATGAGATGATTGCATTTTTGTTATATCTGAAACTTCATTTTCTTTCCCTGCTTCCCTGATTTGTGATTAGCACAGGGGCTTTGTTGTGCATTGTGATACCACAAACACTAAACTATGTCACTCAGAGTCAAAGGTGAATTCGTGTCTCGTATAAGCATCTGGTGAGTTTGCTTTAGTATATAAGGGAAATAAATGGTCAAGGACCACTGGATAGGTGTGTTGCTTGGGAAATTAGTAATGTAAGATCCTTGAGAACAAGAACTGTTTTTGCTCTTTGTATCACTAGTACTTCATTTCATTCCTGGAACATAGTAAATAGTTTAATAAATGCTTATTGACTGATTGAGCAGATAGAAACCCTAGGGATAGTCATGTTATTCATCTCAGGAACATGCATGTGTTTACAGGCTTTGGTTTTTCTTTGGTTAGACTGAAGACTTGCTTGGTGTGTGTGAGAGGAATGGAGTGGATGATGTGAAGGAAGGTCAGGAACACAAGGAGAAAGTAGGTAGCTCTGTGCATGCTTACTTGTTCACTGAAAACAAACACATATGATCAGTTAATTACCATCGAACACAAACATACCAGCAAGTCAATAGATTATGCCTATGTTGACAATTCTTTTTTGCAAATAGTGTTTGTTTAACCAAAGGTTAATATCCTCATTAGAGTTTTAGCATCTCAAAAATAATTATATCCTTTAAAAAAGCACAATGATAACTGGTTTTATGAACAAAAATAATAAAATTTAAGATGAATTTATTACTTTGGTTGCCAATCCCTGTCATCTGTGATCAACATTGTGATAGCCAAAAAATATTCAGCAACAGCATACCATTAGCAATATAGTCTCAGATCTGTTCATTTGTTCCCTCCTTCATGCATTCCTTCCTTCTTTCCTTGACTCCATCTATCTATCAGAAATATTTTAAAATACAAAATCATCAGTTTCCTAATACACATAAGGATTATCAACAAAATGTGTGGAAAGTATTAAAAACTAAAGATATAGGAATAAAACTGCCATAATTTTTCAAAGTAAAAAAATATTGCTAGCAAATTTTAAAAGTTAAATCCAATAAAGACAGACAGGAATGGATCTCCTGGTTGATGGTTATTGCTTAGGAAATAGTTTGCCATTAAAACACACATGCACTCACAATCCTAAAGAATTACTCTCTGAATCACAAATTGGACATTTTGAATACTAATATTTGGCATATTCTTCTTGTTAAGTTGTAAATTACAGCCTATCTAACAGGATGGAAACCTTTCCAAAATTTTCTAAATGCTCTCCAAAGTGGCTGAAAATAGTTTTAATGTGTGACACATTTATTTCTTTGTAATTGTCACATTTCATCCTGTGTAACCACATGGGAGAATTCCCAGAACATCCACAGTCTACAATTTAAATCTATCAGAAATGAATGAAAAATGTGAATAAGAAAGCTCTTGTAAAAGAGCATTAATAAGGTGAGCATGGATGTTCTATAAATGAAACTCCACAGAATCATTAGACATATAGTATATATATGTATATATACTTATACTCACATGTTCATATACAAATAATCTCATCTGTAATGCTTTTTAAAAGTGTTTCTTAGAATTCCCAATAGTTGATCCCAGACATCAACTGGAATTGAATTTTGTGTAAAATGTGACTTGGGGGTCAAATTGTGTATATTTTGATGACTGTATAATAATGTTTCTGTTGCTAAAGTTAATTGCATGGCCCTTAAAGGTATGACCCTCTTAAACTTCTCCATTCTACATCCTGTCATAACACCTAATAGAGTGGTAGGTAAGCAGTATTTTTAAAACTAAAGACTGTTTATGTAAATACTCATTCAATTAAATTCAATTGAATTTGTTATATTTTTCTTTCTTTAGGAAGTTAAAATTATATTTTAAATAATTTTCTCTCTCTGTCTCTGTCTCTCTCTGTGTCTCTGTCTGTCTGTCTGTCTGTCTCTCTCTCTCTTTCTCTCTGCCCCCTCCCATAAACTTTCAAACACACAACAGAAATATTCTCTCAGTGTTTGAAACTCCTGAAGCTTACTTGATCCCAATTCTATCTCTCAGACTATATTTCTTTCTCCATATCACAGCCAGTTTCCAGCCATTCTCTACTGAAAGCTCACTTCTTAAAACTGAAATTCTTAAATGGATACAAAGGAAAGTTAGAATCTTTGTACCTATGCATTCGTGGTCACAAAGCTATTCCTCTTTTATCCATTGGCTTTGAATTAGCTTGGAAAGGGCACCTATAGAAATTGTGTGTGTCATCAATTCCTTTCCAAAACTGGGAATGTTACCACCTTTTTGGTTTGCTATTTGTTCTTCCACCATTGAAATCAGGTCTTCTTTTTCGATAATGATTCTTGCTTTGAATGAAATCAATGAATACAGATGCCCATGTAGGTTCTATCCCCCCATACAATTCATTGATTAAACTGTCATCGTCACACAGGTTTAGAACAGTTGTGGGGTAGGTGCAGACGTCCTTATGCTACTCTACCCCTTATCCATATGGCTTTCAGATGACTTCCACCTGTAGCATTGTGTAACTGAAAACCAATCACTCGTCTCCTGAGAGTGAAACAACTTCTGCTGCTGAAATGGAAATTGACAGGTGGTGTTAGCTACAGCTGCACCTGATTGTCTGGGGAAAAATTATTTTGTGTAATTGTTAAAACCTCGCTAACACCTAATAGAATGAACATATTATTCCCCATACCGATGGGTCTGGGAAGTCAGAATAAATATTGTGTGCCAGGATTTAAAGATGTTTAAGGCTGTCAGTTCTTTCACAATGGGAAAAATTAATTTGAATTGCTGATAAGGGAGAAATATACAGTCCAAATTAAATTTAATAAATAGAAGGGTATATAGAGATATATATTCTTTACACTTAGCATTTCCATGGAGAGAATATGCCAGACCTCATTTCACTCAAATAACCAGAGATATCAAGAACTACTGGATTGTGGCTTTTTCCTAAGAATTGTTGAATGTGTCAAGTTGGTGCAAAAGTCATGGGCAATATCTGGGTTAACCTTATACTTTAATGTAAAAGATAATGATGTGTGTCACAAGCAGAATATAGAGTGGATGTCAATGATATATGACACGTTTTCCATTCACTATTCCTTGCAAATCATCTGCTGTTCTCATGGTTGGTATAAAAGGAACTGACCTTAACAAGGTCTTTTTTGCCTTTCAGTGATGCTCAATATTTTTATTTGACGGCTAGGAAAAACAAAAGATAAGACTCCAATATGTGTTAGTTTTCTTGAGTACTAGTCAGACTAATATTTTTTTGTTTTTGTTGATTTATATAACAATGCTGAGTTGTAAGACTTATAGTTATAATTTTAAAAACACTTTCCACATGTGTACTATGCAATTTTGACATATAAATGCTCAAAATTATATTATAATTTATATAAAATATATTTCTAAATTTGCATAATATATAAATATTTACATGGGAAACATCTTATAAATACTAAGTATATTAATATGAATATTTTTCATTATATAAAATATATATTTATATTTTCCTTAGTTTTGTAAGATGTTTAATACTTATAACAATATTTGTCCAAAAAAATCTTAAGATGTTAAAATGTCTAGCCAAATATAATAAGATTGAATCTAACTGGAATAATACTAAAATTTTCCATTTGGGTTTTTAAAAAACATCTTCACAGATCTCAGATATATGAGACAGCAGTTTGCCTAAGAAAAATCCACAATTTTAGTAAACATGAATATTGATGTGGGTCAGCATTGTGATATGCCAATCAGAAAACTAATAGATGCTTAGACTACATCACAAAAAGCATAAATTTCAAGACAAGGTGAGTTATAATCCTGCTTGTGTTCTTCAAAATTAAGAGCACATCTGGAATGTTGAGTTAAATTGATGGCATCATATTTTAGGAAAAGCTCCAACAAAGTATTAAGAGCATCCATAGAGAGATCAACCTTGTGGGCCATTCTGAAATCCCAAGCAAAACTGCCTGAATGAGATTAAAAGGTAATTAGGGTATTTTTAACAAAAGAAAGAAAAAGACAAGACAAAATTGGTAATGTTAATTTGTGGTTTTCTAAATCATCGTGTAATTTCGGGAATCCATTTCTTGTTAAGTTTGATATCACTGATCTAAAGGATAGCTACCAAAATGGTGGAAGGCATTGAAATTTTTCATCTGAGGATTATTTGAAGGATTTGGACATATTTAATCAGGAGAAAATAATATATTGGGGGGGCCATATAGATTTCATCTTACTTATGAAATATGCAACCTCCACACCTATAGTTTTGAACCCTTTCCTCTTCCTTTACAATGTTGGGCATCATCTTCATTTTCATCAATCATCTCTACTCCCTCAAGTACTTTTAGCTTCTTCAACTTTGTTAAAATCTTTCCTCCAATTACAAATATATTCAGGCTTCCCTTAGCCTGTAATATTTCCTTACTTTACCTTTCTATCCCAAGTAGTCATCCTACTTCTCTCTCCCTTGCCACCCAACTTATGGAAAAAGTAATCTACATGCCTGTTTCCAGTTCCTCATCACTTACTCCTCAACATCTTGTACTCTGATTTCTTTCCCTCGCACTGTAGTAAAACCATTCTCTTCAAGCTAGCTAATGATGACCTTATCATAATCATATATAAAGTTCCTCTTATCCTCCTTCATCTCTGTATCATTTGGTTAATCACATGTTCTTTTTTATTTTCTTTTTGTTGTCTCATGGGATACTGGATGCTCTAAGTTGGCCTTGTACCATTCTAACTGTTGATTCTCATTTTTGTTTGCCAGTATTATTCTATTTTTCATCTCAAATTTGGTTTTTTCATTGGTTTCATCTATGATTCTTTTATCTTTTTCTTCTTTAGTGTCTCTATTCATGAGCACCTTCATTCCTATGTACTTAAATATCACTTCTTGGTAGATGACTCCCAAATCTACTCTCATTGCTCACATCCTCTCTCCATACTCGCCTTTCCTACTTCTTCCTGCATATCTCCAACTCAAGATGCTCATTTATAAACTCATCATCTTTCCTAGAATGGCACAGTGTGGTGAAGAAATCACTGAGTTTTGTATTAGAAGACTGGATTTATAAACTTAACTCTGACAAGAGCTACTGTGACAGTGATCATGTCATTTAAATTTCTGAGCCTCAGATTTATCATTTATAATAATGCTGATTATACTACTAACTTTATAATTTCATTGTGAGGAAAGTGCTTTATATATCTTAAATATTCATACAGATAAAGGAAATCTGGTATTTGGGAGTTTCCTTCAGTCAGATATGCTTCCATATACTATGTGACTCATGTACATGATCTGCCATATATTTGCCATAGAAGTTCCATTCAATATGCTGAAGACCTTTCTTGCTTCTTCTCAGGATCACAAAGATACCTGTAGAGCACTCTGACTGTCTACCTTCCATCCTTTGCTACTTTCACATGACTTGCCCCTCTTTTTATTTGATTATATAATTTATTGAAACAATCAATTACTCTTGTTCTTCTATGGTATTTCCCATTGTTTATATATGTCACAGCCTACTCATATTTACAAGTATCTTCCCATGGCCCTTTGTGTGAAAATAATTTTTAGTTCTTCAGGGGCAATAGCCTTCTTTGTCCAATAGTAATAGCTAATGCTTTAATATTTACAAGATGGATCTTCATCTTCATGGGAAACTTGTGGTCAATAAAACAGCTTTGAAAATTCCCAAAGGCAATTCAGCATTTGTTTCACTCAGGGTCCAATTAATCATCCTTCTTTACTATCTACAGTTGGACAAACTCAATAGCAAGATATCCCTTCTCAGAATGATGCTTTTAAATGCAGAAAGAAAATACACAGATTTGTAAAAGAAACCATCTGTTGAAATATAATTTTATAGACACAGAAATACAACTAACATCCACACACATATACATACACAAGTTTACAGATCACAAGTGAAGAACACATATTTTGTGGAGTATATATCCAAATATGTGTTGAAATCAAAGCAACAATCTTTCATCACTCACTTGGTCTCTCCTGTGGAGATGGAGGAGACTATCTTTGAGTGACTCACAGCTTGTCCAGAAAGCCATGCAACATTCTGCCATCAGCATACCAAGAATATCTGGAGAACTTCAACATCTAAGGGAATTTATATTTGACCTGGATTTTGCACAGAATTCCCTCTTTTAGAGTGGCAAGCATGTGAACTTTTTTCCCTTTTGCTTGAGGCATATTAAATATTCCCATTTCTAGGATTAACATTTCAAATTTCTTCAAATAATATATATATATATATATATGACATGAATTCTAGGCCCTTCAATATCTTTCTTTTCTTTTATAGAATTTTAGAGCTATTCAGTATTTTCAATAAAATGTGTTGTTCATAAATTAAATCTATAAATGTTGTCTGACAAAGACAGAGTAGAGTAGGGCTGTCACCTCCTTATTCATAGCACTGCTTTTTTTTAGCTGTTTGTTTATTACTGAGTTTGAAATCCATTAAAAAACCTCTAAATCTTTTTATTCCAGAAAAAGTCATATCTTACCAAGGCTTCCCCATCTTGGTCCTATGAAATTGATTTTTTTTAAAACTTGAGGTTAAAGATTTTGAATTTATCCATATTATATTTCATCTAAAATTAAGTTCCATGTTAGATTTGGCCCATCTTCTAACTTGTTAAGAATTATAGAACTCTTGAATGTTACCAGTTGTTAGCTTTCCTTATAGCTTTGTTTTCTGCACATTTGGTTATTCTGTCTATGCCTTTTTGCTAAGTCACTGATAAGAAAAAATATGTTAACATAGGCCTAAACATAGATTCTTGAATACCTCTTTCCAGGCTGATATTTCAACATTAGTGGCTGCTCTTTGGTTTTGACAATTAGGCCAGTTCAAAAGCTACTTAATTATGCTATTATTTAGTACACATGGTTCTTTTCCACAAGAATGGTATGAAGCCTTTGTTAAAATCTTGGTATCAATAGCTATAGTATTTCCTATCTTCTCCTATGATAACCCTATCAAAATAATAAAGGAGGATAATCTGACTTGCCTGGTGTATTGTTGGTCCTTTTGATTACTGCAATAAGTTTAGTAATCATTCTTTTAATAATTTATCCTAGATTTTCTAGGAATAAAAGTTGAGTCATGGGTCTATTACTTTCAGAAACTATTCTCTTCCTTTTTTAAAGTTCTTTTCAAAACTGGGGCAGTTTGCCTCCTATCATCCTGTGATATCTTTCCCATAATTCTTTATGATGTTTTGAGTATCCTTGATAGTGCACAAGTTTCATTCTTCCCATTTTTTCCATATTTTGGGATTTAGTTCATTTGGGCCATATGATCTCAATTCATTTCCAGTGCAGATTTGATCTCCAATATATATATTTACATATTTTGTGTTTCAACACCCAATTAGCCATTTTCTTCTGTCCTTTCAAGTCCAAATAGTCCATACAGTTCTTTTTGGCAGAGAAAACATAGGCAAAACAAGAATTTAGCAATCTCAAAAACCATAGGGCATCAGTACCATCCCATATGTCCTGCAAATCATTTTTTATCAATAAACAAGTTGGGATTAAGTGCCTATTGTGTCCCAGGGATTTAACTATGTGCTGAGATAAAAAGACAAATGTGAGCTACTCACTGTTCTCAAGGCACTTTCAGTGTACTGGGGGATATGTGTTTGAAGAGTTGTAAATATGGGATATATAAACACACACACACACAAATTCTCTTCTGCAAGTTTCCTCTTCTAAAAAATTTAGCTAAATAAACTTTTTAAATGAAATATCATATGCCCAAAGCTTGTCAATTATACTTCCCAAATATTTTCATCATTGGTCATATAATTTTCACATTCCCTTAAATCTTCAGGTCCTCATCACATCTTCCCTGAGGTCTTCTTGACCTTTCTGAGGCCAAATAGTCTTCCTGACTCCAATCTACCTCCCTTCTAATTGCTCCTAAATTCAATTATTTACTATTTCCAAAACATTCTTATCTCCCTTTCTTCTCTTAGAAATATTTTCTTTTAGGAAGCATAAACCATATTCTTTCTCCTAGTTTAGAATAGTGAAATTGAAGTCTGCCAAAGGTAAGTTACTTGCTTGAAGTCTAATTGCTAGCAAATGGCACAGGGAGAATTGGAATAAATATATTCAGATTTCATATTCAATACTCTCCCCCTTACTATGGTGCCATACTGGCTCTTATTTGTCTAGAACTCCACTTAAAGAGTTGGAAAAACTTGAGTTTGCCTGTGGTATGTGCTGGCTTTGTTATTCTGAACAAGCAACTTAGCCTCTCACTTCCAACACATTCTCTAAGACTGTAATTTGCAAAGTATATATATATATATATATATATATATATATATATATATGTATGTATATATATATATATATATGTATTGGTAGAAATAATTTCTTTACTAAGTTTTTTCTTACTTTGATGACATCATAGGTCCATAACAATGACATCATCATTTACAACAATAGTAGCAGCAATAGCAACCAATAAAATTACAGTATTGGATTTAGGTTCTCTATCCAATAGTCAGTCTCATGGATTTTTCTGTATAATCTCTCATGTCAACTTCCATTACCCAAGATTCTTAGAGTATAAGACATGAAGGAAATAATTTTGCTTTTTAGACCCCAAGTTTCCAAGACACAAAGCTATTAAATTCAGTAAGGAAGCTGCTGGCTATAAAGGTAACTATGGTATTGGCCTGTTGACCCTTTCAGAGCAAGAATGATGTTTCTAACTGCATTAACATCAATAAATCATAACCTGCCCTTTGCCCTTTGCACAGGCTCAAGGAAAGCAATAATTGCATGGGACTGTTTAAATCTTAATTTAAGTATAGTGAACTGAAAATCATTCCAATGAGAATCTAGCCAAAGCTGAGTCATCCCTATTGCACTTCCACCCTAACCTCTGGGGTGTATAATGACATGATAATAAGTATTTGGGAAATAATAATGGTTAGTACTGTATATTTTTAAATCAAAGAATGAACTTCTGGGCAGGATGGATTTAAACTAAAAAGGAAGAAGGGTATAATCTCTTTTGTTTCTCATTGCTATCCCACAGCAGATAGTTGCTCAAGGCTGTCTCTACATGCTCTGTTGTGAAATAGTATATGAACTTTGTGCCTCAGTTTCCAAGCTATAGAATGGAGAAAAATTGCATCATTAAGGCGTGATTTGAGCAAGCAAAATAAAAGTCAAAGTAAATCATGTTGATAGGTAGTCAGTCAATTCTTAATTAGCCATCAAACAGAAATTATACAATTCCTTGATAGTATATTTTATTACTGTTCTTCGGAGTTCCTTTTGGGTTACATATTGACACCTAATCATGTCTACCATGTGTATTTATTGCACTTTGGGTAAGACTCATTTTTTATTCTTTAGAAATAGTTGTTTTCCATGTCTCACAACCATCAAGCAACATCTGCCAAATGGATAATGAAGATAGGCATTTACTTGAATGGGAAGCTTGGTAAAAGAACCTTGTAATTCTCCTAAAGCAACCCTGTCCACTCTCTTCCTCCTGTTCAACTCTGGGCTCGACTCAATGCACATATATATATATATGGTCTATAACAATATACACATAAGGACAAATTGTTATGATATCCATCTAAATACATGAGGAAATAGTCATTCTTCATCTACATGAAGGCAGTAGTCTAAATGCTTTGAATGAAGATTCTCTAAGGATTCTTCTATCTATGGGGAGAGAGAGAGAGAGAGAGAGACAGACAGACAGACAGACAGACAGAGAGACAGAGAGAGACAGAGACAGAGAGAGACAGAGAGAGAGATATGCCTCCTATTTCTTGTGATTTTTAATGCTTTCTAAACCTGATCCCTATTCTTGACAGCCTGTTGAGGGAATGATGCCTGGGGCATTACACATAATCCAAAGTCTAGATATTCTTTTGAGGGATAATTGCAAGTAATTTTTATTATTGTTGAATAATAAAAAAAAATAATGATAACTTATCCAAGTGCCATCCATTATATGTGTTGGTAGTATATATAATCTACAAAATAATAATAAAATGGTGTAGTAGCAGCCAAGGTCCAACAAGAGTCCTGGAAGACCAGCAAATTAACCTTTGATGACACCAGTGTCCTGGTCAGTGAAATGTAACTCTTGAGTCAAAGTTATATATAGAGTTGTAGAATGACCTTTCCTAAAAGTGTTGGGATGATCAGATTGACATGGTGGATGGCAGTGAGTGGTTCCCTTCTGTACTCTGGAATCACAAGAAAACCAGATATTCCAGAACAAAACATAAATGCCCCAATCCAATCTGTTTGATATGGTTTAGTTCAAATGATAATGACAACTAAAGCAAGCAATCAAAGTATGTACTTGGGCTGAATGAGATTAATATAAATGGATGACATTGATCATTTCATTATGTTACAAAACTACATAACAAAACTAGATACAGAGCTCAACAGTATTAGCCAAACACCATTAAAATCTAGAAGTCATTACCCTATTGAAACATCTATATGGAAACATGTCCAAAGAATAAACTTGCATTTGAAAGATGTCTAAGACTCCTTGTGATCAGGTTAAATATATAAAAACTAGATTTGCTCATTGCTGCATGAGAGTAAAAACTGTTTTTTGCCAAGAATAAGTATAGAGACCTGATCTAGTATAACCAAACTTTATTGAAAGTCACTCTGCCTTTTTTGTCATGGTGCATATAGATTTCAGAGCTTCCTAGCACCATAAGCCTTACCCCAGGATCTCTCTAGAGAACACAACAACAAACATTGCACCTCTTCCCTATAATAGAAAGTATTATAGTCAAGGAAACACTCAAGCATCTAGTTAACAAAGTGACTTTATCCTAGTACAGAGTATAAATTCTAAGCCCTTCATGTGAGTACTAGAGGAGACTTTTTCCTTACTCCAAGGACCAGAAATACAAAGATATTTCCCAAAATTCTGGAGAGTATCAACTTCATCATATCATGACCAAGTAATATTGACCATTTCACATAACTAGCTATTAGAAATCAAAATGGTATTTCAATATTTGGTTCATAAACCCTTTATGTATTCAGAAAGGCACTCTTTAGCCCAAATGAGAAAATAAGTATTTCCCAAAATTCTGGGTATTTGAATGAGGGAAAATAATGTTCCAGCACATGCTACTCTCTCCTCTTTAGAAAAGAGCAAACTGATTTAATCATGCGTGTTGCTTTATGCAACAATGTGAGAATGATGAGACAACTTTGAATGAAGGAGAGGTGCTATAAAAGTATACTACCATAGCAAATAAAAGTTCAGAAATGTTCTTAGACATTTCCATTATATATGACTGTTTTATTCAATGAGAATGCAACATGAATGAAAGAATTCTTAAGCTAGGATTGACTCAACCCAGCTTGTCTTAGTTTTACTACCAAAATAGCTGGTTGCCCATTCATGGTGGGTGAGTGGCAACTTATACTAGACAAGTAAGAATGCTGATATCATTATTATTTTACTTTGTGTCATAGAACGATAAGGGAAAGAGGATAGCCAGGTTGTGTAGAAGGAATGCCAACAGCTGTGGTTAATAACCTTGATAAGTGTACTGACCTCTCTTATTTTAGGACTGCAGTGACCAGCACATAAAAGCAAGGATGGACACTCCTTTCACAGTTGATATCTGAGATTAGCGCTCATATGAGTGAATACAAAGAGAGATGAGAGAGGAGATGAATAGTACACTTTTGCAGCCCTAGAATTTGGTGGTTTCTGGGTATCTCTTTCTGTCTCTGTCTCTCTCATCTCTGCCTCTCTCTCTTGTTTTCCTTCTCTGGTTGTCCATGGGTGTTGCCCCTATTCTATGTGTGTTCTCTGGAGGTATGTGGATGAGGTTTCTAAGACCCAATCAGGAAAATTGATGGATATGTGTTTAAAAATAGCTATGTCCTTTTCAGTACCTTTTGTTCCAGTCCATCTTCCCTGGTCATGTCACCTTTGGAGGTCATATTACTCAGATAGTAGTCAGATGTCAAAGTTTAAGAAAGGGAGGCAATATGATTAAAATGTCTTGGTAATTTTAAAATTACAAATGCATTACTTTTGAAGTGGGTATCTTTCCCTTATGATGTATTACAGAGATTAAACTTTTGACTTTGGATTCATTAGTTTAGCATATGTTTCAAACAGAGGGAGGCTTCAAGGGAAGAGAACACTCAACACTACACTACAATCAATTAAAATCCCCTGAATACTTTAGACCCAGAATATAAGCACTACCTCACATGAATATTACTTAGTCAAATTAATATTTAAATAAAATAGATTAAATAAATATGAATTTATATAAAAGTAAAGTCCCTTAAAGTCAATAAATATTTCATAATCATTCCTACTTCCTAAATCCAACTATATCTATATATGTGTGTGTATGTCTGTGTGTCTGTGTGTATGTACTAAGTTTTTACTATATGCAAGATATGTTCAATACTTGGGATTCAAAAATAATAAAACGTCAAACTATGTTTTCATGGAGCTTAATATTAGGTAGAGTTTGAGTGAGCAAAAACAGATCAAGACAAAGTAGTCTAGGAAAATTTGAGGTGGAAGAAAATTATTTCAAAGGAGAAGGGATTAAAAAATACTTCACGGAAGAAGTTTCACCTTAGCTAAGTAAAAGAAATATCTTGACAGGCAGAAATGAGACAGAATACATATGATAGACATGGAAGTTGACCTATATAAATGTATTTAAGTAAATGATTGCCTATAGATATAACTATGGTTTGAAGCCCTTAACTCATTTCAGGCCTGAGACTGACCCACATAGGATCACTTTTTGATTGTTTAAGGTAATATACCTTTCTTATTTGAACCTTTAAAAAAAGATTATTGAAAGAGGCAGGGAAAAAAGATATTTGTGTGAAAAACACTGAGAAAATCAGCCTTGCAGAGAAAAGTACTTGTGCTTCTACACAGGCAGTTACTTCTCTGAAGGCAAAGATGCTTAAGTGTCTTGATTTCCAGTAGCTAATTTACATATGATTATTTTAAAAACTTTGGAGTTGATAGCTGGGAAATCATGAATTATAGGATTGTTTGGTGACTGTGGGACAATTGTATATTTCTCATCTTTAATGTAGCTGACAAAAAAAATGTTGATCAGGAGTTTATCTTAAGATAGAGATAAGTCACTATACATGAATAAATCCTGCTTTTAAATAGGAGAGAGGCAGATGACAGAAATGAAGAGAAATAGAAGCATGTGGTAGGGATAGAAACAGAAGAAACCAAAGAAGCAGAGGAGAATCAGAACTGAAATTGCCTCTTGCTTCTTGAAAGGATGCAAACCATTGCACAATGATCAACTATGAATGACAACAATTTCTACAATTCAAGGATCCAAAACAGTTCCAAGAAACTCATGATGTAAAAAGATATCCATTTCAATAGAAGGAACTCATTGTGTCAGAATGCAGATTTGAAACATTCTATTTTTCACTTTATTTCCTTTATGAAGTTTTTCTTGATTGTGGGTATGTGTCTTTTTTCACAATATGACAAATATGTGCTTTATCACACATGTATCACTGTTCTCTTAATGCTTACTGCCTTGGTAGGGGAAAGATTTTGGATCACAAAATGTCAAAAAATAATGTTAAAAATTGTTTCTGGATACAATCAGGAAAAAATATGAAAGAAAGAAAGAAAGAAAGAAAGAAAGAAAGAAACAAAGAAACAAAGAAAGAAACAAAGAAAGAAAGAAACAAAGAAAGAAACAAAGAAAGAAACAAAGAAAGAAACAAAGAAAGAAAGAAATCAAACCAGCCCCAAGCCCAAACAAGTCGAGCTGTCCTTAGGCACATGACTCCCATCTAGGTTCATATAAGTTTCCCTTCATCATCTCCCCAGTAGAAACTGAATTTGTTCATAAGAAAATGTTATCCCATTTTTGGATGACTTTTATATTACCTATTAAACCTTATTTATTAAATTATTTACTAAATGTTTCATAGTTAAGAGTTGATGATGCCATCTTGTTTGATTTGCTTAAATGGAAAACACACTGAGTAAGGCAACATAAACTACAGTTAAAAACCATAGTAATATATATTTCCTCTAACCAAGGTTATCCCTTGACCTTGACAATGAGTTTTTATAGCATGACTCTTCCTTTTGAGGGTCAGCCTGATCTACCAGTGGGTGAGCAAAATATAAACTAAAACATCTTTGAGTTTCCTCCCTCACTTTCAGCCAAGAGGAGAACTAAGTCTATCAACCACATAGAGTTAATCATTTTCTAAACTTGATTAACAAATTAAATTGTATTTTTAAACTTAATTCTGAAAATAACAAAATTTTTATTTTGACAAATGTTCTGTGTTTGAAAGGGAGTCATGTAAAAAAAAAAAGACTAGGAAGGGAAATTGAAACCTTATTATGGAGGGTCTTACCAGCCAAAAGAAAGGGTTCCTATTTTATACATAAAATAACAAGTAAGATTTTTTAATAAAAGATTAAGTAGAACATTAAGTAGCAGATTTATGCCTTAGAAATATTATTTTTTCATCTGTGAGAAATGTTTGAATTATAAAAGCGAGATCCTAGATATAGGCATGGCCAGTTAGGTTATTGCAATAATCCAAGAGAGGTGATGAAAGCCTGAATGAAAGTAATAGAAAGAATGATGTGGGTAAAAGAGATGTGGAAAAAGGACAGAAAGACTGGGGGATCTAATTGGGTGTGGTGTTTGAAAGAATAAATGATAATTCCAAGGACAAAGAAATCCAGTGTAGATTCCTGGAGGATTGTAGTGCAAGCAACATTAGAAAAAGTAACATGTAATTTTCCAGCATATTTTTGTTTGTTTTTATATAAAATTTGTTTATGATAAAAAAAATAAATTCTATAGGTCAATGCTTAATAGAATCAAAGAATCTTAGTTATTATCATGATTATTTTACTTAAACAGCCCATGAATTCTGTTCATGCATTTGTCTGCATGAGTCTGTATGATCAAGGAAATGTCAATTTGATGTTGACTCAAGAGAGGAGTTAGGAAAGGAGGCATCGAAGGACCTGAGAAGTTTTCATCTTCACTTGGGAAACCAGATATAGTAGATCTGTTGGACCACAAAGCATGCAAGGTTTAGAGTTTGGGAAGTTAGAATTAGGGAAGACTGAGAATAGGAGGCAGGATGAAGGGCAGAATAGAGTGGGGGTATAACAGCAAAATACACCAGAGTATGGTAAGCAGGACTTTTTCTAAGAATTTTCCTTAGAAGTTCAGCGGTTAAGATTATAATACTCATTCACAAAAAGTAGAACCAAGGAAATAAAGGTGTGATTGAGAATCCCCCTTCTTCTAAGTTCAGTTTCCTGCCTGTTGTAACCGATTTGTGCTTCCCAATCACAAGATGCATTTTTTTTTTGGATGAGCCAGAGGAAATACAGTATGTCTAGGTGGGAGGTTAAAAGCTTGAACATCAGATGTGCTCTTAATGTGATTTTCTGCTTCATTTTCCTTTAAAGATAAACCAGGAAGCCAAAGTGTCAGTGTTTTGTAGCTCCAGTCTCTGTTGTAATTGGATGATGATGTTTGCATTTGAAATGTGTGTCAAGTGAACTGAAACTAAAAACATCTTAAACAGTGCTTTTTATTGTTCAAGGGTGTAGGGGTATAGAGATTGATGAGTTATTTGGACATTAGTGAGAAACGTCCTAGACACAGCCAAGCTTTCCATGTTTATTTACTTAAAAACAATATTCCCATTTCTCAGAGTTTCAAAAACGATCCTTTGAGTTATTGACAAACAATAATTTAATGGACAGCTTGATTAGATGGGTACAATGAATTAGCTATCGGTCTGACAGCCATGTAAGCATTATGTTCTGTATCTGTTTATTCAGCACTAGGTGAAATGCAGAAGTCTATTGAAAATCAGATTTCCATGCTGCTTTGTCAAAGCAAATTTAATCACAGCCAGAACATGTGGCATCCATCATTTCCACTTCAAAAGGCATCAACGGGTGCAGATCAGCAACACGGAGCACGGCTGCCATGGCTGTCCTCTACTCCCACGAAAATTAAATTTAACTCTAGATCCTTGATAAATAAAGCAGCCTAGACCATCAAGCATGATGACTAAGTGCTCAATATTAAAGCAATTCCCAGCTTTGCCCTAGCTAGAAGCACAGTCTCATTCTGTCTGGCCTTGAGGTCTTTTATGCACCCACCTGAACTGTAGATGGACAAGTATCCATTTGAGACCTTTGCTCTACTACTTCAGGATTTATTTTTCCTCTTAAATGAGTTCTTACTAAGTATTTTCAATCCTAATTTTTCCCTCCAAGAGTTCCTTTAACAGCTGTTTAGCTAGTTACCCCAAACAATCTCATTTTCATATATACATATACATATACATATATATGCTTGTGGGTATATAACATTGAACATGAAATCAAGAAAAAAGGGGTCTCAAATCCCTCTTACAACACTTTCCTAACTTTATGGCTATAGAAAACTCACTTAACTTTTTCTGTCTTCAGTTTACTTATTTGTAAAATGGCTATAACCTATCTCACAAGATTGCCACAAGAATCAAATGAAATGATATGTATAAAAGCAATTTGCAAAACAACATTCTAGCTAAATTTCCAATCTTGGTGCCAGAAAGACACAGACTGTCTGTGGGACCCTGGGCAAGTCACTGAACCTCTTAAGGATTTAGGTAACTCTCTAAAAGTCTTAAAAAAAAAAAAAACTTACCTTCCCTCTTGGACTCAATACTGTGTATTGGTTCCAAGGAAGGAGAGTGGTAAGGGCTAGGCAATGGGGGTCAAGTGACTTGCCCAGGGTCACATAGCTGGGAAGTGTCTGAGACCAAATTTGAACCCAGGACCTCCCATCTCTAGACCTGACTCTCAATCCACTGAGCCACCCAGCTTCCTGCCCCCTCTAAAAGTCTTAAGTTGCAGAGACACCACTGACCTACATTGACAAAAGGACTTTCCTCCTGTGGGAATCACCTCAATGAAATCAAATGACTAATCCTTTTCCCTCTTTAATGCTGTTGATAATAATAGTTATAATAATGTAATTGCCATCATCATCATCATCATCATCATCATCTTCCCCTATCCTTGGGATGCAAGACTGAAAATAGTTTTTGGATATAGTTTATACATTAAGAGAGTATGTTAGAATTGCTAATGTTGGAGCTAGAATAAGGAAGACATGAGTTCAAATCCCACTTCTGAAATTTAGCTCACTATGTAACTATGAATTAGAGACTAAATCTTTCTAACCCTTAGATTTTCATTAATAAAATGGTCATGATGATATCTGTAGCAGTATATTTCTTATAGGACTGTTGTGGCATTCAAATGAGATCAGATCTGTAATGGTCTTTGCAAACTTTAAAGTGCTAAATAAAGACATGTGAGCTATTTTTCTTCCCAATTGTCCATGCCTTAGTCTAAATGGGGGAGAGGTACTGTAGAATTTCTTATGACTTTAACTTTATTTCTTTCTTTTGGAAAGTGTGGTCCTGTCGTCTAAGCATAAGGCTGAAAGCCATGTACTCATAATGCAGATACACATATTGGTTGAGCCCATTAAAGAAGTCTTTAAGACACCATTATGTCTAAATGATGCTAAAGCAAAGGTCAGATTGGATGTAAATGTATTATTAATACATAATTAATATTATTTAATAATAAGTATAATAATATTATAATTATATATTATAATTAATATTATTTGATAATAAGTATAATAATAAAATGATTTTTGATTTTTTTTATTTGTAATTCACTTTGCAAATATTATCTGATTCTATCCTCTCAGCAACTCTGAGAAGTAGGGGCTATTATTATCTCCATTTTTCAGATGAGGAAACTGAGGCTGTTCAACTTTTTGTCACTCTGTTCGGGGTTTTCTTGGCAAAGATACTGGAGTGGTCTGCCATTCTCTTCTCCAATGAAGGATATACAGATTAAAAAAAAAAAAACAGTTGCTGCTTTCAAGGAACATACATTATTTCAAGGTAGAAGAAACACACATATAAGATAATATAGAACAAATACATAAAGAATAAGTGTAAAAATATTAGGTAGCTAAATGGAAGGTAGTTAGGTAAAGAGAACTATTGCAATTGGAACCTTCTAGCTTTAAAATATAGAATCCTATAACCATTCAGTTCCCTTCCAATTAATATTATCTGACTGACCCATGGGAAGTCCCTAAATTTCAGAAATAATCACATGTCTCTAAATCATTGAGATTCTACTTTGGTTAATGAGACCTTCAGTGACATTTTAACTATGTGATCTTTTTCAGAATTAACTACTTCCAAGTGTATGCATTAAAGAGCTGCTTTGAATAAATTTCAATAGATATACAATAACTATTTTGTTAACAAAATGAAATAAAACAAGTAAAATGACCCAGAAGCAGATTATTAACCCCATTCCCGTGAATGTATGAAATAACAGGTACAAAATAGTCTACTTTCTAGATACTTTTGACTATTAAAATGGAGAAGAACTCTTTCCTACAGGCTGGTGAGATAATAACAAGAGTTATAACCATCATTTATAAAGCAAATGAAATTTTTAAAGTGCTTTATATGCATTATCTTATTTGAACCTCACAACAATTTGGGGAGAGGGTACTTCAAGGTTTTTTCATTTGAACTAGTTCTGTGATTTCTATTGGTGGAGAACCCCTTCCATTGAGGACTTTCCTCTTCTTCCCTTGGCTAACTTAAGGTGTTCCAGCAAAATTAACTATGAAGAAATATTTTTCTTCTTCCCACAGATAATCACATTTTTTGTCAGTTGAAGGGTTTAGAAAGTGATGTGGGTCACTGGGCTCAGATTAAGTAAATGCTCTTTGTGTTACCTAGCTGCTATGTGTCAGAAGCAATTCTTGAACTCAAATCTTAATTCTGAGGACAAGTTTCTATGTACCTTTCCATGTTGTCTCTAGGTACAAATATGATTATCTCAATTTAACTGATGAAGAAATTGAGAGGTGAAGTATGTTACACAAAAAAGGTAAAAGCTGGATGTCAATTCTGAACCCAAGACGTCCCGAGTCTATATCTAGGACTCTTATTGACTAATACTATCTCTCAAAGGAAGGGTAAGCACCGGTTTGGATGTAATGATCCACTGTATATTTGTCATCTGGGGACCAGCCTATGAAAGTTAGGGTTGGTTAGAAGGTGATAATTTTTTTCTGATACAACAATTCTTGAATATTATCTGCTAGATTTTAGAAGGGTTGCATTCTACTTTGGTGGCAGGAATCTAAAACAATGAAAACAGAGACCCCAAAAGTATTGAAACTTCCATTATGTTAGTCAAAGTTTGGGGTGGGAATCTAACCAAAGGATATATGTGTTATAGGGATAACTTGAAACAAACAGAGTATCTATAGTACCCAAAATGTATGCAAGCACAAAGGAAATTAGCCCAATTGTGCAATTAGTAGACTATACTAGGTTTCCTTTGGCTAACTTAATTTGTTCCAGTGAAATTAACCAACAGGATTTTTTTTTCTCTTTCTATTGACTTCTGTCAGTCAGCAAATAAGTATTTCTTTAGTACCCACTATATACCAACACTGTTTTAAGCATCCTGGAAAATGAAAGAGTGTTAGTGACTTATCCAAGTCAGTATAAATTTAAGTACTAAATTATATAACATAACATATTATCATGAAGTATTTAATACCACATGTGTATATATTCATATGTGTGTATGTGTATATATACATATAGGTATATATACATATAGGTATATATATATATATATATATATATATATATATATACACCGTATATATATATATATATATATATATATATATATATATATATATATATATATATATATATATATATATATATACAAGCTACATCTATTGTGAGATCAGAGAAGAGTGATATCAAAGTGGACTTGGGAGGACTTAATGACAATGAATTTTCCCTACTCTTTACACACACACACACACACACACACACACACACACACTAAAATGAGGGATACCCTTTTTGAATCGGAAAAATCTGTCTCAAATTTTGGAGAGGGTATGTTAAAGGAGTAGTGTTAAAGGAGAAAGTTACTGTTTAGCCTCCCTTTCACCCAAATGATTGACTGTGTTGAATAATTGTAGTGTTTAGTAATTGCGAATATATCCCCAGTATGTGTACACATTTCACACTGAGTTATATTTATAGCTCTCTTTTCTTAACTTCATCAAATGCCAATTTTTAATCTCACAGTCAATAATCATGCACATTTTAACTCCTCTGAAGAATGATTATACACACTTGCGCTTTGCCTGAGCTTATATTTTTCAACATGATGCCTTCAAAGGGAGCTCAGCCTAAATGATATACCGAATATCATCTCAGCAGATTTGTATTTTTTTCGGAGTTGTGAATAAGTTATTAAGGCATTTTCCTGGTATCTCCTGGAAACACTTGAAAGGTCTGGCAGGAAGAGCCATTTTGGGTCTAATCGCATATTACCAAAGGCTGTTTGCAAACATGCTATTTTGTTATTTACTAATTATATTTATTTGATGCACCAATAACTTAATAGCTTCTGGCTGCATTTACAAGTAGCATTGAAAAAGCTCCTGTTATACTTACAATTTATAATAGACAGCTTAAAAGGATGACACTGTTTCTTTATACACATAACATACACAGAGATGATACATAGAGATCAATTCCATACAACAGACCCTAGGAATTATCAAGAATGAAGGGCATCCATAGCTAATTCTATCAGTGTCTTTATTTTTGCTTCTAGTTCTAGGGCTGAAAGAAGATGAGGATTCTCTGGGACAGCTACCCTCAGTTGTTTGGGGGTATAAGTTAGGTAGATGTTATATGAATCATGTGAAAGAGATACTTTTTTTCTTGATAGTTTTAAAAAAGCAAGAAAGAAGCCTGACCTGGGAAATGTGATAATAGCATTCAGCTGAAGATCTGAAGATGAATTCTGTGCTCTGTAATGATTTTTCTCTTGTTTTTAATAGACTATATTGTGATTACTGCATGCAAATACTGTGTATTTGTGAGATTTATAATTGTAAAGTAGGCATCTAGAAAAGGTCACACAGCTTAGGTGAGGAAAATGTGAGGATGTTAGAGAAGAAATGGTATCCCTTCTTTTCCTCATTTTCTTTCTCCCTTTTTGTCTCTCTCTCCCACAATGGTTTCCCTTCCCTTACTTTCTTCTCTCCTCCTCTCTTTCCCTTTTTCCCTACTTACCTCTCCCTGTTTTCTATCAAGTTCTGAACTATAGTGGGCTAAAGCAATAGAATCAGCCATAATAGTTACTTGATCAGCATTTGATAAATTAAGCAGAATTTAATGGATGATATTTTGGAGAAACTCTTCTTAATGGTGTTTCTTACAAGCTAATCACAAAAACTCACCTTTACCCTCTATACATAATACCATGTGGAGGAACTGACACATAGATTGTCTACTTTGAGTGGATGTAATGGAAATCCATCTTTCCCCACAAATGCCTTCCCAGTATCCTGTCTGAGGACCTATAATTCCTATCACTAAAATAATGCTTTGGGGGTAAACTTTGGGAGGTCCATTTAAAATTAATTTTTTTTAATCTAGAAGGATATACACTAGATTTAACAATTCAGTCTCTTCCTTCTAGGGTTATTTCATTATCTCCCTTTTTAATGAAGCCTTTCTATATTCCCCTAGATGAAATAATTCTTTTCTACTTCAAATCTTCTTAGAGTACTTTATCTGAATCTTCCCTTTGTACATGTTTTATCAGCCTGTTGCTATAGTGGATAGAACACCTAACTTGGAGTCAGGAAGATTTGAGTACAAATTTGGTCTCAAATATTTACTAGTTATGTGGCATCGTGGGCAACCCACTTAACCTCTGCCTGCCTCAGTTTTCTCCACTGTAAAATGGGAAAAATAATAGCACCTACCTTCCATATTATAAGGATCAAATAAGAGAGTTGCAAAATGCTTGTTCCTTGTTCCTTGTTTGTTCCTTCCCACTCCTCCCAGGAAAAGGGGTATTCTGCCATATTTAGCATTGCATCCTCATAATTTGACATTATGCATTAAATAGAGAAAAATGAAATATTTATTGAATTTAATTGCCTTGAACATCAAAATTAATTCTGTCACCCATGAAGAACAGAAACAAAGTGGGAGATGAGATAAGCCCATTTAGATGGAGAGTTAAAGTCAAGAAATTAAGAATATAAGAAATTTACCTAAAGGACCTACGATATAGAAGGCAATATGAAAACTGTGTGTGTGTGTATGTGTCTGTCTGTATAATGGAAATATTTGTAGAGAGAATCACAAATTTATAGCTTAAAAGGTCCTTAATGATCATCATGGTATGCTGTAGTCACTTCCCACCAGTTTACATAGAGTAATTATATTTTCAGTGAGATCATTTACATCTTGGCAGTCTAAACACTGGGCATCTAGGTGGTGTAGTGGAGAGAGAACTAGGCTTAGAATCAGGAAGACTCATCCTGCTGAGTTCAAATCTGGTCTCAGATATTGACTACTTTTGTGACCCTAGGCAAGTTACTTAACTCTGTTTATCTCAATTTCTCATTTGGAAAATGAGCTGGAGAAGGATATGACAAGCCCCTCCAATATCTTTACCAAGAAAGCCCAAAGAGAGTCATGAAGAATCAGACACAATGAATAACAACAAATCTATATACTACAAATCAGGACTTGATTAATATTTTTGTCTAGACTTAAGAAAGTAATGGAGAAAAAAATACATATTAAACTTAAAAGTCTCATGAGTCTACATTGTTTTTCCTCAGAGGGTGAGTGGGTAAACGTTAGCAGCACATCCCTTAATATTCTCATTTTACTTAAGAGGAAAGCAAAGCCTAGAGAATTAAGAAACTTGCCCAAGGTTATGTAAGTAGTATCAGAAGTTTTAGAACTGAAGTTCGATTACCTTCTCTCTTTACTTTGTAGCATGCTCTCTCTCTCTCTCTCTGTCTGTCTCTCTCTCTGTCTGTCTCTCTCTCTGTCTGTCCGTCTCTCTGTCTGTCTGTCTGTCTCTCTATTTTCCTCTCTCTCTCTCTCTCTCTCTCTCTCTCTCTCTCAGAGCCTAATGGGGATACTATAATTGAAAGTTTCAGCTCCATTAAAAAATAGAGGAAATATCATCATATATTTAATGCACTCTGTCAATTATAGTCAGAAGAAAACCATGAATCAAGAAAGTTCAGACTTTAAAAAATATTGCACCTGATTTCTATCTCAAGTGATTTCTACATATCATTTCTAAATGTAGCAGCAACAGAAAGAAATATGACACAGAAATTTATCAAAAGTGTAGTAAGGGAGAGAAATTCAGACAAACATCTTACATTTTACAGTTTTGCGTAGGGCATTCTCTACCTTCACGTCTCTACTAGACACTTCATAGAATGCAGATAAAGCAGATGTGAATGCAAGTTGGAGGACTCTCTAGCCTTTAATCAGAAGAGGAACACCAATACAATTTACCATAACTTGACCTATGGTATAAGCACAAAATACTAAAAGAACTTCTCATTGAACAAATCCTTCAGTATAAAACTCCAATAAGTCATTTGATTTCTGTAGGCAATATTGTGTTTTATTATCTGAAGAGGCTATTATAATAATTTATACAGTGATTCTGATTCCTTGGTAAAACAGAATATGGTCATTCCACTCTTGTCTTATATATTAATAAGTTAAGAATGGAAAGAATAGTTTGTTTTTTAATTGATATAACAAGTTTCAGGTCAATTATATGAGGAGGGAGAAATTGACTTAGATAACATCTAAGTGATCTTAGGTAACAATGACATCTTTAAGTTTTTCTAGTTTAAGGATTTGCCCATATTTGTTTTGCAGATAAAATAAAGAAGAAGAATATTAAGATAGCAATTTGGCCAGGATGGTTTCTATCTGAATTCCATTATAAAGGATAAGAACAAGAAAATAATATAAAAATGTAAGATACCCAAACCTATAGTCAGGTAGAGTCATGCTGTCAAAACCTGCTACATAGACATCTCCTTTTTTTGTTTGTTTTTAATGAATATGTCTCTTGAGCAAATTCTTTGGCCAGTTCTTTGTTTCTGTTTTCCTTACCTTACCCCTTGTAACCTTACCGAGCTTTCCTACTCTCATCTCATATCTCTTTCCTCTTATTTGTACCTTACACCTCACAGCAGTACTTGATACTGGAGTAGTCAGATTTGACAGTAGTTTTCTTTTTGACAGTTCCCAAACAGCCTTCTTCTGCCCTTTATCAGCACCAGTAAAATCTGTGAACTCTTAGCTTCTACACACCACTACTCTTATTCATGTCTAACACCCTACAGATTAGTTAAACCCATATATATCCACTTAACACTCCAAGTAAGCAAAATCAGTATAACTCATTAGAAATAGCATTATCTGTACTGATTTTCTTTCCCCACCCCAAATTTAATGTTTGATTTTTATTATGTATAAGTAACTAAGGAATTCATTCCCAGAAGAAAGTGTAGGAATTGCTAGGGTATTTGCTTATGGGTATATGTTTGTTTTAGAGTTGTAGTTAAGGAACTCTTTCTAAAAATATAAATCAACTCCCTCTTTGCAGCTTAAAAGTTTCCTGGGATTTGAGATATTAAGTAATTTGCCTTATATCATGCATCTAGAATATATTAGAGATGGAACTTGAATTCATGCCTTCCTGACTCAAAGAATAATTTTCTACCCATTATTTCATATTACTGGATTAAAAATTTTAATAAAATTTAGTAATATACTAGACTAGCCTGCAGGCTATATACAGTCTTTTGCATATCCTCTGGACTGATGTATCAAATTCAAATATAAATAGATCCTAGTAGGTTACATGGAAAACTACAAATGAACATTTTCTATGTTTTATTGTAATTTTAGTAATTTCATTAGACTTTCTCATTTATATTTTAGTCTGGTTTGGGTCACTTGGGAAGTCAGTGTCTATAAGTTTGACATCTCTGCTGTAGTTTTTTTTTTTTTAATCCTTACCTTCCATCTTAGTGTCAATAATGTGTATTGGCTCCAAGGCAGAAGAGTGGTGAGGACTAGGCAATGGGGGTCAAGTGACTTGCCCAGGGTCACACAGCTGGGAATCTGCTGTAGTTTGAAGTCTTTAAAAAAAGGTGATAGCCTGCCTGGACAAATATGCAGATTATGTTGGCATGAGAAACACCCATGTTATGAGAGTCCCTAAAATATTGAAGACAGTATTGATGTCCTCTCTAGTCTTATCTTCTTGTGGCTAAACATCTGAAGGTTCTTGAGCCTTCTTTTAGAGCATCACAGGAAATAAATTACCATATGGCTTTCTCTTTAATTTGACCCAGCCACAGCCAGCATCCTATCTCCATTGCTATTCTCTACCTATTAAAAAATTGATGTTCTCTGGAGTTTTCCCAATAGGTTCCTGTTTGGAGTTTTGTTGAGCTAGATGCAAATGTTTATTGGCATGGATGTGATAATAGATAGACCTTGAACCCAGTCAACAATAGGACACTTTCTTTGGTCTTTTCTTTGCCTCCATAAACATGTTTCAGCCTCACATGCTGTAGCATGTCATACATGTTTCTCATTTGAAATGTATTTCTAGAATACCATTTTATAATGATCAAATCAAAGAAAAAGAATGGTACTTAATCTAAAAGTACATAATATTAAACATATCATTAATATACTAAACATATGTGTAATAGCTGGAATAATTAGTATCTGGAAATATAAATATGTTAAATATAAACATCTCCCACCCTGAAGATCTCAAAATGAAAATCTATCAAACTGCGTCTACAAAATTTAACTCATTAGAAATGTTCTCTATTGTGTTATATTGAAGTTCAACTTTTAAAATAGTGGGATTTTAAAATTAAAACATAAAAAATGAAACTTTTCTGCATCCTTATGTTTTCCTCTTTGGGAAGCAACAGTATGTGCTTTGATAACTTCCCATGAAGAAAGCATCTTCTCTGTATCTCCTGAGGTCCAGAAACAATCATTCTTACATGAAATACTGAGTTTTCTCTGTATGTGATGACACTAGTCCTCCTTTGGTGATATTAGCTAAATTCAAAAAATTATTTTTGAGACAAAGAGTTTGATGAAGCATTGTATGGGATAGAATAGTTATTTTTGTATTTATTAGCTGACACTCATGACCTCTATGTAGTAATAATTTCCTAGCAAACATTTTTATTACTGTGTTAGGGACATGATTTTCAAGTTAATGCTTTGATTTTCCATTGCTTTTTTCCTCTCTGAAAAAGAAGTATACTGAAGCCCAAAAGCAGGTACCAAAATAACATTTAACGCTTTATATCACTGATCACTGGGCTTTAGATGATAGATGCACCAGATTAGGTTAGACCCAATTGGTATGGTGGATTCTTGTTGTAATGAAGTAAGCAATTCTGAAAGAGTGAGTGTTACTTCCAAAAGCCCTGGTTTCTCTGATGGAAAGGCTGGCTCACGAAAAACGGAATGGTTCCTTATCAAAGATCTAACTAGTCAAAGAAGGATTGTCTTGTATAGGGAAAATGAAGTCTGGTGGAGGACACCAAGGGACTGCATGCTGGAGCAGAAATGGTGGTTTCTGCAGAAGGAAGCATGTCTTACCTCTTGATATTGGAGTCATAGGCAGCTGGTACAGTGGACAGAGCACTGGACCTAGAGTCAAGAAGACTCAAGTATGACTCTGACTTTAGACACTTACTAGACATGTGATGCTGGAAGAGTCATTTAACCCTGTTTGCTTCAGTTTTCTCAACTATGAAGAAGGATCATAGTAGTACTGACATCATAGGGTTGTTGTAAGGATCAAATCAGACACTATTTGTAAAACATTTTATAAGATATTTGGCACATAGTAGGTGTTTAATAGATATGCATTTCCTCCTTCTTTCCTGGGACAAAAGTCCCACTCACTCCTTGCTAATTAAAATTTAGTTTATGATATTGTTTTTAGGAATTTGATAATATAATATTATTATAAGAAAACCTTCTTTCAGGGGCAACTTAAAATGCTAGAAAAAGCATCTGAAGGATTGATATTTGCATTCTGAAATAAAAAGATTAGAGTCATTCTCTGTAGTATACAGCGAAATATAGACTCTAAATCTGTTGTATATTTAAGTAATGAAAATCTGTGTGTGTATCAAAATCTCACAGAAATTATTCATTTGTATTATGTCAGTTATTGTGAATAATTCATAAGAGGTACAGTATAGCTAAATTTGTTTAATTTTGTCTCAAATTGCCATTTGATCTCATTCTGCCATATGGCTCTAAACTGTTTCTGACTCTTCCTAAAAAGTGATAGTGCCAGAAGAGGATTGACCTAAAATACAAATAAAACCAATATGAATAAATAAAATAAGTAGATATTAATGATTCCAAATAAAAATATGTTATTTCAAAATTAGCAAGAATCCTTTTCTCATATATTTTTGAAAATTATAGACTTTTTTAGAATTGGATCAAAAATGAATTTAAAATTATTTCCAACAATAAATACCCATAATTATATTATCACTGGGGAAAACTCTGAATTTCTAATGAAATTATCAAAGCTAGGGGACTAGAGATAAGTATGGTTTTGAATTTGCTGGAACCTATTTTTTTTTATTTTATTAGTATCGCATTAGTGAATTGACTCTCTAGAATGAGAAAATATTTATATACTTTTCAATAAATATATTTTGTGGTTCTGTGAAATAATTTTCCTCAAAAATCTTATTAAATATTATGTCTTGATATTCTTAACCCTATTGCATAAATGTATTAATTAATTAGTCTCCATATTTAAGTTATATTATAAAGATATTTCTTCTCTTCCTATTATAAGCATGTTTCAAGTGTTATTAGATTTGTAATTCAAATTCACAATATGAGGGAATTCATTCATATTATAAAGATAAGTTGAAAGATATTAAAACTGAAAACTTTAGTAAATTAGGAAGAGAATTATTTCCACAGTTATCCCATATGCTTAATTAATGTTAAATATCTATAACAATATAGTTATTTCAATGTAAGTTTTAATATATAAAATGTATATGATACTTCAAAGTTTGCACACATTATCTCACTTGATTCTCATAATAATCTTATGAAGTATTCCCATTTTACAGATGAAGACTTGGGCATAGAAAGGTAAAGTAACTTGCCAAGAGTCCCCTGCAGGTAAGTACTTTAGACACAATATGGGGGCAACTAGGTGGTACAAAGGATAGAGCACCAAACCCGGAATCAGGAAGACCTGAGTCATCTGTAAAATGACCTTGAGAAGACAAAGAAAACCACTCTAATATCTTTCCCAAGAAAATTTCAAACGGGGTCATGAAAAATCAGATGCAAATGAAATGACTGAATATTCAAGACAGAATATGAATTTAGGCTGTTTTGACTCTAAGATTGGTGGTATATTCCCTATGCCACCCTAGATATCTCAATATGAATATGTTCTTTGATTTCATCTGCAAGGTAAATTCCTTATATTGACCACTCCTCTCCTAACAACACATCTATGACTTAGAATATAAGTCCTAGGGAGTAACATGATTCCCACAGTGATGAAATTACTTGCCCAGAGGTCCAAAGATATCAAAGCCTAGATTTAAATTTCTAGATTCTGTGAATTGTCCCTTAAGTCACACTGTCCCCTGTAATTCTAGTCTGTTGATCTCAGAACTCCTATTTCATCACTGTGGAAACTTCTGGTATAGAAATTCAGATTGACTTCTCCACAGAGGCCACTTCTCTCTACATTATACTTTTAGTAACTTATCTGGAGTCATTGAGAACTTTGGTGCCTTGTACAGGATTCTAGTGTTTTACAGAGGCAGGATTTAACCTTGAATGTTCCTGAATCCGAGGTTCTATGACCTTCTACAACACTAGGTTTGTCAGTTACTCAGTAGGTCTATGATCTAATCAATATGGAGCCTCACCATTGTTTGCCCATTCAATTTGACTCTTTTCCAGGTACCCCCCCCCCAATAAATATATCACAAAGTGTACAAACACTACAGCATACCATTCTTCACTTTATTTTCCAAAGGAATTTTTTCTTGTGTAAAAGATCTGTCTTCTTTCACAACAGGAAGAACATGAAAATGTGTATTGCATGATAGTATAAGTGCCACCACTATCATATTATCTGCCTTCTTGGAGAAGGAGAAAGATATGGAGAGAGGGAGAGAACATGGATTGCAAAATGTCAGAAAATGATCATTAAAAATTATGACAAGATGTAATCTTGAGAACTATAAATAATAAAGTGTCCAAACAATGTTCTGGGAGCCTTACTCACTTTCTGTTGTCATTTCACATTTATCAGTGAAGTCCATAGAATCAGTTATCCTTCCCTCTCACCACCGTGTAACCAGCCTGTGTTCTTTTTGGATCATATAATTCTTTGATAAAATTCCTTATTCCAGTTCTTCATAGTCTCCTATTTATAACATGTTTCACATAGTCATAACTATCATGTACCTCCCCATTATCCTCTGTATATTCGTTACTATATAGTCTAGAGAAAAGAGTATTAAGGTATGGTACAAACACTACTACTAGCAAGGTAGCTCAAGAAATAAAGCAACCCTAAAGATTGGGATCCACATTATCTTCTCAAGTTGTTTAAAAGAGTGAAAGAGTGCTATTCCAGGACCTGGATCTCAGCCTCACTTTCATTTCATTCTGTTCAAATAAATCTCTCTTTCTCTCTCCCTCTCTCTCTCTCTCTGTCTCCCTCCCTCCATTCCCCCCTCTGTCTGTCTGTCTGTCTGTCTGTCTCTGTTCTCTCTGTCTCTCTCCCTCTTTCTTTCTCTCTCTCTCCATATATATATAAAATATATTTATATGTTTGTGTGTTTTATGTAGACATGCATACATATAAACTATGTGTATACATACACACAAATATATACATATATGTACATATGTAAAATCTACTCCCATATTAAAGGGGTTAAATGCAGATCCTTTTCCCTCTCATGAGCAGTAAGGATAAAATCTTTGATAAGATTGAGTAAATACTGGAAGGTAGGTGGAAATCAGCTACTGCCACAAATCATTGTGCAATTAATTATGCTGTGGCCTGTTTTTATGTGCACTCTTCTTTATAAATGAGATGGAATAGCTTTACAATGTGCATAACATCGTTTTTAAATGCCACATAAATTCACTCATGTTTTTATATGCAGTTGAAAATTTTGAGCATGGGAAGAATTTGGCTAGCTGAAAGAATTTGCATAAAAACATCATTTGGGTGGGCTAAAAATTAGTCTTCTTTCATTTAATGTAAGTGTGCAAGACAGGATGGAGAATGGATTTCATTCTTATAATACCTCTAGGTGATTCTCACATATGCATTTTATGGATTTAATTTAAATGAACACCTAAGTTATAGCAGACTTTTTACTTGAGAGTACACATAATATGAATCAGGAAACATGTAAGGGTAAACTCCAGGTTAGTAGAGATCAATATATAGAGTTAACCCTAGACTCAATCTTTTTTTTTTGCACCATGGACCCATTTGTTAAACTGAGCAAGCCTATAAATCTCTCCTCAGAAACACATTTTAAATGCATAAAATAAATTACAGAGTAAAACAAAGGAAATGAATTAAATTATAATATAGATAATAATAAAAATAATTTATATACATAGCTATGTGTATGGGCAGCTAGGTGATATGGTAGTTAGACTACTGTGTCTGGAGTTAGGAATACTCATCTTCCTGCATTTAAACCTGGCTCAGACACCTACTAGTTGTGTGACTCTAGGCAAGTCACTTCTTTGCTTCAACTCCTCATCTAAAATAAGCTGGAGAAGATGGCAGCTTAGAGATAGCAACAGTTCAGACCTCTGTAAACCCTTCCTCACTGATCAAAAACACAGTGCTTTGAGGGGACTGAAAACCAAATCTAACAAAAGGACAGAGCTAGGGAACCCTCCTCCTGGACCCAACTTAAAAGGTATATCCCGCAAAGCCTGAATTCTAGAACACATGGGTTTAAGGGGAAGGAAAAGGGAAGGTTCTAGGACCCCTCCCCCACCTACCATGCTGAGCTTTCAGCAGTGACTGGAATCTCTTGGCAGGCAAGGATGCTAGTCTGGAAGGAGTACCTTGCAGGCAAAGCTATGCCAGGCTCAGGCCATAGAACACAAGCAGAGTAGAGGCAACTGGGGAAGTGCAGAGCAGGCAGCCTAATTGCAGCCAAGATGCTCCATCTTGGCTCCCACCCACCTTTCTGGAGGTTTTGCCCTCAGGGAAAATCCAGGTTTGCAAATCAACTCCTCCACCCTGGCTCAATCTCATCAATAGGGCAGATAAAAGCCTTCAGAGGGCAAGGAAGCTCAAGCTCCAACACCCCTACCCCATCGACTGATCTGAGAGCCTCCCTGAATGAGCTCCAAGGGGAAAAGGCAGCAATAAACTACAGGCAACAACCTTGGCAATAGGGTGGGAAGCCCAGCTCCTTTTCAGGTTCTGCTATCAGCTGGGGAAGATCAGACTAACCTGATCAATCCCAAGAACAGAGAAGAAGCTCCTTCAGGAAAGAACAGCCCACATCCACAGATCTAGCATATGAGAGGAGAAAGACTACAGGCAACTACAGTGGGGAATAAGGGGAAAATATGAGTAAACAACAGAAAAAAGAAAAAAAAAGAAATTAAAAATGACAGCTTCTACCCAGGCAATAAACAAAGAGCAAATGGAATAGAGGAACAACAAGAAAAAACATGGACACTCCACTGAATTGGACACAGGCATTGGAAAAACTCAAAATACAATTCAAGAAACAATTAAGAGAGGCTGAATACAACTAGGAAAAAGAACTTAAAAATGAAATAAATCATCTGGAAACAGAAAAAAGTGTCTTGATAGCCCAAATTAAGCAGCTTGAAAATGAGGCAGAGAGATGTAAGAGGAGGCAAAGAAGATGAAAGATGACCTCCAAAGAATATCAGACCAGAAGGAGAAGGATGGCCAAAAAGCCAGGGATGAAATTCAGTATTTAAAAACTGTAATTCAAGAACTAGAAGCAAACAACATCACAAGGAAGCAGGAAACTATAAAACAAAACCAGAAAAACTTTAGGAAAATATGAAATACCTCATCCATAAAATGGAGGATCTTAAATATAGGTCTAGGAGAGATGACATAAGAATCATTGTTCTACACCAGATCATGACAAAAGAAAAAGCCTGGACATCATTCTATAGGAAGTTATACAAGAAAACTGCCCCAACATTCTAGAGCATAAGAACAACTAATCCCAATGTACAAACTATTTGACAAAGCAAGAAAAGAAGGAGTGCTACCAAATTCCTTTTATGACACAAATATGGTATTGATTCCAAAGTCAGGCAGGTCAAAACCAGAGAAAGAAAACTATAAATCAATCTCCTTAATGAACACAAATGCAAAAATCTTAAATATAATACTAGCAAAAGGACTCCAGTGTGAGTTTTGGAATCTCCATCTTGCTTGGTATAAGACCCAAAAAATTGTGTACACCCACGCTGCACGGGCATGTGCTAGTCAATGACAAATCAGAGATGACTAATTACCCACCTGGCCTGTCCTAAGCCAAGCTTGAGCCATCATTGGCACTTGTGAGGCAGAGGAAGTAATGTAGAAAGCAGCCTCTGGAATTCACTCACTTCCTGCGGACAGAGCTGTTTGGCAGTTCATGCTAGGAACTGGAGCAGAGAGGAGGCCCGCAGACAGCTTCCTTCAGATCAGTCACGTGAGTCAAGGACTGATTCTCCTTTCTACCTTGGCCTTCCAGACCTAAACTCCCTCTGGCTCTGCTGGAAGGTTGAATTAACCTCTTTCCCTTTCCTCCTCTCTCCTTCTCTCCCTCTCCCTTTTCTTACTCCTGTTGTGATTAAACCACCATAAACTCCATTCTGACTTGAGTGTTTCATTTAGGGAATTACATAGCTGAATTCCTTGGCGACCATAAATTAATATATATCAGTCTTTTAAAGTGATTTTGATATCACACTAGCAAGTGATCATGTATTGCCAGGAGTAGCTAAGCAGCTAAGATCCTTCCACAATATTGCTGTTATTCTATACAATGTTCCCCTGATTCTGCTTATTTCACTCTGCATCAGTTTATGTAGGTTTTTCCAGCTCTTTCTGAAATCTTCCTGTTAATTATTTCTTATAACATTATTCCATCACATCATATTTGTGCATATAGATCCTTTCCTCTTTTTAAAATCTCTTTATGTAACAGACCGAGTAGTGTTATTACTGGATCAAAGGGTAGACATTATTTATTATTATTATTATTATTTATGCTCTTTAGATACTTGACACAAAGAACTTATAAATATGTCTTGTCCTAGAGTTCCCTCTTCTATTTAACTGATCTATTTTAGAGCTTTGTTCATTTGATAGTTAATATTTTTATTTATTTATATAATAATTATTAATTTATATAATAATATAATAATGGGAATAGTTCCAAATTGCCTTCCTGAATGGTTGCATCAATTCTTAACTCCAACAGCAAAGCATTAGTGTCCCAATTTTGCCACAGCCCCTCCAACATTTATCATTTTATTGTCATACTTGAAGTGCATAATTGATAAAATAAAATATATTTATAATAATAATTAAAACAAGATAACATGGGTAATGGGGCATTTAGATGGTTCAGTGGATTAAGAGTCAGGCACAAGGGGTCCTGGGATGAAATTTGGCTTCAGACACTTTTTAGCTATGTGACCCTTGGTAAGTCAATTACCCCCCCACCCCCCAATGACTAGCCTTTACCACTCTTCTGCCTGGGAACCAACATACAGTATTGACTCTAAGATGGAAGGTAGAGGTTTAAAAAAGAAAAAAGAAAATAAATCTGTAGCTTTGCTCACATCATTTCATTTATTCAATCTTGTCAATTATTCCAAGTTAATAAATAAAATTTTAAGTGCTTTTTATTTTCTAATATATTCCTGTCTCCAACTGAATATTTCCCCATAGTAAAAAAAAAAATTAAAGAACTCAATTAAAAATGTGCATAAACCTGAAAGAAGAAACAAAGTTCTGGACATGTATTCACCTACTTCTCTAGTGAGGATATACATACATATATATGTACATATATGTATATATAAATGCATACATATGTATATGTATGCATATATATGATATACTTTCTCTGAGAGTAATGTTTCTGATCATTATGTTAATCTAGATTTAGTGTATTTTAGGTTTTTTTTACATCATTGTAGTCATCCTATTGTTCTCTTAGTTCTTTGTGTTCTAAGTTTATATAAATTTTTCTATATATTTTTTGAAATTCTTATAAACATAATTTCTTATAGTACAATAATATCACATTAATTAATTAATTAATATCAATACTATAGTCAGCCATCCCCTAATCAATGAGCATTGTCTTCCTCCTCCAATTTTTTGCTACCATAGAATGCTATCATAAGTATTTTTTTTATATGTGGTACCTTTCTTTTTGCAATTTACTAACTTAAAATATAAATCTAGAAGTCCATTCATTATATTAAATTATATAAAGTTTGGTAACTTTTCTCTAATAATTCTTTATTTTTATAATAATTGGACTAATTGACAGATATGCTGAGTATTTTCTTATGCCTCAGTCTGTATAGCTTCCCCAGCATTGCTAGTATATTTTATCATCTTAGCCAATTTTATGTATGAAGTGAGACCTCAGATTTGTTTTAATCTGAATTTCTCTCATTATTAGTGATGTGGAGCAATTTTTCATATCAGTGTTAAAACTTCACCTTTCTTCCTTTGAGAATTTGATATTCATACATCATACAATGGAAAACAACTTTTTTATCATTTTGGATGGGAAATATTCATTAGAAATCTTTGATAAGTTTTTAACCCTTCCAAAGATTTTTTCCTTGCTTACATTATTTTTATTCATATAAAATCTTAAAAAATTATGTAAAGATAGAGATCTGAAATATTAATTAATCAATTAAATATTTTATAGTATACAAATGTAATAGATATTTTATTATTAAATATTTAAGTACATAATTATTATGTGAAAATCTTATGAAAATTTAGTAGAAATGATCTTTTTTAATATACATGAATGGTAATTATTTTGTGGGCTTGCTTGTGTCTTTCTGCTTCACTGAAACTAATAATTATTTCAAGATTTCCCCCCCTTTCCCATGGTGAGCTGTGAATGTATATATTTGCTTTCAACAAAGACACTTCTGACTCCTATTTTTTTATTTTGCTCATTACATTAATATCTTTTTGTGTCTTGTTTCTATGACTCTCATTTCTAGTATTATTCCAAATTCAGTGATGACAGTAGCAATATCAGCTTTACTCATGATCTTCTGGAGAGAGCTTTGAGTGTCTCCCTCCTACAGAGAGTGCTAACTCTTGGTTTTAGGTAAATGCTTTGATTATATTACCCCTAAATTCTTTTATTTTTTGTGCTTTATTTATTTTAAATAAATGAGTGGCATGTTATTATATCTTTCCACTGACATTATCACTCTATGGAATCAACCTTGAACTCATCATTTAAATCCAACTTGGTAACAAGTGGCTATCATGTTTTTCTGATAATATTTTATTATTTTAAATTCATATTCTTTTGCAGTTGTTTATAGATCTCATTCTCTGCTTTATTCTTCCCTTATTTATGCTCTTTAGATACTTGACACAAAGAACTTATAAATATGTCTTGTCCTAGAGTTCCCTCTTCTATTTAACTGATCTATTTTAGAGCTTTGTTCATTTGATAGTTAATATTTTTATTTATTTATTTACTAATTTTGAACTCTGACCTTCCATCTTAGATTCAATACTATGTATTGGTTCCATGGCAGAAGAGTGGTAAGGGCTAGGCAATGGTGGTTAAGTGACTTGCCCAGGGTCACACAGGTAGGAAATATCTGAAGGAAGATTTGAACCTAGGATCTCCCATCTCTGGGCCTGGCTCTCAATCCACTGAGCCAACCAGCTGCCCCTGGTAGTTAATATTTTTAAAGAAATGTTTCTGTTTCATTTTAATTTTCTATTTTCCTACCATATAATTTATTGTAGTTATTTCTAAACAATGTTCTTTATTTCTTACCCCTCTGCAGGGTAATTCTTTCTTTGTCATGGCAGTTGGTTTGATCTCCACTTTTAAATTTTCTATTTACTCTCATAAGTTTGAAAATTACACATGATTTATTAGTCCCCATTTTTAAAAAGTGTTGAAATCTATTATCTTGCATTATATTTTCAGTCTTCTCTTGTCTTTAAAAAAAATTATACTGTTGGCTCAATCTATGAGTTCTTTATTTTTTCTAAAATTTTAAGTATTTATTAGTAAAAAGAAAGAAAGAAGAAAATTATACCAGCCTAACTTCCCACTGTCTTCTGTCACATTGCTTCTGCTTCATCAGGTCCTAGATTCTCCATGAGCCCAGCTAGCCATATAGTTGGGTCAGAGCTATTCAAAGTGTGGGCTTGAGTTAAGGAAGCAACTAGAGCCAAGTTTCCATATTCCTAGGCTGGCTTGGTCACCACTGTGGTGCCCCCTGCTGTGCCACCTGTCAGAGATGGCTTATATAGATAAGCACCACTCAAGAGAAAGAGAGCTCCTTTGACAAGCTCAAAAAAATGACAGAGAGGGTGATCCCATTTCATGTACTCACTTTTCAAGCTGAGACTAAACCTTCCCCTAAAATTTTCTCATTGGCTTGAATTTCACTTCAACTCCTACCCGTCACATTTCTTGACTTCCACTGGTCGGGATTCTTGCCTGCCACACTGGCAAATTAAAGTAATCTCCTCAATATTTAATTCACATAATCCCTGCCTCTGATACTGTAAGAGAACAGCATGTTAAGTCTCCCCACTTTGGATTCTCTGAGAGATTAAAATGTTGGTCTTTCCAATTAATTATTTTACCTCTGGAGTCATTCCATTTTAGAGTTGTCTCCCCAATGTACATAGGAACACAAAAGATATTACACACTTCATGAAGGGAGTAACTATCACTTAGATAATTAAAAGAAAAGGAAAAAAAAAGATTGATAGATGCATTGTCAAAGAACCATTTGGGCACATTCCCCCATTTACAATCAGGATAAATAGAAGGCTCAACCACCCTTGGTTCAGTTTATTATATTATTATATCTGAATGTTTCCTCAGAGTCTCATAATGTAGTATTTGATTTGTGGAGGTATCGTTTATTGTTGTCATCTTTGTAGTCCACTTGAAACCATGATGGCCCCTATAGAGTCTTCTCCAAGAGATCTGCTTTCCTTCTCCAGGGTATTGGTGATATTGTAATATTTATTGGGAAAGGAAATAGGATTGGGAAAAATGGGGGATAATAAGGGAGGTTTGTATAGGGTAAGGAGGAGTTAAGGGGAGAGAGAGAACACTGCTTGGTGAAGCAGGGGAGGAAAGCTGAGAGGAAACCGCAGGGGTCCAAAGAGGTCTATTTGTCTTTGAATGACTGAAACTGAAATTCAGCTCCCTCTATGACCAGAAAAGATAGTCCACTTATCTGACTACGAATTCAATAACATAAAGTTTAATAACTAGTTGGGATTGGAGTTTTTCTCAGCTTCAGACCTGAGGCCAGGCCCCAGAGGCTGGTGGAGAGTTTGTCCCACTCCCCTCTACTCTCGTTGTTCTAATTCAGAATCTTAGCAGTACACAGAAAACAAACAAGAACAATTCTAACCTTTAGAAGCCTGTGTCTTTGGGCTGAACCAAGAAGAGCATGCCACTCCAGACTGGGCTGAACACGCTCCTCTCCCCTCCAACCCCAGGAAGCAAATCCCACACAGCAGGAAGGAAGTGCTAGTCACAAGACCCAACTGCCACTCCCAGTTGGCCCTTCCCCCACACAAACTGTTAGTCTAGTTTCTTTTCCCCAATATGTTTTCTTATTAATAAAAACAGATCTTAGAGTTTGGACTTATAGGATAATTACAGAAGTTGCAAAATACCTATTATGTTTGAATAAGGAATGTTTATTAAATAATGAGGTTCAGTATTATATGCAATTTTAAAAAATTATTTAAAACATTTTTCCATGGTTACAAGATTCATGATTTTTCTCACCCCTCTTTTCTCCACCCACCCAGAGCCAACAAGCAATTCCACTAGGTTATACATGTTTCATTATTCAAAACCTATTTCCATGTTTTTCATATCTGTAGTAGAGTGATCTTTTAACATCAAAACCCATATCATATCCCCATCAAACTATGTGATCAAATCATATTTATTTCTTTATGAATTTCTGCTCCCACAGTTCTTCCTCTGAATGTGGATACATTCTTTCTCATAACTTCCTCTAGATTGGCCTAGATCATTGCATTGCTGCTAGTAGAAAAGTTCATTACATTCAATTATGCCAGAGTGTATCAGTCTCTGTGTACAATGTTCTCCTGGCTCTGCTCCTTTTGCTCTGCATCAATTCCCGGAGTTTATTCCAGTTCACATGGAATTCCTCCAGTTCATCATTCACCACAATAGTATTACATCACTATCAGATACAATTTGTTCAGCCATTCCCTAGTCGATGAACATCCCCGCCCCACTTTTCAATTTTTTTGCCACTACAAAGAGCATGGCTATAAATATTTTTGTACAAGTGTTTTTCCTTATTATCAATTTTCAGTACAAACCTAGCAGTGATATGACTGGATCAAAGGGCAGGCAATCTTTTAAAGTTCTCCAGAATGGTTGCATTAATTCACAACTCCACTAGCAATGGACTAGTGTCCCAATTTTGGTACATCTCCTCCAACATTTATCACTTTCCTTTGCTGACATATTGGCCAAACTATTAGGTGTAAGGTGGTACTTAAGAATTGTTTTAATTTGCATTTCTCTAATCAGGAGGGATTTTGAACACTCTTTTATGTCATTATTGATAGTTTTGATTTCTTCATCTGAGAACTGTCTATTCATATGACTTGACCCTTTGTTGACTGGGATATGGCTAGATTTTTTGTAAATTTGACTTAGTTCCTTATGTATTTGGGAATTAAACCTTTGTAATTAAACCTTTGTCAGAGAGTTTTGTTATATAAATGCTTTCCAGTTTGTTACTTTCCTTCTAATTTTTGTTTTGTTTGTACAACCCCTTTTTAATTTGATGTAACCAAATCATTCATTTTACATCTTGCAATGTTCTCTGTCACTTGCTTTACTTTCAATTCCTTTCCCACAGATCATACAGGTATACTATTAAATGTTCTAATTTATTCATGATTTCATTCCTGATATTTGTCATTTACCCATTTTGAATTTATCTTGGTAGAAGGTGTGAGATCATCTAAACCTGATTTTTTCCCATACTGTTTTCCAATTTTCCTAGCAGTTTTTGTCAAATTGTGAGTTCTTGTACCAAAAGCTAGGCCCTTTGGGTTTATCATATACTATCTTGCTGAGATCATTTATGACTAATTTATTCTATTGATCCACACTTCTGTTTCTTAGCCAGTACCATATTGTTTAGATGGTCACTGCTTTATATTACAGTTTCAGATCTGATACTGGTAGGTCCCCATCCTTCTTTTTTTTTCATTATTTCTCTTGATATTCTTCATTTCTTGTCCTTCCAGAGGAACTTCATTAAATTTTTTTTCTAATTCTATAAAAACATTTTTGGAAGTTTGAAAGGTATGGCCCTGAATAAGTAAATTAATTTGTTTGGATTGTCATTTTTTGTTATATTAGCTTGTCCTACCCATGAACAAATAATGTTTTTTTTCAATTACTTAGATCCAGTTCTAATTGTGTGACAAATGTTTTATAGTTGTAGTCATATAATTCCCATGTTTGTCTTGTTATATAGATTCCTAAATATTTTATATTGTCTGGGGTGATTTTAAATGGAGTTTCTCTTTCTAACTGTTGCTGCTGAGTTGTGTTGGAAATATATAGAAATGCTGATGGTTTATGAGGGTATATTTTGTATCCTATGACTTTGCTAAAGTTGTTAATTATTTCCACTAGAATTTTAGTTGATTCTCTAGGATTCTTCAAGTAGACCATCATATCATCTGAAAAGAGTGATAGTTTAGTTTCCTTATTGCCTAGTTTAATCCCTTCACTTTCTTTTTCTCCTCTAATTGCTACTGTTAATGTTTCTAGTACAATGTTAAATAAAAGAGGTGATAATGGACATTCTTGCTTTACTCCTGATCTCATTGGGCAGGCTTCCAACTTATTCCCATTGCAGTTGATACTTGCTGATGGTTTTAGATATATCCTGTTTATTATTTTGAGGAATTATCCTTCTATTCCTATACTTTCTTGTGTTTTCAATAGGAATGGGGGTTTTATTTTGTCAAAGACTCTGCATCTATTGAGATAATAATGTTATTTCTGTTGGTATGATTATTGATATGGTCAATTATGTGGATGGTTTTCCTAATATTGAACCATCCTTGCATTCCTGGTATTAATACCCTTTAATTATAATTATATATATATATATATATATATATATATACACATATATATCCTTGGTATAACTTTCTGGAGTCTTTTTGCTAGTATTTTACTTAAGATTTTTGCATCTGTGTTAATTAAGGAGATTGATTTACAGTTTTCTTTCTCTGTTTTTGGTCTGCCTGATTTTGGAATCAGTACCATATTTGTGTCATAAAAAGAATTTGGTAAGATTCCTTCTTTACTTAATTTGTCAAATTGTTTTTATAGTATTGGGGTTAGTATTTCTTTAAATGTATGATAGAATTCACTTGTGAATACTTCTGGTCCTGAGGATTTTTTCTTAGGGCATTCCTTGATGACTTGTTCAACTTTTTTCTGAAATGAGATTGTTTAAGTATTCAATTTCCTCTTTTGTTAATCTAGGCAATTTATATTTTTTTAAACATTTACCCATTTTACCTACTGTCATATTTATTGTCATTTCATTGGGCAAAATAGTTCTTAGTAATTACCTTAATTTGCTATTCATTAGAGGTGAGATCACCCTTTTCATCTTTGATACTATTAATTTGATTCTATTTCTTTTTTTTTTAGATTAACCAGTAATTTATCTATTTTGTTTGTTTTTTCCCAAAGTACCAGTTACTAGTCTTATTTATTAAATCAATAGCTCTGTTACTTTCAATTTCTCCATTAATTTTTAGGATTTGCAATTTAGTTTTAACTGGGAAGTTTTAATTTGTTATTTTTCTAATTTTTTAAGTTGTAAGTCCAATTGATTGATTTACTCCTTTTCCATTTTGTTGATATAGGCACTCAGATATAAATTTTCCCCTGAGTAGTGCATTGACTGTATCCAATAGATTTTGATATGATGTCTCCTCATTGTCATTCTCTTTAATGAAGTCCGTAATTGTTTCTATGGTTTCTGTTTTGACTCGTCCATTTTGAAGAATTAGATTATTTAATTTTGCAATTAATTTTAAATTTGCCTTTCTGTGGACCCTTGTTAATTATAATTTTATAGCAGTATAATCTGAAAAAGTTGTATTTATTATTTCTGCTTTTCTGCATTTGTTTGCAATTTTCTATGCCTTAGTACATGTATGATCTTCATGTATGTAACATGTACTTAGAAGGTGGTATATTCCTTTTTATCTTTGTTGAATTTTCTGCAGATATCTATTAACTCTAATTTTTTGAATATGTCATTCACTTTCCTTTCTTCGTTCTTTTTTTATTTTTTGGTTTGATTTATCTTCTTCTGAAAGGGGAAGGTTGAGATCCCTCACTAGTATGATCTTACTATCTATTCCCAGCTTAAGCTCTTTTATTTTCTCTTTTAGAAAATTAGATGCTAATCCATCTGGTGCATAATTATTTAGTAATGTTACTTCATTGTTTGTAGTACCTTTTAGCAAAATATAATTTCCTTCCTTATCTCTTTTAACCACATCAATTACTACTCTGACTTTTCCTGGTATCATAATTGCTACTCGTGATTTTTTTTTTTACCTTAGATGATGCATACTAAATTTTGCTCCAGTCTTTTATCTTGAATTTTTGTGTGTCACCTTGCCTCGCATGTGTTTCTTGTAAACAACATATAGTAGGATTCTGGTTTTTAATCCACTCTGCTATCTGCTTCTCTTTAATGGGTGAATTCATCCCATTCACATTCATCATTATATTCATCATTATAATTACTACCTGTGTATTGTCCTCCATCCTTTTATCACTTTTAGATCCTGCTCTATTACTTTTCTCTTTGTTCCTCCTCACCAGTATTTTGCTTTTTGTCACCCACAATTTCCCCCTTTATCCAATTACTTCCCTCTTCCCTTGTCTTATTCTTCTTCTGCTTCTCTGTAGGGTAAGATAGAATTCTATACCTCACTGAGTATACTTGTTTTTCCCCTCTCTGAACCAGTTAAGATGAGAATAAAGTTTAAGCATTGCCTTGATCACCATTCTTATCCTCCCCTCCCTATAATGAATTTTTTAGGCCTCTTTATATAATTATATATAATTTACCCCCATTCTATCTTTCCTTTTCCTTTTCTCTCAGTGCAATCTTCTCTTTCAGCCCTTGATTGATTTTTTTACATATCATTCATGTGCATATATATCATGTCATTTATACATATTCCATATTATTACATTTACATACCCATATCATATAATTACATATCATCATATATATCCTATCATCATAAGCAGCTTACTTCTCCACCATCTTTCTGAGTAAATTCCTTCTATCTTTTCTATTACTAAGGGTAATTTTTGAGAATTATAGAAATTCTCTTTCCATGTAGACTTATAAACATTTGTATATTAAATTCCCTTAAATTTTTCTCTTTCTAATTTACCTTTTGGGGCTTCTCTTATGTCTCATGTTTGGACTTCAAATTTTTTGTTTAGGTCTGGCTTATTCCTCAAGAATGCTTGGGAATCTTCTATCTTATTGAATGTCCATTCCCCCCCACCCCCACCCCGAAAGAATATATTTGGTTTTGCTGGATGGGTAACTCTGAGTTGTAAACTCAAATCTTTTGCCTTCCTGAATATCATGCCTTTCAATTCTTTAATGTAGAAGCTGCTAGGCCCTGTTTGATCCAAATTGATCCACTGTATATTGTGGATTGACTCTCTCTCTCTCTCTCCCTCTCTCTCTTTCTTCTCTTCTCTCTCTCATTAAAAAATCTTGCTCTATTATTTCTGATTCTAAAATTGTTTTATTTTATTCTGTCAAACTTACTTTCAAAGATGCCACTTTTTTATTAAGATTTTTTTTCTGTACTCTTTCAGTGATATGGATGAATATATTTCTTTTCTGACATTATTCTTTTCACCCTCTTCTTGTTTCAGTCTAATTTTCTATTTCTAATCATTTTGTTTCTAATGATTTCTCTTAATTTGTATTTGAATGAAATCAATTAATGAAAGACTCTTTATTAAGTACTTACCATATATCAGGTTCTAGGACAAGCTCTGTAAATATAATTACAGGGAAACTATAGTTAAATTTTTATATTATTATTCTTAAATTCTGATAGAGTTTACTACAATAGATACAAGAGAATGGAAACCATGGAAGAGTATTTCAGACAAAGAACTCAGAAGGAATGTTTATTGAAGTAATAGGACAATTGATTGACATGTCCTTTCTAAGAATGATAGTGATAGTTTGGTTATTGTTCTCAAAGATAGAGTTGTAAAAGTGTGGGTGAATACTTATATAGGAATATGGAGTGGAGGTGACAAGAAGTACTTGGTGGGCCTTTTTTTCAGAGGTGAGTATACTTTTGTAAGTTATTAATTTTTCTGTCTTCATATTGGTTTTCAGTGTCTTTTTCCCTGTTCATATATTTGCCTTATTCCTTCTTTTGAAAATGCTTTTGATTTTACCTCATTTGCCATAAGTTTTGCTGTTTTCAGTTGACATTGAGGAATTAGACTTTCTAAAAAGCATTCAAGTCCACATTCTTCAGGATCTTTCACCATTTCTTCTCCTTATTCTGTTAGCTTTTCTTTAGTTAATGACAACTTTTCTGTCCAGATGAGATATGACCAGATCATCTGTATTGTTATTCATATTAATAAAGTATATTATTTAAATTGAGATATCAGCACAGAATAAAAGCCCAAATAATTTGTATTCCTATATGTAAAAGTACATTAAGAGGACTGAGTAATTTTTTTCTAATAAGGGTGAAAATGCTGATATAACATTTTAAAGCTTTTCAAAAACAGATGGTTGTTGGATCAGAGTTCAGAAGATTAGAATATTAAATGCTGATTTTATCAAGGAACAGCTGTGACTCTGCCTGTCATTCTAAGTTTATGTATAAATTGCATTTATTCTGGGAGCAATCAAAAATACTAATATTTGATAAGAAAATTATTACTTAAGACTCAAGGTGCACAGTAAAAGGTCTACAAACTTTATTTAAAATGATTTTAAGAGATGAAAAATTAAACTATCTAATGATGACTTTCACTTAGATTATTCTCAGGAAATCACTATTGACTGCATTAAAAAGTGGAGTGACTCCAGAAAGCCGTGAGAATAAGTGTGTCTTGAACAGTTTTCAAAATTTTCTCCTCCTAGATGTTCTTAATTCTAACTTCTTTAAAGGCAGAGATTGTCACATAATACTTCATGACAATTAATTGTTAATACTTTTTAAATGTTCATTATAGTGATTTTTATGCTTTCTTATATATAGCAACCAATAATGGAAAATGAGATTGAAGAAAGTATGTGTCAAACCAATGGATGAAACTCCATCATGGAATCAATACAACACAATTAAAACACTGTATTTTATTGGAGTGCCCCGAGAATTCATAATATTTCAAATTCAAGGCAGTTTTTGACCATGAAACTGTTGTGACATATTGTGTGATCTGTTTTTATGTACTGAGTTTATAAGAACTTATATAGTAGAATGTACTAACTAGAATAAACACCTCAAATAGACCTTGGAAACTGAACTTGCAACATTAGTCTCATGATTGTCAGTAAAGGGCCAGTTATATCCACATCATGCTTTCCTTCTATGGGAGAGAAAGCTAATGTAAGATGTGCCTATGTTTCTGATTTTTGCTAAATTCAGGGTTACCTGAAAAATTGACTAGAAAACATTCTTTTTATCTTCAGTTCTGTAAGTTTGAGTCTTCATAAATACAAACATACTTGTTTTTCTTCCAAGCTGGCTTCATTTTTTTTCTATTTGAAGACTATAATCTTGCCAGTTTTTAAGTTTGTTGATCCAGTTATTTTCAAGTTATGAGTCAGAATAAGTTTGATGCTTTTTCAAAATGAGAAAACTTGTGTATATGTGTATACACCTTAAAACAAGCATTTAAAGGCTAATTCCCAAGACTACTAAAAACATACTACATAGAGTGATAGAATATTGTGGCAGGAATAAGCACATCTAGGTTCTTATTTTCAGTAGGGGATTTTGCGTAAGATACATCTTTTTTGGGTTTCCATTTTCTCATCTGTAAAATGAGATTTATTTAATTCATAGTTGGTTCTTAACTTGGAATCTGTGAATCTAAACAATGATAACAGAATTTGTATTTTTTTTTAAATATATTTTATTTGATCATTTCCAAGCATTATTCGTTAAAGACATAGATCATTTTCTTTTCCTCCCCCCCACCCCCCATAGCCGACGCGTAAGTCCACTGGGCATTAGATGTTTTCTTGATTTGAACCCATTGCTTTGTTGTATTTTGTATTTGCATTAGAGTGTTCATTTAAAGTCTATCCTCTGTCATGTCCCCTCAACCTCTGTATTCAGGCAGTTGCTTTTTCTCGGTGTTTCCACTCCCATAGTTTATCCTTTGCTTATGAATGGTGTTTTTTTTCTCCTGGATCCCTGAAAGTTGTTCAGGGACATTACACCGCCACTAATGGAGGATTCCATTACGTTCGATTATACCACAGTGTATTAGTCTCTGTGTACAATGTTCTCCTGGTTCTGCTCCTCTCGCTCTGCATCACTTCCTGGAGGTTGTTCCAGTCTCCATGGAACTTCTCCACTTTATTATTCCTTTGAGCACAATAGTATTCCATCACCAACATATACCACAGTTTGTTCAGCCATTCCCCAATTGATGGGCATCCCCTCGTTTTCCAGTTTTGGGCCACCACAAAGAGCGCAGCTATGAATATTTTTGTACAAGTCTTTGTGTCCATTATCTCTTTGGGGTACAGACCCAGCAGTGCTATGGCTGGGTCAAAGGGTAGATATTCTTTTGTCGCCCTTTGGGCATAGTTCCAAATTGCCCTCCAGAATGGTTGGATCAGTTCACAACTCCACCAGCAATGAATTAATGTCCCTACTTTGCCACATCCCCTCCAGCATTCATTACTTTCCTTTGCTGTTATGTTAGCCAATCTGCTAGGTGTGAGGTGATACCTCAGAGTTGTTTTGATTTGCATCTCTCTGATTATAAGAGATGTAGAACACTTCTTCATGTGCTTGTTAATAGTTTTGATTTCTTTATCTGAGAACTGCCTATCCATTTCCCTTGCCCATTTATCAATTGGAGAATGGCTTGATTTTTTGTACAATTGATTTAGCTCATTATAAATATGAGTAATTAAACCTTTGTCAGAGGTTTCTATGAAGATTTTTTCCCAATTTGTTGTTTCCCTTCTGATTTTAGTTATATTGGTTTTGTTTGTACAAAAGCTTTTTAGTTTGATGTAGTCAAAATTATTTATTTTACATTTTGTGATTCTTTCTATATCTTGCTTGGTTTTAAAGCCTTTCCCCTCCCAAAGGTCTGACATGTATACTATTCTGTGTTTACCCAATTTACTTATGGTTTCCTTCTTTATGTTTAAGTCACTCACCCATTTTGAATTTATCTTGGTGTAGGGTGTGAGGTGTTGATCTATTCCTAGTCTCTCCCACACTGTCTTCCAATTTTCCCAGCAGTTTTTATCGAATAGTGGATTTTTGTCCCAAAAGCTGGGATCTTTGGGTTTATCGTATACTGTCTTGCTGAGGTCGTTTTCCCCCAGTCTATTCCACTGATCTTCCTTTCTGTTTCTTAGCCAGTACCAAATTGTTTTGATGACTGCTGCTTTGTAATATAGTTTTAGGTCAGGGACTGCAAGGCCCCCATCATATGTGTTTTTTTTCATTAATTCCCTGGATATCCTTGATCTTTTGTTCTTCCAAATGAACTTTGTTATGGTTTTTTCTAAATCAGTGAAGAAGTATTTTGGTAGTTCAATGGGTATGGCACTAAATAGATAAATAAGTTTGGGTAGGATGGTCATTTTTATTATATTGGCTCGTCCTATCCATGAGCAGTTAATGTTTTTCCAATTGTTCAAGTCTAGTTTTAGTTGTGTGGCGAGTGTTTTGTAGTTGTGTTCATATAGTTCCTGTGTTTGTCTTGGGAGATAGATTCCTAGGTATTTTATTTTGTCTAAGGTGATTTTGAATGGGATTTCTCTTTCTAGTTCTTGCTGCTGAGCTGTGTTGGAGATATATAGAAAAGCTGATGATTTATGTGGGTTTATTTTGTATCCTGCAACTTTGCTAAAGTTGTTGATTATTTCAATTAGCTTTTTGGTTGAATCTCTAGGATTCTTTAAGTAGACCATCATGTCATCCGCAAAGAGTGATAACTTGGTCTCCTCCTTGCCTATTCTGATACCTTCAATTTCTTTATCTTCTCTAATTGCTACTGCTAGTGTTTCTAGTACAATGTCAAATAGTAGAGGTGATAATGGGCATCCTTGTTTCACTCCTGATCTTATTGGGAATGCATCTAGTTTATCCCCATTGCAGATGATATTAGCTGTTGGTTTTAGATATATACTGTTTATTATTTTTAGGAATGACCCTTCTATTCCTATGCTTTCTAGTGTTTTTAATAGGAAAGGGTGTTGTATTTTATCAAAGGCTTTTTCTGCATCTATTGAGATAATCATGTGGTTCTTGCTAGTTTGCTTGTTGATGTGGTCAATTATGTGGATGGTTTTCCTAATGTTGAACCAGCCCTGCATCCCTGGTATGAATCCTACTTGATCATGGTGAATGATCCTTCTGATCACTTGCTGGAGTCTTTTTGCTAGTATCCTATTTAAAATTTTTGCATCTATATTCATTAGGGAGATTGGTCTATAGTTTTCTTTCTCTGTTTTTGACCTGCCTGGTTTTGGAATCAGTACCATGTTTGTGTCGTAAAAGGAGTTTGGTAGAACTCCCTCTTTGCTTATTATGTCAAATAGTTTGTATAGTATTGGGGTCAACTGTTCTCTGAATGTTTGATAGAATTCACAGGTGAATCCATCAGGCCCTGGGGATTTTTTCTTAGGAAGTTCTTTGATGGCTTGATGGATTTCAATTTCTGATATGGGATTATTTAAGAATTCTATTTCCTCTTCTGTTAGTCTAGGCAGTTTGTATTTTTGTATATATTCATCCATTTCTCCTAAATTGGTGTATTTATTGCCATATAATTGGGCAAAGTAATTTCTAATGATTGCCTTAATTTCCTCCTCATTGGAGGTGCTGTCCCCCTTTTCATCTTTAATGCTGTGAATTTGCTTTTCTTCCTTCCTTTTTTTAATTAGATTGACCAGTACTTTGTCTATTTTGTTTGTTTTTTCAAAGTACCAGCTTCTTGTCTTATTTATTAAATCAATAGTTCTATCACTTTCGATTTTATTAATTTCTCCCTTAATTTTTAGGATTTCTAATTTGGTTTTCTGCTGGGGGTTTTTAATTTGATCGCTTTCGAGTTTTTTCAATTGCATTTCCAATTGATTGATCTCTGCTCTCCCTTGTTTGTTAATATGAGCTTTCAGGGATATGAATTTGCCTCTGATTACCGCTTTGGCTGCATCCCAAAAGGTTTGAAAGGATGTTTCGCCATTGTCATTTTCCTTGATGAAATTATTAATTGTTTCTATGATTTCTTCTTTAGCTAAACGGTTTTGGAGTATCATATTGTTTAATTTCCAATTGGTTTTAGATTTGGTTTTCCAAGTACCATTACTAATCATTATTTTTATTGCCTTGTGATCTGAGAAGGCTGCATTCATTATTTCTGCTTTTTTGCATTTGTGTGCTATGTTTCTGTGACCTAATGTATGGTCAATTTTTGTGAATGTGCCATGTGGTGCTGAGAAGAAGGTGTATTCCTTTTTATCCCTATTTATTTTTCTCCATATGTCTATTAATTCTAATTTTTCTAAGATTTCATTCACTTCTTTTACCTCTTTCTTATTTATTTTTTGATTTGATTTATCTAAATTTGATAATGGTTGGTTTAAGTCTCCCACTAGTATGGTTTTATTGTCTATTTCTTCCTTCAATTCTCCTAGTTTCTCCATTAGAAATTTGGGTGCTATATTATTTGGTGCATACATGTTGATTAATGATATTTCCTCATTGTCTAGAGTCCCTTTTAACAAAATATAATTACCTTCCCTATCCCTTTTGATCAGGTCTATTTTTGCATTGGCTTTATCAGATATCATGATTACCACTCCTGCCTTCTTTCTATCAGTTGAGGCCCAGAAGGTCTTACTCCATCCTTTAATTCTGACCTTGTGGGTGTCAACCCGCCTCATGTGTGTTTCTTGAAGACAACATATGGTAGGGTTTTGGATTCTAATCCATTCTGCTATTCGTCTACGTTTTATGGGTGAGTTCATCCCATTCACGTTCAAAGTTATGATTGTCATTTGTGGACTCCCTGGCATTTTGATTGCCTTCCCTAATTCTAACCTTTTCTTCTTCGGCTCTACCTTTTAGTCCAGTGATTTACTTTGAATCAGTCCCCCTTGTCCCCTCCCTTGATGTTTCCCTTTTTAGTCCCTCCCTTTTTGTTCCCTCCCCCTCCCCCCTCTCTTTCCCTCCCTTTTTGTTCTCCCTCTCCCCCTCCCCCCCTTGGTTTTCCCTTCTCCTTACCCTTGTTGGGTAAGATAGAATTCAAGATCCCAATGGATCTGGATGTTTTTCCCTCTCAGAGTTGATTTCCCTGAGATTGAGGTTTAAGTAAACCCCCCCCCCCCCTCTCTTCCTCTCCTTCTTATAGGAGTTTTCTTCCCCTCCCCTTCCCCTGTGAATCTTTGTGTGAGAACCATTATTCTATTTGGTCTTTCTTTACCCCCTATTTATACATTACATTTTCCCCACATATTAGTATACATAGGTTGATATAAATGTAGTCCTTATAGAAGAGAATTTGAGTAAAAGAAGATAACATTTTTCCCCTTTCCTTAATATTTACCTTTTCAGGTATTCCTTGCTCTTTGATTTTCGGTATCAAACTTTCCACAGAGCTCTGGTCTTTTCTTTGCAAAAAGTTGGAAGTCTTCTATTTTGTTGAATGCCCATACTTTCCCTTGGAAGTATATAGTCAGTTTTGCTGGGTAGCTGATTCTTGGTTGGAGACCCAGCTCTCTGGCCTTTCTGAAGATCATGTTCCATGCCTTACGATCATTCAGAGTAGAACTTGCAAGGTCTTGGGTGACCCTGATTGGCATTCCTTTATATCTAAATTGTCTTTTTCTGGCTTCCTGTAGGATTTTTTCTTTTGTTTGATAGCTTTGGAATTTGGCAATTACATTCCTGGGAGTTGTCTTTTGGGGGTTTAGTGTAGAAGGTGTTCTGTGAGCTCTGTCAGTGGATGTATTGCCCCCTTGTTCTAGAATCTCTGGGCAATTTTCTTTGATTATATCTTGTATCACCATGTCCAGTTTGGTGTTTATTTCTGGCTTATCTGGGAGTCCAATTATTCTTAAATTATCCCTTCTCCCCCTATTTTCCAGATCTATCACCTTGTCGGTGAGATATTTTATGTTCTCTTCTAATTTCTTGGTATTTTGGCTTTGCTTTATTGATTCTTGCTCTTTTACACGATCATTGTCTTCCAGCTGCCTGATTCTGGCCTTTAAAGCCTGGTTTTCTTTTACAGTTTGGTCAAACTGGTTTTGTAGATGCGTGAATTTCTTTTGCATTATTTCCAACTTTTCCTCCCAGAAGGCTTCCATCTTTTTGGTCATTTCTGATTCAAATTCTTCATAGGTTTGTGGAGAGTTTCCATTTCCTTTGGAAGGTTTTGGAGCATTTTCTTTTATATTATCTTCTGTCTGCTCTGTATTTTGTATTTTGGCTCCATAGAATGTGTCCAAAGTCGCCCCTTTCTTCTTATTTTTCTTGGTATTTTGGGGCTTCTGTGGTTCTGTGGAGTTTGCCATTTCTGAATGTGGAGGATTAGTTTTTCTTGTCTCTTTCTGGTGTTCAGGGGCTTTAGTCCTGGGCAGATAGTTCTATGAGCTTTCCCTGGGTTAAACTGAATATGCCTCACTGGAACTGGAATGGAAGGGTCGGACCACGAGGCCACACTCTCCCCCTGGCTCGATTTCCGGAAGTTGCCTTCAGAGTCGCTGGCCGTGAGGCTGTTTCGTCGGCCTGCGGGGGGATGGGCTGCCGCTTCCCCAAGCTCCGAGAGCACAGACTTTCACTGAGACTTGGATAGCAGGATCCAGCCCGTGAGGCTGTCTTGCCCGCCCTGAGGGTTGCTGTTGTTTTGACCAGCTCTCTGCAGCGGAGGCCCCAGGCAGTAACTTTCACCCGGACCAACGGGCTCTCTGCAGCGGAAGCCCCAGGCAGTAACTTTCACCCGGACTGGGACTTGGGTAGAAGACCCTGAGGGTTGTTGTTCCTCAGACCCTGCTCTCTGAGCCCTGTGCGGCTGCCGCTTCCGGGAGCCTTGGACTCTGCGCTCCTACCCCTGAGGTCCGAGGGATCTCGGGTTCTGGCTTTTAAGGGGAGCCGTACCTTTTGAACCGGGTCCAGGTCCAGGAGGAGGGTTCCCAGGGTCTGTGCTGTTGATCTTTTTGAATTTCGGCGCCTTAGGAGCTTATCGTTTGAGATCGGTCGGGAAGGGTTTTCCGGAGATCTGAACTTCAGCTTTCTCTAACCCGCCATCTTAACCGGAAGTCCAGAATTTGTATTTTAATGTACTTTGTTCATTTCAAATCCTTTTAATTTATCTTATATAGTTTAAAATATCTTTCTGGAAGTGACCCATAATATTTACTAGACTGCCAAAGGGGTCTAGAAATTTAAAAAAAAAATCTATCTTAATTTTTATGCTGTAATTCAGTGACCTGAGTATTATTCAAATTGTATTTTGCCCCGATTCTTGAGATACATGTAGTTTACAATTAGCCATGGCCAATACATGATCTTTAAGGGCCCTTGTTAAGAATAGCATTTTGGGCTACTCTTCCAATGTAAATGGTAGGCTTGGTACCCAGAACAAAGCTGATGTTCCTCATTAAAATCTACAGGCAGCTTTGAGATATTAGGAAGTGGTCTTTAATGCTAAAGAGACAAAAAAAAATCGTGTCCTCACTGATATTCTCACTTCCATCCATCTATATTTATTAGTTGATATAAACAAAGGTTCTATAGATTTAATTATTTTTAAGGTCTGTTCTAGTCTTGCCGTTGGATAATCATCAAAGAAGATTTGCTATAAGGAATTTTGTACTTCATGATAACCATTCCAGAAAGAAAAATCAGTCTTTAATTTTTTCAGTTATAGGAATTTAATATTTAGAAATCAGTAAGTATATCCATCTATCTATCTATCTATCTATCTATCTATCTATCTATCTATCTATCTATCTATCTATTGTACTTACTAGGCCTCCCTCATGAAAGCTATCATTTGGGTTGTAGTGATTAGGAAATTTATAGCTTCATGGCACTCACTATATTTTTATAGCCCAAGACAAGTTCTATATTATATAAGAATTAACTTTCTACTAACACCATATGTATGTTTTATGGGTATAATACCTATTTGCTTATATTGTGCTGAATTCTTCCTAGACACTTAAGAATGATTTCTTATTAGAAAATTTAGAATTTGTAATTTGTATACATGTCAAACATATACCAAAATAAATTAATAAAGTCATTTTAAGCAGATGGTTCTTAAATAGAATACAGTGCATTGAACTGGAGAGAGAAACACATTCTTTTCTGAAAATCCTCACAGATGCCAGTGACAATAAATGTTCAGCAATGATAATAAATTTGAGATTTTAGCGGGAAATTTGCTTCAAATAATTTATTCCCATGTAAACTCAGTTGGCTTCATCTAGCATCATATATAAACAAATCAGTACACACTGTGCATGTGAATTAAAGGAAACTGAAGTTATTAAGAAGAATCTAAAGGAACAGATGGCTCACAGCTTTTTCACCTTACCTGGACCATTCTTGTTTCCATGGAAATGGGTATTGGATCAATCCACTTTTGTTCTTCCCAAGGCTACTCTTGGACTCAGGAAGATATGCAGTTAGACTTCCTCTGAGTGATCAGTCTAGGTTTGTGCCAAATGACCTCATGTTTTTACTGGAAAATAATTAATTTGAAAGAAACCATTAGTCCAGATACCTGGGTTTTGGATCTGTCTTCAGCACTAAATAGTGGATAAATATGTCCCTTGCTATTTGTGATGCTTAGTTTAACTATCTACAAAATAAGAAAGTGTAGCTACTTGTTTATTGCCTTCTTAAATATGTGATCTCCACCTGACCATCTTTAAACTCTAAAACAGCAACAACTAAAACCATACATTTCTTAATAACTACAAATTTGTGCTTTTATCAACCTTTAGCTGATAAAGATGCATTAGAGTGTCTCCTTTTTGTTCTTTATTTTATAGGCCATTTTTCATGATGTGAATCTTGTTTTATAAAAATCATTTATGTTCCTGAAAAAAATTTATTGATCATTCCCAAACCTTATTGATGAGTGAGAAACATGAAGGCAGGAGTGGGGTGAATATGAGGGTCAGGGCTAGGAGTATTAGCATGCCTCTAGAATCCTGGTTGGACAGAAAAGCTAGAATAATACTAATGGACCATGCAGAATGTTCAGATGATTCAACAAAGTGGAAAGAACACTAGATTTGGAATGAGAGGAGCCCAAATACCAGCTCTGCCATTAATTCTTTGTGTAACTTTAGAATGTTCACTAAACTTTTCTGGGACCAAGTTTCTATATATTTAAAATGAGGAGGTTAGACAAGATGACTTCACAGGTACTTTACCACTCCAGATCCTATGGCCATTTTGATTGAAGAGCAAATATCCTTGACTATCAGGGAAAAAAAAAACAAAAAACAGCACAATCTGATCATGCATCTGCTTTGGTAAGGGGCCAGAGTACATATACCTTTCCTGTCCAGCCAAAGTATGTATGAGCAACTCATGAGAAGTGCTCTAATTAGTCCCATCTCTGTTATTTGTTAAAATTACTGTATTAAATTTGATGGCATCTAAGACCTATTCTTGCCCTAAAGCTAGTGTCCTAAGGATGACTTACTATATAAAGGACCTGTGGTTGGGAAATAGAAGAATACCATTTAATATCTTAGTGGTAAAACTACATCCTAGGACTATAAACAGTCCTTGATCAAAATACCTTGAAAAAACCTTCAGACTGGAGAATACTTTTTCTTCTAAGCACTAGCACAGATAAGAAATGCAGTGTAGATTTCCCCTTAAGTAAAATCAAAGGTTGCTACCTGATTTTTAATCTCTGCCATATCTAATGAGTTATTAAAGTCGAAAGCTCAGGTTGTTTCAGAATCAGAGATGGATGGCTCTTTCTGAGAAGAGATAATCTATATTTCGCTAAAAAAAAAAAACAACAACCTGGAACCAGCTATCACTGATTCAACTAGGAAGTACAACTTTATACTGACATATGGTCTTCACTTGTGCAGGCCTTGAGAAGATTTAGCATTGAACTTTTCAACTATAGATATTCAACGAGGGCCAAACAGACTAATATGAGAGCTCTAGACAAATGTACAGAGGAAAAATATAGAAAAGGAAATGGAAGCAAACATAGAGTTTTGTTATTATCATTAATGTGAATATGTACAAATATCGAGCATACTGTAAACTAGGGAAGTTTATATCTTGATGCATGATTTTATTCCTCTTTTCATATTTTAATGTTAGTTTTTATGTTCAGGACAAAATTTGAGTAATTGATAAGCATAATGTTTATATATGTTTATATATTTGTAACTATACAAATGAATATGTAATATCCATGTTTATAAGCACTTTTGTATATATGCATATATGTGATTTAGAGTAGTGACATATATTTACTTATGCCTTCATAAAACATGAGGACATTTCATACACACATATACCTCTCCTAGGTGGTGGGGAAAGGAGGGGAAGAGGGGGACCCTATCCCCACCAAAAAGCCTAGATTTCCTTTCCAATTTTCCCATTTCTCTCAATGATACCATAATTTCAGATTAAAAACAAAACAAGCAACTGAGAAATTAATGGATCTAATAAAGGACATAATGCATATACTTCCTCAGTTGCATTGGATGGCCGTGTTGTCTTTTGTGCTCCAACACGCCCTAAGCACTCCACAGTGTTCTCTGTTCTCTCACAGCCCTCTCAGCCGTTGAACCTTCTTATTGGTTTCTTCTGCCTGTTCTGCCGAAGCAGTCTTCACATGCTGGGTGAGCAAAGCCCTCGTTCACAGGGGTCGACGCCGATGGCTACTCTCACAAGGTTTAGCCGGCCTGTCGAAGCCGTTGCCCGGGGTGTGGCCGCTGCCCAGGGTGTGGCCGCTGCCGCATGCTAGCAGCTACTGGGAGCCACAAGTGAGAGCTGGGTGTCAGGTGGGGGTCAGAGGCTGGAGAGCTGCCTTAGGAGGGCATGACAAGCCCTCCATACTAGAAATATTACCCCTCCCTGAGCACCACATACACCCCAACTTTTTGTGCCACTGGACCCAGGCTTCCAAAGCCAAGAGAGTGGAACTGTCTCTGTACATCGACTTTTCCACTTAAATCTCCTTCACACACAAGTATCTTTGTGCACACTCATCTATCCTGACCCCGTCCACCCTCTTCAAGACCTGCGGCGATGGGGGAGTGGCGACGCAACAGGTGGAGGTGACCACTGGCAGTTGTAGTCACGATCCTGCATGTAGGTGGCCCATGGACCAGTGGTCACTCGGCCCTGTGGGCAGCAGGGACGTTCGGCAGCATCCTGGGCGACTGAGCAGCCCTCTCTAGGACAGCACTGCTCACCCTAATCAAGGGAGGGGACTAGAAAAGGTGTCCCAAACATTGCCTGCCCTACAATCACCAGGTCAGCACACCGCGGCTGGAGGGTCATCCCTTTAAGCAGTCAAAATCAAAAGAAACATAATATAAAGAAACTCCTACTAGGAGCATGGAACATCAAGACATTACTTGATAGAGAGAATACCCCAAGACCTGAGAGAAGAACAGCTCTAATCGGTAAAGAACTGGCATGATATAACATCGACATCGCAGCCCTAAGTGAAACACGCTTACCAGAAGAGGGACCACTCAGCGAACCCACCACTGGATACACCTTCTTCTGGAAAGGCAGAGCCACAAATGAAGACAGAATCCACTGTGTTGGCCTGGCCATCAAGACCAGTTTGCTCAAACAGCTGCCAGACTTGCCTGTGGCCATCAGTGAGAGGCTCATGAAGATCCGTTTGCCTCTCAGCAAAGATCGGTATGCCACAATCATCAGTGCATATGCCCCAACACTGACCAGCACAGAGGAGACCATCGAGCAGTTCTACTCTGACCTGACCGCTGTCCTGCACTCAGTGCCCACAAATGACAAGCTGATACGACTGGGAGACTTCAACGCCTGCGTTGGTCAGGACCATGAAAGATGGAAAGGAATCCTCGGCAAACACGGCATGGGCAAAATGAACAACAAAGGCCTACTGCTACTCAGCAAATGCTCAGAGTTCAAACTCACCATCACGAACACTGTGTTCAGAATGGCGAACAAATATAAAACAACGTGGATGCACCCACAGTCAAAGCAGTGGCATCTCATTGACTACATCATTGTATGCCGGCGAGACATCCAGGATGTAAAGATCACCAGAGCCATGAGAGGAGCTGAATGCTGGACAGACCACCGATTGGTTAGAGCGACTCTTCAAATGTGCATTGAGCCTCGCCATCCAAAACGCGCCCAGAAAGTTCGCACATTTTACAATGTGAGTCATCTTAGAGATCCATCTTATTTGTAAACATTCCAGTCCCGCCTGGATGACAAGCTGTCTGCCAAGGGACCACTCACTGGAAGCTCAACCGAGAAATGGAACCAGTTCAGAGACACAGTGAAGGAAACATCAAAGGCAGTCCTAGGCCCAAAACAACGCAACCACCAGGACTGGTTCAACGAGAACAACACTGCTATTGAAGACCTATTGAGCAAGAAGAACAAAGCCTTTATGGAGTGGCAAAATAACCCAAACTCTGCTCCTAAAAAGGACAGATTCAAGTCTCTCCAAGCCACAACACAGCATGAGATCAGGAATATGCAAGACCGATGGTGGGAAAAAAAGGCAGAAGAAATCCAGTGGTTTGCTGATATGAAAAACTACAAACAATTTTTCAGAGCCCTCAAGACTGTCTATGGGCCATTAAAACCCACCACCACTCCCTTGCTATCCTCTGACGGTGACACTCTCATAAAAGATAAAAAAGGCATCAACAACAGGTGGAAAGAACACTTCATTCAGCTTCTCAACCAACCCTCTTCAGTCGACCAAAGCGCCCTTGACCAGATCCCTCAAAACCGCACCATTGAACAACTTGACGTCCCTCCTTCAATAGAGGAAGTCCAAAAAGCCATTAAACAAATGAGTGCAGGCAAGGCATCCGGTAAAGACGGGATCCCAACTGAGGTGTACAAGGCCTTAAATGGAAAGGTGCTTCAAGCATTCCACATATTGCTGACCAACATATGGGAAGAGGAAGACATGCCCCCAGAACTCAGAGATGCCTCCATCGTAGCCCTATACAAGAACAAAGGCTCACGAACAGCCTGTGACAACTACAGAGGCATCTCACTACTTTCCACTGCTGGAAAGATCCTTGCCCATGTTATACTCAACAGACTCCTGTCATCTGTTTCAGAGTAGAACCTGCCTGAATCACAATGTGGCTTCCGAACAGATCGCAGCACCATTGACATGGTCTTCACAGTGAGGCAAATGCAGGAAAAATGCCTTGAGCAGAACCTAAGTCTCTACATTGTCTTCATAGACCTGACAAAAGCATTTGACACAGTGAACAGGGACGCATTGTGGGTGATTCTCAGCAAGCTCAGTTGCCCAGCAAAATTCTTCAAACTGATCCAGCTCTTTCATGTTGACATGACAGGGGAAGTCCTATCTGGTGGAGAGACTTCTGATCACTTCAACATCTCCAATGGCGTAAAACAAGGTTGCGTCCTTGCCCGGTGCTATTCAACCTATCCTTCACCCAAGTATTACGACATGCTGTGATGGATCTAGACCTGGGCATCTACATCAAATACCAGATGGATGGCTCAGTATTCTACCTTTGCCTCCTGACTGAGAAAACAAAGATAACAGAGAGACTCATCCTGGAAGCTCTTTTTGCAGATGACTGTGCTCTCATGGCCCACCAAGAAAATCATCTTCAAACCATTGTGGACAGGTTCTCCACCGCAACAAAACTTTGGCCTGACTATCAGCCTCAGCAAAACAGAGGTGCTGTTCCAACCTGCACCAGGGAGGCCAACGAACCAGCTGAGCATTACAATAGAAGGCATGCAGCTTTCTAACGTCAACACTTTCAAGTACCTGGGCAGCACCATTGCCAACGACGGGTCCCTAGACCCCAAGATTAATGCCAGGATCCAAAAGGCCAGCCATGCACTCGGGCGGCTGCGCTCCAAAGTCCTCCAACATAGCGGTGTAAGCACTGTGACGAAGCTCAAAGTGTACAACGCAGTGGTCCTCAGCTTGCTCCTGTAAGGTTGTGAGACATGGACACTGTACCGGAAGCACATGAAACAGCTGGAGCAATTCCACCAACGCTCCCTCTGGTCAATCATGAGGATCCGATGGCAGGACCGAATCACCGACCAGGAAGTCCTCGACAGAGCCAACTCCACCAGCATCGAAGTCCTGGTCCTCAGAACCCAGCTACGATGGTCTGGACACGTCCTCCGCATGGACCCACAGTGAATACCAAGACAGGTATTCTATGGCGAACTGTCAGCTGGACTCGGGAAACAAGGCCAACCAAAGAAAAGATTCAAGGATCAGCTAAAGTCCAACTTGAAGTAGGCTGGCATTACACCAAAGCAACTAGAACTCGCTGCCTCTGACAGAAGCAGGTGGTGAACCCACATTCACCATGCCTCCGCCACCTTTGAAGATGAGTGTCGACATCTTGCTGCTGCAACCAGGCCACAACCGCACCTCCCGTAACAACTGGCGTCCCATGCCCCATGAGCCACAGACTGTGCACCTCAGCCTTTGGACTTCAAAGCCACATGAGGGTACATCAATAGATGATAATGCACAAAGAAATTGTCATTCTCGGTCACCGAGAGACTACCACTACTAATGCATATACAGTTTCACTTCATTGTTTGAAACTGAGTCCAATATTTGTAGGGACTTTTCTAATTGAAATAAATACCAATGGCCATTATCTTCACGAAGAGGTATTTTATACTCCAACATAATGGGAATTTATTTATTTGAATTTCAGTCTCCTCAACTTCTTAGCTGTTTTTGATATCAATGCCTGAAACTGCATCCAGTCTCCAATGAATCATAATTTTAATCACCAGTGAAACTCTTTAGCTTCCTATATCCTTTTACTCTTTCTGTTCATCTATGTCCTTGGCTGCAATCCTATCTCTTTTCTCTATTGGCTCCTTGTTTTCTTTTTGTTCTCTGACTCTGAGTCTTCTCCAAGTCCTTGACCCTTTGTTGTTCTCCATCCATAGAAAATTTATCTATTCTTCATGGTTTTAATTCACATCTGTATGTGGATGATTCCTTTCCCCTATCCCATATGCCAAATTGACTGCTTCAGTATTATTGTTAGAATTTCTGTCCTGTTACCACTTAGATGTATTGCTGGCATTTTAATTCAATGTGTCTCCAGCAAAATTTCTCATCTTTGATTGTTGATCCACTTCTTTAAAAAAAAGAACAAAAACAATACCAAAAAAAATTAAACCCCCACAAACCCTCATTGAAGAATAAAAAAAGATAGGATTATTTTTTCATTTTTTCTATTTCTTTTACTAATAATCCAGTTCTTCCTATTCTCCTGTTTTAAAATGTTATATTGGACTTTCCTCTCCTTTTCACACCCCATCCCTATCCAGGTAGTAATTAAGTCCTTTCAGGCCTTCCTTTGCAATGTCTCTTGTCTCTAGGATATATCCCTTCCTATTAATTTCTACTCTGACTCTTCTAATTCAGTCCCTCCTCTCTTGTACTTTGCTCACTTTAAGTACCTTCCTGAAGCAATTTCAATTGAAGCAGGCCTTCTTACCATGTTGAATCCTGATAAAGAGGACCAGATTAATCTTTCTTAATACTGATTTTGTCATGCTGTTCTTATCCAAGAATCTAAATGGCTAATTCTGAGCAAGTCCAGGTTCCTTAGTCTTATCTCCAAAGCTTTCTGTAAAAACGTCACACTTTTGTCCAAATTTATTAGTTATTTTTTTCTCCTTGGTAATGCTCATCTGTTAGCTTTTCCTTGCTTCTGGTACATGTAGTCCCTATTGCCTGCTCAATAAAGCTTAAATTCCAAGCTTAGCTTTCAAGGACTTCCACAATTTGGGCTAAACATCTCTAGGCTTATCTCATAATTATAGTATTTTGTACAGTTCATTTGTTCTTCTTTTCCCTTGAAAATTTTAAATGATTTTTTCTAGCTAATATATTCATTTTAATAATCATTTTCTGACATTTTGCTATCCATGTTCTCTCCCTCCCTTTCCTCTTTCTCTTCTCTCCCCTTTGAGGCAACAGGTAGTATGATATAAATTTTAAGTGTTATCATACAATATATGGTTCCATATTTATCATTGTAATGAAAGAAGACACATATTACTTATCCTGGGAAGAAATGAAGTGAAAAATGATATCCTTCAACATGCAATCAAATTCCATATTCCAAATATCCACCAGTGGTGGATAGCCTTCTTCACTCTGATTCCCTTGGAGTTGTCTTGATTATCAGCCTAGTTGCTGATAATATTGTCATTCACTCTTATACCCTATTCTAATTGTTGTTCGTAAGTGTACAAGGCTCATTTCTCCCAATTATAAGATGAACAGGGCGGCTAGGTAGCACTATGGATAGAGCACTGGGCTTGAAATCAGGAAGACCGGAGCTCAAATCCAGCTTCCGAAGCCTGTTTGTCTCAATCCCTCATGTTTAAATGAGCTGGAGGGAGGAAATGGTAAATAACACTAATATCTACACCAAGAAAACCCCAAATAGGATTAAGAAGGGTTTGAATATGACTGGAAAATGACTGAACAGCAACATACTATGAACTCTTGAAGGCAAGGATTATGTTCATCTCAGTCACTCATACACAATGTGTAAACTAAAGCACACAATAAATATTAGTTAAATTAAATTGAATGAAATGCATCCTTTTCCCACTTTACTCATATATTTATGCCTAAATATTCTCTCCCTTATATCAATACAAATATTCTTCTTCCTTTAGATCCCACCTCAAAATGAACCTTCTTGAAAAGATTGTCTGACCTAGTTTATTCCACAATAATTTTTTCATTGCTCTCAATTTCAGATGATTTATCCGACTTTCATTATACCTATTTATGTTCAGTTTTTTTTTTCAGTCATGTCCAACTCTTCTTTACACTATTTGGGGTTTTCTTGTCAAAGATACTGGAGACTATGCCATTTCCTTCTCATGACCACTTTACAGATGAGGAAAATGAGGAAAACGGGGTTAAATGGCTTGTCCAGGGTTCATCCAACTAGTAAGTGTCTGAAGTTGGATTTGAAGACAAGTCTTCCTGATTCCTGGTCCAGGATTCTGTCTATGGAACCACCTACCTTTCTATTTATATATTGCCTTAGAAGGTTTCTTTAGCTGTTTCATTCATATGCTTCTTTCTCTCCCCCAAAAGACTCTAAGTATCTCAAAGGAAGGTCTATGACTTTCATCTCTTCTGGATCTCTCAAACCCAGGCATCCATTCTATTCATAATAAATATTTATTGAATAGGTGAATATATTCAGATTTCCCTTAAGAAATACAGAATTCTGGAGGGTTAATTTTATAATAAACAGTCTTCCAAAACCAGACTCTTTACCTTTTGAGTTTTATTCCATATTACTCCCTTTCACAATTCTATGCTGTAACTATCCTGCCTTCCTCTTCTTGCTTTATACCTCCAGGTTTGGCTCCCAAGAGTTCCCATGACTGGAGTTTCCTTCCTTTCTGCCTCCACTTTTTTAATCTCTACCCATCCTTTAAAGGAACAGTTCTCAAACTTCTTGGTCTCAGTATTCTTTTAATGCCTCAAGTAGCCTTTTTCTATTGAAGTTATATGCATCAATATTTACTACATTAGAAATGAAAACTAATAAATTTGAACACATAGATTAATTCATTTATGATTAAAACAAGTCCACTGCATATTAACACAAATATTTTGTAAAAACGACTATATTTTCCAAAAAAAAAAATCAGTGAGATGAGTAGCAATGTTTTACTTTTTCTCTTTAATGGTTGACAATAGAAAATAACTGAATTCTAATATTTGCTTCTGCAATCAACATATTGTAATCATTTTTCTGGCTAGAATATATCAAGTAAACCTGATTTCACACAGATATTTACTTGGAAAAGGGAGGAGCACATTAATAGGTAAATGATGGCTCAGCATTTGTATAAAAATGTGGCTCTATGGGGGTTTTCAAATGACACTTTCGGAACTTCTTCTTTAGACCAAATTCAGATGTAGCTTTTTCCATGAAGCATCCCTGACTCAACTGGCAATGATCTTATTGTTTCAACCTCTATTATCCCTTATTTTTTAGTTGTCATTTATTTTAGACTAAACACTCTGTATTGTATCCATAATATATTTGAAATGGATATAGGATTGTACCTGAAATCAGAAGATGTGAATTCATATCTTGCCCCTGGACAAGTCATTTAAGTTCTGTCTACTTCATTTTCCTCATCTGTAAAATGAGGAAGGTAATGGTGTCTGCTTCCTAAGGTAATTAAGTTACAATGAGGTAATATTTGTGAAGCTCCTTGTACATCTGAAAATATTAGATAGGTTCTTGCTGTTATTATTGTTATTATTATTACAATGAGATGCTGTATGCAAACTTTCCTAAAATGGGTTTCATCTTCATAATTAGCCTGAATGTTCCATGAGAATGGAGACTGTGTTTAAACTACCTTTATATCTCCTACCAGTGCCTAGAACAATGTTCTGAGTACAGTTATTAATAAAGTTTGATGAATATTATTAAATTGAGACATTTTAGTACTAAAGTGCATTATGCAATTTATAGTTATGATAGAAAATAAATCCTGAAGTCTAAAGGGAAAAATATGAAAAATATTATGTAAATCTGGGGATACAAATAAATTACCACTAATCTTATTTTAAAAACCTATAGGTTATGTTTCTTCCCCTTCCACCATTCCTTTAAAAAGTCATCCTGTGCAGAATTTGAAGGGAAAAAATGATTGCTGATATAGAGTTTTATCCCTCTACATTTCTCCTCTTTATCTCCAACTGATGTTTCTTATTGCTACATTTTATTTCAACTCACTTAGCTTTGGAATAGACTAGTAAAGGCTACCCTTTGTTTTTATTAGACGCCTTCATTTTACCCAAAATAAATACATTTGGCCAAATAACCCTGGTGCCTGAAGAAGAGTAGTCAAAAGTATTGAAGCAAAGAGTTGTCACTTAACTCTGCCAAACTACCTTCAATGTTTTAAAGCTTCCATTTTCAGAAGGCATTTGCAGATGGATTTATTAAGAACCTTATACTACTGTAGAACTGTAAAGATAAGATATGGCTGATGAAAAGGGATATTAGTAAGTCATAAATGGTATGATTGGTATGTGTGTGTGAGACAAAGAGAAAGAGAGACAGAGAGAAATAGAGACAGAGACCAATAAAGACACACACAGAGACAGACAGAAACAGAGAGCCAGATATGGAGGAAGATCATTCTTATTTCTGGATTAATCCCAAAAGGGTGAGAGTAGAAGAAATGGTGGAGAGGGAAGTAGAGGAAGTAGAAGTCAACTTGATATAGAGACAAATTTCCTGACTATTATAAGTATCCCCAAAAGGTTTAGGCATAAGTTCTTCCTCCCTTGACATTATCAAGTGGAGTTTATATGACTACTTAATAAGGATTTGTAGAAGTAATTCCTGCTTTAGGACTGGATGAGGTGTTGGTATGAATGTGAATAGACAGATGAAACAATGTAGGAATCAGTAGTGTGAACAGATTCCAGATTTTCTGCAATCAACAAAATGAACCAATTTCTTGGGTCCTAATTCTGACACTCATTAGCTATATAAATTTATTTTTTTATTTGTTTATTTTAATGTGTGCATTTTTATTTGAACAGGCTTAAGCCTGTATAGTAGAAAAACTACTCCCCTTACACAAGTACTGGTACTGATCTCTAGGGAAGACCATAAAAAGTCATCATATATCTATATTGGCGTCAGGGAGGGAAATTAAGGAGCCAATATCACTGGCAATTTTTTAAGAAAGGAACACATATTAAGAAGATACAAAAAGGTTTTTTTTTTTTTTTAAGAATCACATAATTTACATGTAACACTAATGCCTCCCTCATGCCCTGTCTTGTCTGAATTTGTTAAGTAGCTCCAACGTGGAGCAAAAATAACCTTTATAGTAACAAGTAACACTCTTTAACAATGAATTATATGGCACTTGAAATGATTTTTTTAAATGTAAAAGAGGCAAATGAGTTAGCTAAATGGGTTGAGAGCCAAGCCCAGAGATGAAAGGTCCTAGGTTCAAAAGTGGCCTTAGGCTCTTTCTAGCTATGTGACCCTTGGCAAGTCACTTAACTCCTAGTTCTTATGTCTCTTTTGCCTTGGAAACAATACACAGTATTGATTCTAAATGTAAGCTAAGGGTTTAATTTAAAAAAAAAAAGGAAAAATGTGTAGGGGCCTGAAGAAGCACTGTAGAACTTTGGGGATGCTTGGCTCCAACATAAGTAGATTGCTCATCATCTTTGGAACCTTGGAAAAGTCACTTACCTTTTCTCTGCCTCAGCTTCCTCATATATACGATGGGAATATTAATACCTAGCATGCTTATTTAACAAAATTGTTATGAGATATAAACTCTGCTTCAGTTTCTTTGTCTTTAAGATGAGATCATTAGACTGGATGGCCTCTGATTGTTCCTGTTCTACATCTATAATAATCTGATCAAATGAGAAAATATATAGAGAGAGTGCACTCTTTAATTATATAGAAACAAATAAATGTGGATGAAGATAGGGACAGAGATAAGGACTAGATTTATGATTTCATTGGTATAAGGAACTCTCCATTAAGGAAACTCCCTACTACTAATTTAAGTCAGCACTTAATTTTCGATTTAGAGTCTTGGAGAGCTACCAGGACTCAGTTGAAATGACTTTCCCAGAGTCCCAAAGCCAGTATGTGTAAGAGGCAGGATAGATGCTTCCATAAATTCACTTGAGCAGTATTCCCCTATAAAACTGTCATTCCCTCCCACTTATGGTTTCTATTTAGTGTGTTGACCTGATATCTGGTATATTATGAATGCTCCCCTTTTGGGTATAATTTGTAGTAGTGAGACTTTTATGGAGAACAGGGATGTAGATTCTTTCACTCCATTTAAAAGGTTAGGAAAGGGCTCATGGTTGACTCTTTGATCAGCAGGTGTTTATTGCCTTAATGACAACACTATTTTAGAAAACATTTTAAACACATTACACAGTGGATTATTCTATTTTTCTAATGGATCTGTCCTTGAAGAATCATTATGCCATTCCTTTCAGATGTTTAATAAAGAAAAGGATCATAATGATCATTTTTGAGAGATGAGGTTTTATGTGGTTGGGAATTGCAATGTAGTAATCTTCCATTATCCCATCAGGATGCTAAAATATGATTTTTTGGGGGGGAAGTAGAGATGAGGGCTTCATTATAGTGGTTTAATCAGTAATATCTTTGAAGCTACATAAAATATACATTTTTAAAAAGGAAGGAACTTTTCTCTTCCTCATTAAAAAGTTGTTGTTAATTATTCACCTATGTTTGGCAATGTGACAAAACAACTGAGCAGTAGCCAGTCACTAGCCTTTATGAGCTTATATTTTTAAGAAGGAAACATTGACACAAACAGTCCCCTGCAAAGTTGTAGTGGAGCCCAGGGAAATGTATGACCAATTCAAATAAAGTGCTTACATTGTATGTGCTAAGCTCAACAACAGTAGAAAACATTCAAATAGCAATTTTGAACAAATCTTGTCCATCTAGCTCTATAAATGTAGACAGATTACTTGGGACACAGACAAGCCTTACCATAACCATCTGCATTAAACAAAAGATAAAAGGATCCAAAAATAAACTCCTTAAGGCTCATAGAAGTTATATATATATATACAATACTATGATTTTAGAAAAAGGAGGGAAACAAGGCCTAGAGAAGTTTAGTGATTAATCCAAGGTTACAAGGGATTTGAATAGATTGTGAAATTTGAATGTAATGAATTGTACTGTGCTATAAGAAATAATAAATATTGGAAATATAAAGAAAATAAGGGAAATATATGAAGAGATACGAGAAGAATATATACTATGATTATATTTTTAAATGACAGCCACAAAATCAAGAGAAAAAAATATCAAAGTAAAACAAATACAAAGGGAACTCAAAAGCAGAGGATGATGATAAGAGTGCACATATAAAATTTACATATTTTCAAACAAATTATAAACAAGGAATTTGTGGTTTCACACGTAATTTTTTTACATTCATTTATTTAATTTTTTTCTTGTTGATGGTTACTAAGTATGTAATAGAATTTTTAAAATAGCCAGAATATTACAGAATTTCAGTTTCTTAAAGAATTCTCTTTCTTATTATTTGTTTTTCAAATTAGGAAATTTAACATATATAGGTAGAAGGGAGTGAATTGCATGCTTGGGGGACAGTCAATACAAAGGTACAGAAATGAAAAATAGAGTGCCATGAATGAATAAATGTAAAAAGTACAGATTAAATGGACCAAAGAATGGATGAAGAAGGGAAGTATTAGGTAACAAGTCTAGAAAGGTAGATTGGGGTAAGGTTGTAAATGGCTTTAAATTCCAACTGAGGAATTTTTATTTGCTTTTAGGGACAACTGGGGTCACTAGATTGTTTACTGAATATGGAAATGTCTTCTGAACTCTAGCCAAATGAGAATAGAATGAGTTGGAATGAAGAAAGACTTGACACAGGAAGACTAATTAGGAGATCATTATAGTAGTTTAGTTAAGAGATGATAAAAACCAGGATTAAGGGAATGATTGTATGAGTAATGAGGAGATGGATGTTAAAAATGTGAAATAACAACAAAGTTTGGCAACAGGCTGAATATGTTGGATGAGGAAGAATAAGGAGTTGAGCATGATGTCAATGTTACAATCCTGGGAACAGAAGAATAGTATCTTCGGCAGTAATAGGAATGTTTGAGAAATAAGTTTGAGATTAGAGATCATGAATTCTGTTTTGGACAAATTAAATTTGAAATGCTATGGAACATCCAAATGAAAATATCCATTAGACAGTTGTCAATAGTAGGAACTTTGGAGAGATTTAAAGAGAATAGATAGATAGATAGATAGATAGGTAGATAGATAGATAGGTAGATAGATAGATAGATAGATAGATAGATAGATAGATAGATAGATAGATAGATAGATCATCCCATAGAGAGGATAATTAAATTGATGGAATCTTATACAAACAGTTATAGTATCCCAGCCTTATGGCAAAGAATTGAGATTCACTAACTTTAATTAGGGCATATAGGTGACACTTTGGATAGAGTATGGGACCTGAACTCAGGAAGACTCATCTCAATAAATTCAAATCTAGTCTAAGATACCTACTAGCTGTGTGAACTTAGACAAGTCACTTAATCCTATTTACCTGGATTCCTTATTGGTAAAATGAGCTGGAAAAATAAATGGTAAACTATTTCAGTATCTCTGCCAGCAAGATCTCAGATAGGATCACAAAAAGTCAGTCATCCCTAAAATGACTAAACAAACTATATATAATTTCTCTATTCTAGCCCTGGAGAGTGGAGAATAGATGATAATAAAGGGGATAGGAGAAATATTTTATGAATTCAAAGTTGCTTTGAAAGAAACACACACACACATATATTGGTGTAAGGAATGTAGTGAAACGTGACTCTCAAAAGTTGCATTGAGTTAATAAACTGGGAAACATGAGTAATATTATAGGCAGACTGTTCAGAAGGATAGACATTCAAAAACTAGGAATGAGATGGCAAAAAAAAAAAAAGATCTGAGATCCTACCCAAGACTGAGAGGCATGGTTACCAATGGCAGTGAGATATGTAACTCAACTATACCAGAGTAAATAAAGGAAATGTCATAGCTATCATGTATATAATGCTTTAAAATTTCTAAAAGCACTCTCTCTCTATTTTTTAACTTCATTTGATTTTAGGACAATTCTCTAGGAAGGTTCTCTTATTCTTCAAGTGATTTTCAGTCATGTCTTTCTTAGCAGAGATACTGGAATGCTTTGCCATTTCCTTCTCCAGCTCATTTTATAGATGAAGAAATTTGGGCAAACAGGGATAACTGACTTGCCCAAGGTCACATAACTAGTAAATGTCTGAAGTCAGATTTGAATTCAGGAGACTGAGTCTTCCTATCTCCAGGCCCAGGGCTATTATCCTCATTTTACAAATGCAAATACTAAGACTGAATTAAAGTGACTTGCCCAGGGTCATAAGACTTGTGCACATCTAAGGAGCATTTAAAATCCCTCCTTTCTGACTGTATGGACTATCTATTGCACTACCACCTAATTCCATGATGATGTAGACAATGTCAATGAGCTGATGCTTTCTATTTACCAAATGATTTTATTCTTGTGCATTATAGACTATTGATCATATATTGGTCTCCCTTGATGCTCCCTATGCCTCAGCAGTAATTACTACTAGCAGCAGAGCATTCAATAAAAGAATACTGGCTCCTAGCATATGGTAGGTAACCACCTTTATACTATAAAGAATCTAGTATTGGACATTCTCATTTTTGGCATTGTCATAGGAATTTCATTACTATATCCCAGAAGGATCTGACTATAGGGATATGATGTGTGGACCAAGCAAAGAATTATAATAGAAATCCTATGTTGTGGAAATGTTTTGGTGTATGTCTTTCAGGAATAGAGAAGGTAAAGAGCAGAGTGTTCCAAAGGAGACCATGAAGGTGTAAAAAATGGAGATGAAGAGAGAAGGAAAAGCGACATGGAATCACTGCTTTACATGATTGCAAGAATTTTGAGTTCCAAGCTCTTTAGCACACCCAAAGCTTTTACGTTGACTCTGGGCTTTATGAAAAAGATGGTTGAATTGTACATATTTTATTCCATACATAATCTCTTTTGTGAAAAATGAAGCAACATAGTAGTGCACAGTGAAAGAATAATGGGTTTTGCTATCAACTTTGATTTCTGATAAATTATAGAATACAATCTTTCATATATTTGAAGTCAGCAGTCATATTTTCTTCTTAGTCTCCTCTCTTCCATGCAGGCTACACATTCTCAATTTCTTCCACAGAGTCCCAATTTAGCTTGGGTTCCAGTCTCTTCATCATTTGTTGTTGTTGTTGCTTTTGTTTTACTCATGTCTCTCTGAATCCATCATAGCTTCAGAGGTTAGTTGAGCATTAACTTTTTTTTCTTAAATTATTTTGTTATTATAGTTGTTCTGACTTAAAACAATATACTCCTCCCAGTATACTCCTCACCTCTCTACCAGTCACCATCCCCTTTTTACAGAGAAAAAATAAGTTCAGAAAAACAACTCATGTAATAATGATGTCTGACAAATACTCCATACCTATAGTCCTCCCATATTTTCACAAACAAGGAGGACCTCAGATATCCTTCCCCCACCCTGCATTTTACAAGTAAGGGATCAAGTAGTTAATTGACCCAGGGGTCAAGTAGTTAATGAGAGGCAGAACCATGATTTGATTCCAAGTCCTTTGATTCTTAGACACAGCAAGTATTTCCTTTTTTCTCCAGTAATATTTATTTTTATTTTCCCAAATTATATGTAGAAAATATTTTTGAACCTTTTAATTTTTTCAATGATATGTAGAAACTTTTTTACAATTTTTTCTGATATTTTGCAGTTCAGATCTCTCCCTTCCTCTCTCTTACCCTCTTTGAGGTGGTAAATGTTCTGTTATAGGCTATACTAGTGCTTTCGTGTAATGCATATTTTAGCCAAGCCATGACAGAAGACACATCACACATACCACAAACTCATGAAGGAAATTAAGTGAAAGATGGCAGAGCATTATTCCATGAAATCTTCCATGATCCCCCATAGTTATTATGTTCTTTCCAAAATCACCTTAGATTTATGTTGAATATACTTATACGAGTGCATGATTGGTGCTGAATATACATACCAATGTGCATATTGTCTCTCCTGGCTTGTGTTCTAGAATCTGTTAGGGCAGAGGCTGATTTTACCACTGTCTTCATATCACCAGTAGTTAGCACAGTGCCTAGCATACAGTAGTTGTTTAATATACACTTATTGATTAATTGGCATATTCCGGCTTGCCAAAATTTGTGATAAAATGTGGCATCCAGAACCAAACCCAAGTGTGGTTTGAGAACAGCACCAATATCACCTTCTTTGCTCCAGAGACTTTGCCTCACTAAATGGAATCTGATTGCACAAATTCTTTTGGATGTCATATCCAACTACTAATTTATATCAAGCTTGTAGTTCACTAGTTCATCAAGGTCTATTTCCAAATTAAAAGTTTTCTAACCATGAGATCTCCTTCATGCTCATATTATGAAAGTTATTTTTTAAACCCCAGTTTGGTACTTTATATTTGTTCCTACTATATTTTTTTTTTACTAGCTTCATTTCATATTCTACTTGGTATCTTTTTTAGAATTCATGTAACCTTTCAATTTCCCCATTTGATAAATGAAGGGGCTAGAGTAAATGATTTCTAAAGTCTGTTCCTTTTCTCCCTTTGGAAACATTTGTGTTTCAGATATTGATTTAATAAATCACCACTAATTCATTTATTCAACAATTACTAAATATGTATAAGGTGCCGAGCATGTGATTTCAGTTCATCACTGTTATTTTTCCCTTTCCTCTGCCCACTTTCTTTGCCACAGAATTTTCAGGAAGTATGCATTCTGGAAGCATAAGCTCTTTCAGGAGTTGGAATATAGGGATGTGCGGTCTCCTTGCCTATTCTCCTGGCTTCTATCAAGTCTCACAGCTAATACAGGAAATAATATCATTGGCCATGGCCCCTTCAAATAGGAACAATAATGATACATATCTGGTTCATGACCTTATTCGTTTTTCATCTCAGAGAAAAAAGAAACTACCTTGTTGTTCATTGTGATTGAAAACGAGCTAACAAGTTCAGCTAGTTGTGTGTGTGTGTGTGTGCTGAATTCTAAAAGTTTCTGTCCAGTTTGAGTAATTGGACAATTTAGCTCAACACTTTTGACTGATGCATTTTTTTGTAGTGTGTTTTTCTTTCTCTACCTAACCTGGGAGCTCCTTGCTTAGGAAAAACCCAAGTTACATGCAGTTTATGTGTTTTTTCTTGTTCCTTTCACTCACAGCATTTCTCAAGCTTGATCCTTTGCTTAGGAGCCCTGTCATTTGTCTTCGAAAGTACTTTTAAATCCCAGAGATGAAGCCCAATTTCTTTCAAAAATCAGTGGTTACTTTTTCTTAGCACCCTGTGTAATGAAGATCTCACTTGCACACTGTTGAAGAATGATTGAATCATACATATGTGAGAAATAGCTTTTATGAGGGGCAGAAGTGCCTCACCCTACCACAGACATGAACATACCAAAGTGTAGAAAAAGAGAAAGCACAGGGTCATAATAAAGCCTAGAACCTCTCTACCATATTGGGATAACAAATTCCTAGAGTTGAAAGTAATTCAAGTGAAGGTTCAACGGTGAAAGACTACCATGTTGTTCTGGACAAGCATGCTATCTTATAGGACAAAGCAGTGTTGTGTTTTGGTGACACAGGACTGTCATCTGAAATCTACTTTGACTACTGATTATTTATTTGATCTTGGATAGATCAATCTAGTGCTTAGAAGGACAGTGCCCGATGTACAGCAGGTGCTTATATATAAGGAATCTCACTAGACCTCAATTTCTTTATCTGTAAAATGAAAGATTTGGAACCTGAGGTCTCTTTCAATGTTCAATTATTGATATTATGATCTTAAATATCTGATTATCCTTTGTGTTGTACTGAAACACATATTTCAAACATTATAAGCAACTCTTTGTAGTTTATTAGAAAATATCACCTTTGAGTTATTCATTATTAATTCATTATTAAATATTTTGTGTTTTAAAGCTCCTATTCCTGATGTTGACTATACAAAGCCCAAAATGAAATGGTCTCTGCTCTTTAAGAATTTCCATTGGAGAATGTAATGGCAGTAGGTGTGTATGTGAGGTGATAATGCATAGTATGAATACAGATAAATTATTACTAGAAAATATTACTAGAAAATACTAGAAAATATTACTAGAAAATTACTAGAAAAAAATACTAGAAAATAAAGAAGAAAATTGGAGGGGGGAGGACACTAAAACTAAGAGTATCAGGAATTGCTTCCTGTAAAAAGAAGCACTTTATTTGAGCCTTGAAGGAAACCAGAGATTCAAAGAGCAAAAGGTGAGGAAATAATTTATGATCGATGTGAGGAATAGTATTTGAGTATGAAAAATAAATGAAGACAAAAAAGTAGAAGATTTATGGGGAACAACAAGTTGGCCAGTTTGGGTCATAAAGATAAAGGGCAGAAAGGAAAATGTCTCCATTTTCAGAGTATTAATTGGTAATAGGTGGATACAAAATCAAGGCTATGCTCACCAAAAGATCATTAAATGTACAATGTCATAGAGTGGTTATTGAAAGGAATCTTAGATTTCAGTCCTTTCATTTTACACAATAAAATGAGGTCTCAAAATGTTGCTTTTCTTAAGGTAAATAAGTAGTTAATAGTGGAATTCTAATTCAAACAATTCCTATAGCAGTGGTGGCAACAGTGAACACTCCAGGTAATATAATTCACTTGTGGCTCAGGAGAATGGGATCTAGACACTCTTAAGTGTAGCATCCCAGGTGTATTTTCATCTTGAAAGTATTATTGATGTATTGATATTGTAACCTATGTGCTCATGTACAAGACTCACGGTCATGCTACTTATTGATCATTGTATTCCTAAATCTTCAGTCCAAAGGTCAAAAGAATTCCCAGGCAGGGTGTTAGCTGCCACAGGGCCCTAACTACATCCTTGTCAGACCACATTCCTTACCAAGTCACATGTTTGATTAACCTCCTCCTCTATGGTTACGTGATTGTCAATTGAACCAATGTTAAATCCTATGCCATGTCACATGTTCATTAGCTACCTCCCACGATTCTCCAATAAAAGTTTGGGGATAGTGCGGATCTCTCTCAATCCCATCAAAGGAGCATGCACAATAGAGCCCATGTTTTTTAACTTCCTTTATCACTCTCTCTGTCTCTCGGTCTCTCTCTGTCTGTCTCTGTCTCTGTCTCTGTCTGTCTGTCTCTGTCTCTTTTTTTTCTCTCTCTCTCTGTCTCTCTGTCTTTCTCTCTCTGGCTCTCTCTCTCTCTCTCTCTGGCTCTCTCTCTCTCTCTCTCTCTCTCTCTCTCTGGCTCTCTCTCTCTCTCTCTCTCTCTCTCTCTCTCTCTCTGGCTCTCTCTCTCTCTCTCTCTCTGGCTCTCTTTCTCTCTCTCTCTCTCTCTCTCTCTCTCTCTCTCTCTCTCTCTCTCTCTCTGGCTCTCTCTCTCTCTGGCTCTCTCTCTCTCTCTCTCTCTCTCTCTCTCTCTCTCTCTCTCACTCTCTGCCTCTCTCTCTCTCTCTCTCTCTCTCTCTCTGGCTCTCTCTCTCTGGCTCTCTCTCTCTGGCTCTCTCTCTCTGGCTCTCTCTCTCTGTCTCTCTCTCTTTCTCTCTCTCTCTCTCTCTAAGGCTCTCTCTGTCTTTGTCTCTGTCTCTCTCTCTCTCTCATTTTCCCTCAGTTTCCAATCTCCTTTTCAGGTGTCCACCCACAAAAATATTAATGTGTAACCGTAGGCAGTTACATTAAGTAAATATCTTGTACCCATATCTTCTCTCCATTGCAGGTAGTCATAATCCTATTTCAGGCCTTTATGGCCTCTGACCTAGACCATGTCAACATCCTCCTTATCAGTCCCCCTGCATGGAGTCTCTCCCCACTCTAATCACTACTTCACATAGTTGCCAAAATAATCACTCTAATGTTTAGGTTGAACCATGCCATTTTGATACCTTGAAATCTTAAGTGGATTCCTATTGCTTTCGGAATAAAATACAAGCTCTTTAGGGACATGAGGATGGGGAAAGACATTAAATCTGGAAGTCTGTCATCATAAATTTGGAGAACCAAGGGGCCGCTTCAGGATTCCGCAAGCCTTTTCTATTTCTGCTTTCACCAGTAGCCTGAATTAAGTAGAAGTAATTTACCTATGAGGTAAACCTTAGTCATTGTAGGAATGAATACTGTAGAGATTAGTGGTAGACCTTACTAATCCAACTCATCTTAAATTCCAACTCATCTTGTGGATAAGGAAATGGCCCCTGAAAACTAAAAGCTCATGCCTAAGATTATACAGTTTGATGGATAAACAAGATTAAAACCCAAATGATCCCACCTCAAATCTACTGTTCATTCCTTTACACCTTGAATCCTCCTAACTCCCTTTTCCCTCCCCAAAGAGTGAAAAAAAAAGAAGACAGTCCTGACCTTTGCTATGTTTAGGCACCCTTGCAATGTTCATCTTGATGGTACCATTAAAAGTATTTGAAATTTGTTTCAAATAGCATATCTACAAGCATCTAAAAGGAAGCAATAAGTTTAGAGCAATCTTGCAAATAGGTGAAGCAAATTTACTAGTCAAATAAAGATATTTAACCATCTATCCTTTCCCCTAGGAGGTAGATAGGCTTTAAAAATAAATGAAATCAGCATTTTTTATGACTTGTCTAGCATAAATCATTATACTTTCTGCGCAAGAACCTATTCGCACGTGGCATTTATAGCACATTAAATCAAAATCAACAGGGGAAAGAGAAATAAAATGTATTGCATACCATACTCCAAAAAAGCATAGAAAATTTTCTAAATTTAAATAGGTTAATTTTATTTTTGAAAAAAAAATCTCAAACTCAAAAGTTATTTTTGCTTGTTTTTGTTTTTGTTTTTTGTTTTTATAACTACTGTGGGTTATCTGGATAAAGTTGGGAACTGTTCTGAGATCGTACAAGAGAAAATCAGATTCCAAACTGCATAGCAGCTTGGTAGTGGGTGCCAAGTCAATGATTTATCTGATATTAGGGATATCTATTCTAGTAGCATAAGAGGCTTTAAGTATTAGAACAATAAACCCAATGTGGTGTTTGGAGCAACTTAAAGACATTGGATATTGAGAGGTACAGGAGAGGATTCTAACACCAAGCTCAATTTTATCTGTTATAATATCACAGTGAACCTCATTTCTATTTGAGTTTGACATTACTCTTAATTATCTTCTAAGGCACCTGCCTATTGTTCTTACCTATTATTATATTTGAAAGAAATACTTTTAAAGTATTTTATTCAGGAGAGAAGACAGTAAGGCAGAGGAGAATGGAAAAAAATATTGGGTCTAGAATCAGCGGACTTATATTCAAATCCTGCTTATCACTTATTGTATATGTGACCACAGAAAGAGCAAGTTAGATCTCAGAACTTTCAAAATCTCATCTTGAGAATGGAGATAATGATATTGTACTATTTATTTTAAATAGATATTGTAAAGAAAATATTTTGTAAATCTTACTTTTCCTCCTGCCATGTCTATTCTAATCAGTGAATTTTGGTGAAATGTCCATACAATGAAAAGCAACCAGAGGATACAGTTAACCTTCTCCTCAAGGTAGCAAAGGGCTTGTCAAAATTTCCAACTCCTGTCTGAATAGGAAGAGCCTCCAGTGTCAGTAAAGCACCATTAATTAAGCATTTGCTATGTGGCAAGCCCTGGAATGCAAAGAAAGTCCAAATTATGGTCCCAACTTTCAAAGAGCTCACCTTTTGATAAGGAAGACAACCTACAAATAATAATTAGTATATAAGTTCCATAGAGTAAAAGTGGAAGGTAAACTCAGAGTGACGGTCTTTGCAAGAGTGGGTAAGGGAGGAGGGAAAGCAGAAGGGAGGATCCAGGAAAGGCTCATTAAGCTAAGATTTGAATTACCTTTTTAAGAAGGCTAAGAAAGGTAAGATGTAGAAGTGAGGAAGGAGAGAATTTAAGCCACAGAGCACAATCAGCGAACAAATATGGAGCTAGGATGGACTGTCTTGTGTCCCAGGTAAGAACTAGGTGATGTAGAGTCTTCCAGGCTAAGATGGAGGCAGAGTAGAAGGAAGGGCCACATACTTCTCAAAACTGACTAATACAAAGTGCCTCAAAAAGACAAAAATCAACATCAGATGAGTGAAGAGGCTCTGCCACAGGGTACAGTCTTGAAGGTAGGAAGTTTTAGGACATTTCCGTACTATATGGGGTAAAACTAAACCTACCAAAATATGAACTGACCACCCCTCCCCCACACCACATACCTTAAAAGAGTCAGAGAGAGGCTCGAGGCAATCTCTAAACTCTTGGGAGCTGACTGAGGGGACCACAGACTTATCTCTGAGGACAGCACAGGGCCTTAGTGGCAGGGCATGGGACCTGAAGTTGGGGAGAACTGAGTGTAGAGCTCAGAGCACCAGCACAGAGAGAAGGCAGATACAAGGGATACTGGAAAAATAGCCTCAGGGCAAGACTCTTTAAAGCCCACTATTTTTTTATGCATTTGATTTATTAAATTAGCAAATAATTATAACATACATATGATCTGTGTATTACATGCCTCACTCAGACGTCTGGCCATGAAGAAAAGATAATGTACAGATTAAAAAAGGAACACAACAATGGCTACCAACATGAAGAAACTGCAATCTACAAGTACCAAACAAAATATACTCCTATGGAAAAATCCTCTGACCCAGGATAACTACTATGGTGAATAGGAACAGGCTACAGAGGCTACAACAGAAAGTGACAAACAAGGAAACACATCCAAAGTTTCCAATAAAAATGGAAAATGGTTACAAATACTCAAGGAACTCAAAATGTACTTCAAGAACCAAGAAAGATAGAAGAAATATAAATATGGAAAGAAATGTGGGAAAAAGAAATGAAAACAATTAAAAAAGAAAATAATAGTTTAAAAGACAGAATCTCCCACTTGGAAAAAGGACAGAAATCACATGAAGTAATAAGGAAATTAGAGACCAGAAATGACCTGCTGGAAGCCATGAAAAGCAGGATAGACCAAACTAAAAAGGAAAAATCAAAAGATAATATCTCAAAATCATTCTTTAAAGGCTAGAATGGGGTAAGTAGAAGCTAATTATTTCACAAGACAGCAAGAATTAATAAAGCAAAGTCAAAAGAATGACAAAATGAAAGGAAAAATGAAATATCTCATTAAGAAGACAACTGATCTTGAAAACATATCTAAGAGAGACAATTTGAGAACAATTGGTCTACCAGAAAACCTGGAAAAAATAGAAGCCTTGACATTATATTACAAGAAATTATCCAAGAAAAATGCCCTAATATTCTTGAACAAGAGGGCAAAATAGACATTGAAAGAGTTCATAGATCACCCTCTACATTAAATCCTCAAAAGACAACCCCCAAGGACTGTAGTTGCCAAATTCAAGAACTTCCAGGCAAAGAGAAAAATGTTGCAAGAAGCAAGAAAGAGACAATTCAGATATTAAGGAGCCCCAGGCAGTATTATACAAGATCTGGCACCTTCTACACTAAAGGATGGCAAGGCTTGGAATATGATATTCACAAAGGCAAGAGAACTGGACCTAAAACCAAGGATCACCTACCCATGAAAACAGACTATATACTTCCAGGGGAAAGTATGGGCATTTAACAAAGTAGAAGATTTCCAAGTATCCCTAAAGAAAAGACCAGAAATAAAAGAAAAATTTGATGTCCAAATATAAAATTCAAGAAAAACATGAAAAGGTAAACAAGAAAGATGGGAAAAAAATTTTAAAGGCTTCAGTAAGGTCAAATTGTTTATATTCCTATAGGGAAAAATGATATTCATAACTCTCAAAAATTGTTTTCACTATCACAGTAGATAGATGCATAGGCAGAGGTTGGGATACTAAGTGGTTCATGATAATATGTACATTTTGAAAAAAAGAGAGGGGGAATACAAGATGACACCAAGAAAAACTTGAAGGAAGAAGAAAAAAGGATAAATTATACCACATAAAGAGGTGTATGGGAGGATGAGGGGAAGAATACTATTATAAGAAGGAGAAGAAGAGAGTAGTAATAGTGGTAATACTTAAATAGTACTCTCACTGGAATCAATTCTGAGACAGAAGAGCACCTAGATTCATTGGGGAATAGAATTCTATCTTACCCTACAGAGAAGTAGATGGGAACTAAGGAGTGGGGAGGTGAGTATCAAAAGTTATGAAATGGGAAGGAGAAGGGCATTTAATAGAACTTAAAGAAAAATAATAGGGGGATAAGAAGGGAGGGACGGGAAGGGAAGTAAAATAAGAGTGGGGATTAGGGAGACTGATTAAAAGCAAACACTGGTGTAAAAGAAAATAGTGAAAGAAGAAAGGACTTGAATAAAAGAAGAAATCAAAATGATGGGGAATACACAGGTGGCCACCATAACTCTGAATGTGAACAAAATGAACACACTCATAAAGTGGAAACAAATAGCAGAGTGGATTAGAAACCAAAATCCTACCATATGTTGTCTACAAGAGACACACATGAGGGAGGCAGACACACACACAGGGTAAAGGTAAGAGTCTGGAGCAAAATTTATTGGGCATCAACTGAGAAAAAGGAGGGAGTTGCAATCATGATATTTGACAAAGCCAAAGCAAAAATAGATCTGACTAAAAGAGATAGGAAAGGTAATTGCATCCTGATAAAAGGTAGTATATAGACAATGAAGAAAAAGCAGTACTCAACATGTATGCACCAAATGGTATAGCATCCAGATTTTTAAAAGGGAAATTATTTCAGCTTAACAAGGATAGTAAAACTATACTAATGGGAGACATAAACCTTCCTCTATCAGATCTAGATAAATCAAACCAAAAAATAAATAAGTAAAAGGTAAGAAATGTGATTGAAATCTTAGAAAAATTAGAATTAATAGATATATAAAGAAAAATAAATAGGGACAAAAAAGAATACACCTTTTTGGCAGCACATGGTACATTCACAAAGATTGACCATGTACAACAGCATAAAAAACAAGGCAAACAAATGCAAAAAAGAAATAATAAATACAACTTTTCAGATCTTAATGTAATAAAAATTATTATAACTAAGGGTAGATGGAGAGGCAAATCAAAAATTAATTCAAAATTAATACTATGATTCTCCAAAATTGGTTGGTTAAAGAACAAATTATAGAAACAATTAATAATATCATTGATGAAAATGATAATGAGACAAGATATAAAAATCTCTGGGATGTAGCCAAAGCAGTTCACAGGGAAAAAATTTATATCCTTGTGTCATATATCAATAAATCAGAGAGGGAAGAGGTCAATGAATTGGGCATGCAAATTAAAAAAAAAAAACTAGAACAAATTGAAATCCCCCAGATAAAAATTAGAAATCCTAAAAATCAAAGGAGAAATGAATAAAAATGAAAATAAAAGAACTATTGAATTAATAAATAAGACTAGAATCTGATACTTCTAAAAAACAAATAAAATGGATAAATTACTGGTTAGTCTAATAAAAAAGGGAAAGAAGAAAATCAAATTAGCAGAATCAAATATGAAAAGGGTGACCTCATTTTTAATGAAGAGGAAATTAAGGTAATTATAAAAAACTATTTTTCCCAATTATAGCACAATAAATGTGGTAATCTAGGTGAAATGGATTAATATTTATGAAGATATAAATTTCCTAGGTTAATAGAAGAATAGAAAACTTAAATAACCCCATATCAGAAAAAGAAATAGAAAAAGCCATCAAAGAACTCCCTAAGAAAAAAACCCCAGGGCCAGATGAATTCACAAGTGAATTCTATCACACATTTAAAGAATTAATCCAAATATTATACAAACTATCTGACAAAATAAACAAAGAAGGAGTTTTACCAAATTTCTTTTATGACACAAATATAGTATTGATTCTAAAGTGAGGCAGATCAAAAACAGAGAAAGAAGGCTACAGAACAATCTCCTTAATGAACATAGAGGCAAAAATCTTAATTAGAATACTATCAAAAAGACTCCAGCAAGTAATCACAAGGATTATTCACTATGACCAGGTAGGATTTCTTCTGGGAATGCAAAAATGGTTTAATATTAGGAAAACCATTCACATAATTGATCATATCAACAAGTAAACCAACAGAAATCACATGATTATCTCAATAGATGCAAAAAAAGTCTTTGACAAAATAAAACAGTCATTCCTATTGAAAACATTAGAAAGTATAGGAATACATGGGCCTTTCCTCAAAATAATAAATAGTATATATCTAAAACTATCAGTAAGAACCATCTGCAATGGGGAAAAGTTAGAAGCTTCCCAATAGATCAGGAGTAAAGCAGGGATGCCCATTATCACCTCTATTATTTAACATTGTACTAGAAACACTAGCAGTAGCAATCAGAGAAGAAAAAGAAATTGAAGGGATTAAAATAGGCTATGGAGAGACTAAACTATCACTCTTTGCAGATGATATGATGGACTGCTTGAAGAATCCTAGAGAATCAACCAAAAAAAGCTAGTGGAAATAACAACTTTAGCAAATTTGCAGGATACAAAATGAACCCACATAAATCATCTGCATTTCTATATATCTCCAACAAAACTCAGCAGCAAGAGTTAGAAAGAGAAATTCTATTTAAAATCATCCTAGACAATATAAAATATTTAGGAATCTATTTGCCAAGACAAACATAGGAATTATATGAATACAACCACAGAACATCTTCCACAAATTTAAAACTAGATTTAAATAATTGCAAAAAGATATATTGCTTATGGGTAGGATGAGCTAACATAATAAAAATGACAATCCTAACCAAATTCACTTACTTATTCAGTGCCATTCCTATCAAACTACCAAGAAACTTTTTTTACTGAATCAGGAAAAAATATAACAAAATTTATTTGGAAGAACAAAAGATCAAGAATATCAAGGGAAATAATTTTAAAAATGTGAAGGAAGGTGGCCTAGTAATACCAGATCTCAAACTATATTATAAAATACTGGTCATCAAAACAATATGGTACTGGCTAAGAGACAGAAGGGTGGATCAATAGAACAAATTATGCATAAATGTCCTTAGCAAGATAGTATACAATAAAACCAAAGATCCCAGCTTTGGGTACAATAACCATACTGTTTGACAAAAACTGCTGAGAAAATTAAAAAATAGTATGAGAGAGATTAGGTCTAGAGCAACATCTCACACCCTATACCAAGATAAAGTTTGAATGTGTAAATGACTTAAATATAAAGAAGGAAACTATAAGTAAATTGGGTGAACATAGAATAGTATGCCTGTCAGATTTATGGGAAAGAAAAGAATTTAAGACCAAGGAAGAAATAGAAAACATTATAAAATATAAAATGAATAATTTTTATTACATTAAATTAAAAAGGTTTTGTTCAAATAAAACCAATGTAAACAAAATTAGAAGAGAAATAACAAATTGGGGGAAAATATAACAAAAATCTCTGACAAAGGTCTGATTTCTCAAATTTAAAAGGAGTTAAATCAATTGTACAAAAATCAAGTCATTCCCCAATTCATAAATGGCAAAGGACATGAATAGCACATAAAAAAAATCTTTAAAAAGCACATAAAAATCTAAATCTCTTATAATCAGAGAAATTCATATCAAAACAACTCTGAGGTACCCCTTCACACCTAGCAGATTGGCCAGTATGACAGCAAAGGAAAGTAATAGATGTTGGAGAGGATGTACCAAAATTGGGACATTAATGCATTGCTGGTGGAGTTGTGAATTGATCCAACCATTCTGGAGGACAATTTGGAACTATCCCCAAAGGGTGATAAAAGACTGTCTGCCCTTTGATCCAGCCATAGCACTGCTGGGTCTGTACCCCAAAGAGATAATAAGGAAAAATACATGGGCAAGAATATTCATAGCTGTGCTTTTTGTGGTGGCAAAAAATTGGAAAATGAGGGGATGATCTTTTATTGAAGAATAGATGAACACATTGTGGTATCCACTGGTGATGGAATATTATTGTTCTGAAAAGAATAATGAACTGGAGTGGTTCTTTGTGAACTGAAATGACCTCCAGGAATTGATACAGAGTAAAAGGAGCAGAGGAGTAAAAGGAGAACATTATACAGAGAGACTGATACACTGTGGTACAATCGAATGTAATGGACTTCTTTACTAGTATCATTGCAATGATAAAGGACAATAATGAGGGACTTATGATAAGGAATGCCATCCACATCCAGAGACAGAACTGTGGGAGTAGAAACACAGAAGAAAAACATTTCCTTGATCATATGGTTCAATGAGGATATGATTTGGAATGTAGACTCTAAATAATCACTTTATTGCAAATATGAATAATATGGAAATAGGTCTTGATCAATGATACATGTAAAACTTAGTTGAATTGGCTATGGGAGGGGGAGGGAGAATGTGAGGGGAAAGAATATGAATCATGTAACCATGGAAAAATAAAAATTAATTAATTAATTTTTAAAAAGAAGTTGGTGATAGAACCAGATATTAGAGTATGTGGAAAATAAGTTATTAGAATCCTGCAAAGACTGGAAGGGGTTATATGTTATGAAAGGCTTTACATAAAATAAAAAGCTTATGTAAGACACAGAATCCAAATGAGTTGATCATCTAATCTATATTCATAATGTTTCCACTACTTCTTACTATTTCATTTTTGGATATTTCACTTCTGCTTCCCTTTGATTTTCACTTTGGCTCCTAGCTCTACCCTCCAGGAACAAACAAAACTGATATGTTCTTTTTTTTCCATTTGACAGCTTTTCATATACTTGAACACAGCTCTCTCATATGCTATACGTTATTATCACTCAGGCAACACAATTACCTTCAATCTTTTTTTTTTATAAACCCTTACCTTCCGTCTTAGAGTCAATACTTTGTATTGGCTCCAAGGCAGAAGAGTGGTAAGGGCTAGGCAATGGGGGTCATGTGACTTGCCCAGGGTCACACAGCTGGGAAGTGTCTGAGGCCAGATTTGAACCTAGGACCTCCCATCTCTAGTCCTGGCTCTCAATCCACTGAGCCACCCAGCTGCCCCTATCTTTCATGTTTTCTGGAAAGAGATAGTGCAACATGATGGACCACACCATCCATCTCAATTCGGGCTTGGTTCAGGTTGCTCCCAGAATTTAGAATAAGCCTGGTTTACAACAGCTCAGTGATATTACCAAACTCGGGTACAAGGTTTTCTTGTAGGGTCCTTGGTCTGATCTATTACTTTAAAAGAGAAATGTCACTTTGCCATGAAAATATACTCCACTTGCTTTTCATTTAGCACTTCTCTTTTCTGACCTCCTCAGCTCTACAGAAGTGTTATATACTTGATAAGAAGACCCACAAATAACTTCTGAAAATGAAGACTTTTTCTATCACAGGAGGTGCTTGGCAGCCGTCAGTGACAACTCTTTCTTCCAGTAGTTTTTGCTGCTCGTTTGCAGGCTCTGGGGTTTCTTGCCAAAATGTATTTACCCTAAGTGAAGAAGAGTCTTAATAAGACTGTAACTAAAGACATCCTTACTGATTTATTCAGAAGGAAAGGAAGCACAATGTCCTGAAGTGAGTGGGTAGCAAAAGTCAGATCAAGACATATCTGAAGGATATGAGAGGAAAGTGTGAGGACATAAAGTTCATATAAATCATTTGTCATTTCTCCATTCCTGAAACCCCACAGGACATGACTGTTGTGATGGAAATGCATCTTAACCATCTTCTGCCTTGCTGTTATGGTTCCCTCCAAACCAAAACCAGACTCAAAATCTCAAAATAGGACCTCTTGAACTTGACTCTTTTTTAATTCCTCTCTTATCCTGGTATAGTTTTGGAAGGGGACCATTGAAGCCATTGAAATGATATCATATTTCTTCCCTGCAATCCATGCGTGTGCCTCCCCATGTTCCACGCAAATAATAACTTCCACCTTCTGTAACAAGGGAATCACTTTAAAAGACTGATATATATTAATTTAAGGTCGCCAAGGAATTCAGCTATGTAATTCCTAAATGAAAAACTCAAGTCAGCCGTCAGCCTTTTTTGGAGTTTAATTACAATAGGAGGAAGAAAGGAATTAGAGATAGAGAGAGAGAAAAGGGAGAGAAGGGAATAGGGTTTAAATACCCCTTCTGTTTAGGCTGGGCCAAAAGGCCCAAGCCCTTAGAGAGTTGGGGCAAAGAAAAGAGATCAGTCCCTATTACTCACGTGACCAAAATGGAGAAACAGTCTCAGAGGCCCCCACCTTCAGCTTCCTTCAGAGCAAGCTTCTCAGAGCCCACACGAACTACACCGACCAAAACCTCCAACCCCCCTGGAGTCTTCAGACCCCCTATCTTTAAGGAAACCATCCAAGTTCCTCCCCTCAGTTCTCCCATCTACCAATCACTGTTCATCAATTTTCCCGTGCCAATGGAGGCTCTAGCTTAACCCAGGACCGCCCAGAGGTTTCTGGCTTTTGCACATGTCTGTTGAAGGTCATATTTTCAAATGATTAAATCTTTACTCCTTTGCTACAGCCCTTTCTAAATCCTGTTAACCTGAGTAGGGTAGAGATTGGAATAATTAAATTTTGATCTAGACTGCAGCCCTTACTCAATCCTATTAGGACTGAATAGGGTGGAGATTTATTCCAAGTATCTCCATTGTATCAATTCTAAAATCAATCAAGACTCAAAGAAATTCCTGTTCTATGCTTAAGCATAGGTCAAAGTCCTTTCCATTGTTCAGCAAAGGGTTTCTGTCCTAAAGTAATCTTAAGAAGGGAAGAGAAGGAACCTCCCATGTCAATGGGGTTCCCATTCCAATAGACTATCAGTAAGAAATTTTCCAAGTATGAAATATCCCAATGGTGAAATTTCCAACATTTATAAGTCTAAGGAAATTTGAGGTTTACACTTCTAAAAATTTGTCCCTTCAAGTCCATCAATTAGAGAACAACTAAAAAAAATCATGGTGCATGTTGGTGATAGAATACTATTGTTCTATTAGAAATGATGAGCAAAATAATTTCCAGAAAAACTGAAAAGATCTACATGAATTGATGCAGAGCAAAATAAGCAGAAGCGTGAGAACATTGTACACAGTAACAGAAATATTGTATAATGATGGACTGTGAAAACTTGGCTACTCTCAGCAATGCAATGATCTGGGACAATCCTGGAAGACTTATGACAGGGAATGCTATCCACATCCAGAGAAAGAACTGTTGGAGTCAGATGGGCGTGTACCAAAGCATACTATCTTTCACAAGTGAATTTATGGCTCTATTTTGGGGTTTTGGTTTTGTATGAGTGTACTACTATAACAATGACCAAGACACAAGTATATTTTGCAGGATAATAAAAAAATTAAAATGTATTCCTTCCTCAAAGTATAGAATTGGTTGTCACAAATTCTGTGAAGTATTCCTTTATCCCTTGTCAAATGTCCAGATAACATATTACTCTTTTTATGTACATATCATATATATTACAGTTGTGTCCCTGTCTTATCCATGACATGACATGGGGCAGGAGAAGGACTGTTGGCATTGGAGTCAGAGAACTTGAGCTTAAATGCTGTTGCTATCACTTACTATCTGTATGACTTAGGTTAAGTTAGTTAATCTGTATTAGTTGTCTCATCTGTAAAATTAGGATGTTTGACCAGATGACCTCTGAAATATCCTCTAATTCTAAACTTATGATATTATGATCTCCATCACACCAATTAGACTGTAAGTTCCATTGTGGTTATGATTGTTTGGTGGTTAGTGTTGTGTTTATTTTTCAGTCATTTTCAGTTGTGTTCAACTATTTAGGAACCCATCTGGGGTTTTCTTGGCCAAGTTATTGGAATGATTTCCCATCTCTGGCTCACTTTACAAATGAGCAAACTGAGGAAAACTGGAGTGAGTGCCTTATCCAGGATCACACATCTAGTAACTGTCTGAGGCCAGATTTGAACTTAGGTCTTTCTGATGCCAAATCTTGCCACTTTATCCACTGTGCCACCTCATTATCTCATTTAAATAGCCCTAGAACCTAGCACAGTGCCTTGCACCAAGTAAGTATTTAATCAGTATGTTTTGGATTAAATTATAGGTTATTACTATATGTCAAATTAGTGCTAGGAATGCCTGTACTTTGAGGTATGGATCTTACTCATTTCATTCAATCTTTTATTGTTAATGCTTGTGGATGGAAACTAACTTTGACCTAGCACACATTGGTCTCTGAGATTTATCAACTAATCCTTGCTTGAAAAGAAGAGGAAGAGGAGTAGAGATTAGAGAAATACAGGAAATAGTCCAGTGAATGTGAGTTTATGAAATGCAGTAGCTGCAGGTACTCATTTTCTATCATCTCTGCTTTTGCTTTGAAGTCATAATCCATAGAAGATTAGGGAGACTGATGAGAAATCAAAGGAATTGTTTTTGAATCTGGGCTCAGCCATTTACTACCTATGTAACCTTGGCCAATGCACTAAACATTTAGGGCTATTTTGACTCTTGTAGAATTAGTGGTTTGCAGTAGATGATCCTTAGCATTTTTCAACTCTAAGTCTATGATTCTAACAGATTCCAGTTTCATCACTCAAGGAGAAGACAAGAGACCTAGGTTATCTTACCCATGTGCCCTTAATTAAATCACCTCATACCTGTGGGCTTCAGTTTCCCTGCTTAGCAATTGGAGAATACCTTTGCCTACCTGTCAGATGATTTCTGTGAGATAAATTATTGAAAAATATTCATCTCCGTCTCCTGGTTTCCTTTAAGTCCCAACTAAAACCCCACCTTTTATAGGAAGCCTCTGCCCAATCCCTCTTAATTCTAGTGCCTTCCCTCCATTAATTTGTATATGGTACATAGCTTGTTTATATACATTTGTTTATTTGCTTGTTTCCCCCATCAGATAGTGAGTTCCTGAGAGCAGGGACTGTCTGCTGTCTTTCTTTGTATCCCCCGTGGTTAGCACAGTATGGCACAGAGTGGGCACCTAAAAATGTTTATTGACTCTCTGTGAAGTGATATATGTATAAAATAGTATTTCATAATTTCTGATCCTTTTTTTTGTACTATTTGTGAAGAAAGACTTTGCTAAGAAAACCAATGGTGTAAGTGAACTTATAAGGGTAAATTCAAGGGTTAAGACAAAAAAATATTCCTATACTTGGCAGAATGTATGTTCACATACACAATGAATGCGTGATTACAAATGAGTCAGCTAGCCGTTAAAGGAGACCCAATGGGATTTTTATTGGCAACATTCTATTAGAAACTATTTTCCTTCCTTTATGTGTTTGAAAATAATAAATCTCTATTTTTAAAAACATTTTGAATTTTAGAGTTTCATGTTCAGCTATTCATCTCCCACATCTATCACCAAGTTAATCTGAATTAGTGAAGTTTTAGTGTATTATTTCTGCTCTTGGTTAAGGTAGTTGCCAGCCTGGCAAACCGTGACCTCTTAAATCTGCTTATTATGTCACAGCTGGCTATTTGCATATGATGAGTTGGTGTACTAAAACATAGGAGTAGCATGCTGATGCAATACTCGATGCTGGTCCTAGGCTTGAGCTAGTTATAATCAACTCTCCATTATCCATAATAATAGAGGAGAGAAAAGATGGAAAATCCCCAAATGACTTACATTAGCCTGGCGTTGACACTGGAGGATAAACATGTCTGATCATTTGGAAATTCATTTCAAACAAAAAGGGGAAGACTTCTGGTGGAGAGAAACAGCAGGGAAGTGGGGCTTTAGGGGCGGAAGTTGTGAGTGAGCCCCTCCGGAAGTGGACCAGCCCCTCCGGAAGTGGACCAGCCCCTCATTCAGATGGACCCTCTATAAAAGCCAGCGAGGTTTATTACTGGTCGTGGAGACTCTGTCTTGTGATACTCCTTGAGCAGAATCTTAAACTATTGAAGGAGAGAGAGCAGATACCGTGCCCTCCCCATGGGGCTATTTCTGCGTGTTTCTGTGCTGGATATTCATGTCTGGGACTCCTTGCTGGCTGCCTTTGTCTGGGTGTCCCTGGGTGTCCCAGCTTGCTTCCTTGTGTTCCATGGAGGAGTCATGAGTGAGTCTATGCAAGTGAGATGCCTGAGGTTTACAACTCCACGGATAGCACAGGGATTTGGTAACGACTTGAGGATAAAAAGAGTACCTTACTTCCCTGGGGATGTCAAGATGATTAAATGATATATTTGTAAAGCATTTAACTTGAGGCAGCTAAGTGGAGCAATGACTAATGTGTCCATCCTGGAATGAAGAAGACTCCTCTTCCTGAGTTCAAATAAGTCCTCAGATACTTACTAGCTGTGTGACCTTGGCCAAATCATTGAACTCTACTTACCTCAGTTTCTTCTTCTGTAAAATGAGCTGGAGAAGGAAATGCAAAGTGAATTTGCCAAGAAAATCCCAAATGAGATGACAAAGAGTTGTTCATGACTGAAAAGAACTAAACAAAGTGTTTAGCCCAGTGTCTAGCATATAATAGGTGCTATATAAATGCTAGGAATTACTGTTATTGTTATTATTATTATCCTGATATGATAGTGATGAATCAACATCACAGGGTTAGCAATAATTGTGTGCTTAAGCCCTTCCCTCTTTTCCAGGCATATCCCTCTGAGCATTAAGATATTCTGATAAGTAGAGCAAGTTTTATTTATTTTTTTGAATGGAAAAATTTCACTTAATTAATTGTTAGAATATTTTTCCATGGTTTTAGGATTGGGTTCTTTCCCTCCCTTCCTTTCTCCCAACAAGTAGACCAAGTTTTAGAGGAAGTGATGATCTATTTGATATGAGTCAATGCTGAATTTATAAGAAGTAGCCTTAAATCTCACCACTTTTATTACTAGCTTTATGCCCCTTAGATAAGTCCCCTAAAGTCTCTGCTCTTCTGTAATATGGGGACATTAACACCGTTAATAGCCACCCACTTCCCACGTATGTGATAAGGAAAGAAAACACATAGCCAACCTTAGAGTGCTACATAAATGTGATTTCTTTTTTTTATCACTCTACAGCCTGACCTGGCTAAGATTGCCTCAGGCTACTTCATGCTGAGAGAAGACCTTTGTACTTGGCAGCCTGATGCAAAACACCACTTTTCAAGGGAGCTGTCCTCAGAAAAACTTTCTCTGTAGCAACATAAATGCTTGGGTTTCCAAGGAGGAATGTGAGATGCATGAAAAAGAGATGTCAAAGGAACAAGAGATCAAGTGATCCAGCGGGGGACACTGTATGCTCTCAACAAACTGGATTCTGAAGTTCTTTCCACAAGTGTCCTTGCATTATGTGACCTTGAACAAGGGTTTTCCTGTTTGCGAAATACAGGACTTGAAATTGCCATTGCCTAAGGATCCTCTCAGCATGATCATTTTAGGGTGAGGGAGACGACCTAGTATAACATTGGTGTGTTGGACTTGGAGTCAGAAGGTCTTGAACTCAAATCCTACCTCACAGGCTTAGATAGATGATCCTCAACAAATCACTTAATCATTCTCAATCTCTATTTCCTCATCTGTGAAGGGGGGTAATAGTTTCATCTCCATGAAGGAAAGGAATCAAATAAAGTTATGTGTTTGAAGCCCTTTAATAACCTTAAAATCATATATAAATGTCTAATGTTTTTTTTTTCATTTTCACATTTTGGGATAAGATTTAATGTGTTGCATTAGTTTAATTCTATTATTCACAATTTATTTTGGATGTCACATCAATCTAACGAGTTTTCTCTAATAAGCAAAAAAAAATCACCATATGTGATATTAACATTTGTTTATTTCTAATATGTGTATAACCTGGTGGAACTGTTTGTCAACTGGGAGAGGGGAGGGAGACAACATGAATCATGTAATCTTGGGAAACTTATATGGAAATTTGTTACTGGAATAAAATAAAGAAATTTTTAAAAAATTTTATTTCTAAAACCATAGATTCATATTAATGATGACATTTTTTGTTACTGTTTTTTATGACTACTAGATAATGTTTTTTCATGCTGTCTGCATACAACTGCAAGCAATTTCATGCAGTAATACCATCTATATGACTGCTTCCAATTTCATGTAGCCCATTAGCATCCACGATTTCTTTGGAAAACAGGGCATGTCAAAAGCTTAAATTATCATTGTTTTCACCTTCACTAAGAATCTGTTCTAGGGTGTAGCTAAGTCATGCATGCATACATTCAGGTTCACCATTTTGAAAAGGGCCAAACTGAAATGGTTGTACCTCGTGGATGAATTCTCTGTAGCAAGCCCATTTTAGATTCTTTATGCCTCGTGAGCTTGACAACACATCAAGAGAAACTGATTTTGGAAAACACAGATTGTTTTTGAACCCCTACTGAGAGTTGCTTTTGACTAATTATTTTTTGACATTGAGCATTTTGCAGCATTTATGCCTTACATAGGGAAAAAAAAAGCTTTGCCTTGATTGGAGAGAATGTTTTCTCAGCCTGACTTTTTTTAGTATAATCTCTTTGAGATATTTGGGCAAAGTGTCTGGTTGCAGTTTTGCTATTTTGTATAATACTTAGTTTAGGTTGAATCTGGGAAACTGCCTTTATGGACCACATACATTCTCTGTAACATAGATCCCAATTCAGATCTTTTATATAGATCTTTATGTTTAAATAGACCTACATAAACCTCCTCAGGATGTTATACTTCACTAGTGCAATCCTTATGACATTTACATAAGCTTGCAGAAACCTTTCTAAAATGATGGAAAAATTTGCTCTGTAATTTTTAATATTCATAAAACTAGCAAGAAAGAGGTAAGGGAAATTTAAATTTCTTACATGTCCCGTAATCAAGTTTGCATTGTGGAATAAAATATAGACTAAGATGTCATGGCCTATAGAAGGTTTTTATTAAATTACATTAAACAGAGGCTTTTTTCAAAAGAAAGCTTTGCTCATTTTTCCACTCCATTTTTTTCATTTCCACATTATATCTCATAAACATGGGATGGGAAATTATCCTCTTCAACCATGCTTCCCAGATTAACTTTAGTAAAAGAAGAGAACAGAGCATTTTGCTATTGGCATACCGATTGCATGCTTGGTTTATAGGACCAACATTTATTGAGTGCCTTTTATGAGCCCAGCATGATATCAAAGTCCCTAGAAACCATGTCATTTGCTTGAAGAAAAAAATAAGCCTACATGAAGCAGAGAATGTGAAAAATGACAGGTGATATGTCAAGGAGGCTAATTCTAAATATCCAGAATCCCTGAATCAATGGCACAGCTATGTCCATAAGTATGAGAGGCTCAGCAAATCCTCTAACCAGATTCAATTCTTGGTATCTCAGGCTTTGAGAGTTTACTGGCTCCAGGTTATTAGAAAATCTAGACAGTAGCACCCAAAGGGGAGTCTTCATGGAGATTGTCCTGTAAACTACTCAGCTACACTTTCTTTTAAAAAAAAATTGCTTTGTTCCATCTATGTGTTTTAAATTGAAATTAGAGTACAGAAATCAGTTTGATACTAATGAAGATGTAGGGGAAAAGATGTCTTTTTTTCTATTAAGCAGAAATAGAATTTCATGCATTCATATTACTAAATATCTAATCCTAATTGCCACAGAAGATAGCACACAGAGTTCTAAGAAAATAACACTGCCTCTTTCCTACTTTACTAATAAGACTCATATCCATCCATGGAGAGAAACTCTATAGCTTCATCTCTATTCTTCATTAATATTAAATTAATATTCATTAATTTAAAATAAAAGAACCTGAGTCAAAGTCTCTGCCTCTCTGATTGGAGGCTGGGGCCATGAACTCCAAACCTCCCTTTAAGGAGGGAGCTCATCCCATTCACATTCACAGTTTCCTATCATTATTTATTTTCCCCTACCCAATTTTCTTTTGTTTTTTTTCTAGTCTTTATTTTTTCCTACCCTTCCTCAAAAGCCCATTTTGCTTCTAACTGCTGCCTCCCTTAAGCCAACTCCCTTTTATCATCCCCATTTTTCTTATCTGCTACTCCTCCTATTTCCCTATTTAGTTAGATTTCTATACATATTTAGTAGGTGTGTATGTGTATAGACACATACTTATTTAGTCTTCCCTCTTTTGAAATAATTTTTCCTTTATAATTTCTTAAAAATATGATGAATAAACTCTTTTTTTAATCATGGCTTTCAGGTAGTCTAATAATTGCTAAATTGCCTCTCCAGGATCTACTAACCATGTCAGTTATTTGTCTGAAAAAGATATTTCATATTTCCTTCAATTTTTTTTCATTCTTTTGACTTCATTTTATTGTTTCTTGATGCCTTATGGAGATATTAGCTTCTATATGCCCAATCTTAAATTTAAAGAATTATTCAGTGAGATTTTGTACTTTTTTCTATTTGCTCAATATTTTTTAGGAGTTTTTTCATCTTTAAAATTTTGTGTTTCCTTTACCATCAGGCCAATTTTGTTTTTTATGTTTTATTTTCTTCAGTATTATTTTCTTTAGTATAAAAGTCTTAAATTTTATCAAGTTGTTCATTCTCATGAAGTAATTTTCTTGCCTCACTATCATTTCTTTTCCTGATTTTTTTCCTCTCCACTCTTGTCTCTTTAATTCTTTTAGGAATTCTTGTTGAGCTTGGGTCCCATTAGCAATTTTCTTTGAGACTCTGCTTATTTTCACATTGTCGTCATCTGAGATTGGTCTTGGTCTTTTCTGACACCATAGTAATTTTTAGGTCAACTTCCTTTTTATTGTTGTTGGATTTTGCTCATTTTCCCCCACCTCTTTATCAACTTTGAACTTTACATCTGAGTTGGGATCTGCTCTCCTTTAAGTGGGTCATCATTTTTCCAAGCATCATCCTTTTTCATGCTGCTCTTTTTAGATCTAGTTCTAGGAGTCTTCAGGGTTCCTGAGATTTTGTGATCCTCAGAGAGGTATGTTTACCGCCTTCATGGTCTGTGCTCTGGTCTTTACTAAGGAAGGGTGACTACTCCCTTGAAGCTGCAACCATTAGCACTTCTCTTGACCCTAGAATTCTTATCAGGACTTATTGTTTCTCTGTAGCTACAAGTGCTAGACTGTGGGTTCTTCTGCTGGCAAACTTCACATTATTTCTATATATTCTCACCTGTACTCTACAACTTATAGAATATCACAATTAACTTCTAAACATATATATAACAGCCTTTGCAATCCAAAGTAATTAGCTAGCTTCGTGGCAGCTCATCCAAGTAGCCATGGCATATTGGAATCATATGGGGCACCATCTCCAATACTCTCCATATAGATCCTTATACCCTTTTCTCTAAAGCAATAGTGTTAAATATACACTGTTCACTAAAGTGCAGCATAATGACAAGCAAAAAAAAAGGCAAAATAGCAGAATGAGGTTTGCAAGTAAAGGCTGGTTTAAAAAGTAGATCTTTATTGTTGAAGGAAGCTACACACATTTATTCATGCTGAGAAGCTATGTATTGGGCATTTTAAAGGTGTGAACAGTTAAGGAGGAAAGCATGAAAAAATTGGAAAATCAGAAAAGCTGGATTTGGGGGACCCAGTAAAAGTAAGTTGGTTAGGGTTTTATCATAGGTGATCACTGTGAGGTAATATAGATATAGATGGAGGAATTGGATCACTTGATGGAAAACACTTAATGATGGATTTAATATTTTAGACATGATACAATGAATGATAGGGAGCTGTGGTAGATTTTTTATTAATTGGATGATAAGAGGAATGTATTTTTTGAGAAAGATTATCTTTTAGGCCCTGTGCTAAATGGACTAGAATCAGAAGAGACTGGCAAAACACAATTACAGTAATCCAAATGTAGAATGGTGAAGACCTGGGCAAGAAGGATGGCCTTGGAAAAGGTGAGAAAGTATCAAATGCAGGAGACCTTGTAGAAACATAATAAGAAAGGCTTGACTTTGGATTAGTTATAAAACACAAATAAGACAGAATTATCAAAGAGGTCAAAAGGCATTGTGATTAATGGTGTGATATTTATTGGGAAAATGGTGGGATTGAAGAACAGGGGATATGGAAGGTTTTATAGCAGGGAAAGGAGGAGTTGAAGGGAGAGAGGGAATATGGCTGCCAGTGAGGTAACAGGAGAGAGATGCCCCCTGCTGAGAGGCTATATTTTGAAAAATGGGGTTCCTGAGAAATGGGCCACTAATGATAGCCTGAGGGGACATCTTCTATATAGACTGATGTTGCAGATACCCCAGAGCAGGTAAACACGGACCCTCCTGAGGGACAAGCCTCCCCCCAGACCAAGGTCACCCTTCAGGGGTCCAATAAGGACAGTTTATAGTTGAATGACTGTCCTGAGATTCAGCTCCCTCTATGTCCCCTGAAATGTTAGTCCTCTTATCTGACTATGATATTCAAATAAAGACAAATTTTAATTACAAGTTTGGATTGTGGAGGTATTAGGGAAGAGGGAAGAGGAATTTCCCTAGATGAGATTTGAGTCTCTCTCAGCTTTTGAGCTGAGACCAGGCCTCACAGGCTGGTGGAGGGTTTCCTTTATTCCTATCTATGCTAATCTGTACTAACTTTCTTAATTTCAAAAGTCTTAGCAGTACACAGCAAGAGGAAGAAAAGTTCTGACCTTAAGATCTGGTTGGGCCCATCTCTTCAGGCTGACACCCCTAAAGACCGGCCTTACAGTTCAAACTGCTTCCCTTAAGTCCTTTTGTTGATGACAGGATCACAGGAATCCAGGGAGAGCACACAGTTGGGAAAATCAGGAAAATAGAGGCACTTCTATCCAGAGACAGGGAGAAAGCACCTTCCACTTCCAAGGTTAGGAAGGAAGTGCTAGTCAAAAGACCAACTGCCACTCCCAGTTGTCCCTTCCCCCACCAACTGTAAGTCTTGTCAATATCTTCTCTCTCTAACATTCCAACTGCTGTTGGTTCCAACTCCGTGGCAGAAAGTCCAGAACTTGGTTTAGTTTTCCTTTCCACAATGGTTAGAATCATAGAATTTCAGAATTTGAAGAACCTCAGTTTAACTCATTCACAAACATGATTACTTTCTTTAGCAGGGTCAAAATACATATTTTATTAAGCTAAGTGTCTGCCCCATATGCCATTTTGCCTCCTTGATAAAGATTGAAGCTCTTCAGTAATGGGAAGGTCACTAAACTTTCAAGGTAATCCATTCCAGTTCGCGGGAGTTCTGCTTATTGAGGGTGGGGGTGGGGAGGTTCCCATTGAACTCCAGTATATCTATCTCCTTTTAAAAATCCACCTGTTGCCCCTAGCTCAACTATATGAGACTAATCAGAATAAATCTAATATCTCTTCCACATGACAACCATTCAAAATACTTAAAAATGGTAATTAAGAGTAAAATAATTAAATGGAGCTGGGAAAATTGGAAGACAGTATGGGAGAGACTAGGTTTGGATCAGCATCTCACACCCTATACCAAGATAAACTCAGAATGGGTGAATGACTTGAACATAAAGAAGGAAACTATAAGCAAATTAGGTAAACACAGAATGGTATACATGTCAGATCTTTGGGAAAGAAAAGACTAAAACCAAGCAAGAGCTAGGAAAAAAATCACAAAAAAATAAAATCAATAATTTTGAATAAATCAAATTTAAAAGTTTTTGTACAAACAAAAACAGTGCAACCAAAATTAAAAGGGAAACAACAAATTGGGAAATAATCTTCATAACAAAAACCTCTGACAAAAGTCTAATTACTCAAATTTATAAAGAATTAAACCAATTGTACAAAAAGTCAAGCCATTCTCCAATTGATAAATGGGCAAAGGACATGAATAGGCAATTTTCAGTTAAAGAAATCAAAAGTATTAATAAGCACATGAAAAGGTGTTTCAAATTACTTATGATCAGAGAGATGCAAATCAAAACAACTCTGAGGTATCACTTCACACCTAGCAAATTGGCTAACATGACAGCTATGGAAAGTAGTGAATGCAGGAGATGTGGCAAAGTCAGAACATTAATGCGTTGCTGGTGGAGTTGTGAACTGATCCAACCTTTCTGGAGGGCAATTTGGAACTATGCCCAAAGGGTGCTAAAACCGAAAGAGATAATAAGGAAAAAGACATATACAAGAATATTCATAGCTGCGCTCTTTGTGGTGGCAAAAAACTGGAACATGAGGGGATGCCCTTCTATTGGGGAATGGCTGAACAAATTGTGGTATATGTTGGTGATGGAATACTATTGTGTGAATAATACAGTGGAGGAATTCCATGGGAACTGGAACAACCTCCAGGAAGTGATGCAGAGTGAAAGGAGCAGAGCCAGGAGAACGTTGTACACAGAGACTGATACACTGTGGTACAATCAAATGTAATGGACTTCTCCATTAGTGCCAATGCAGTGATCCTGAACAACCCAGAGGGATTTACAAGAAAGAACACTATCCACATTCAGAGGAAAAACAATGGGAGTAAAAACACCGAAGAAAAACAACTGCTTGATTACATGGGTCGAGGGGATATAGCTGGGGATGGAGACTCTAAATGATCATCCTAGTGCAAACTCCAACAACATGGAAATAGGTTCTGATCAAGGACACATGTAATACCCAGTGGAATTGCATGTTGGCTGTGGGAAGGTTGTGGGAAGGGGAGGGAGGGAAATAATGTGATTCTTGTAACCAAGGAATAATGTTCTAAATTGACTAAATAAGTTAATGCAAAAAAATAAAAAAAAAATACAGTGGATATGTTTTTAGGGAGAGAAATGAAAAATTATTTTTAAAACATTTGCTCCCATTATCATTGCAACAACCCAAAAGAAGAGTCCAATAGTAGAAGAGAAAGTAATGCTGTAGAGATAGTTAAAGATCAAGACCATCTAACTATCTATCTGTTTATCTATCTATCTATCTATCTATCTATCTATCTATCTATCTATCTATTAAGCTGCATGGCTAAACAATGCATATTTGAGTACAATCCTCCTTCCTTAAGGTAACATTTACTATTTTTTCATTCTCAATTTGGTATTGTATTTTCTAGCTGCTCTCCATGTCTGGAATGTTCTTTCTCCTCATTGCCACATCCTGGAATTCCCTCATTTCCTTCAAATCCCAATTGAAATTATGCATTCTATAGGAAGACTTTCTTAATCTCTGGATTCTGTTTTTCTCCTGTTCTTATTTTCCTTTTTATCCTTTATATAACTAGTTCATATATATATATATATATATATATGTTTGCTTATTGCCAATTGATTTAGCTTCTTGAGAACAGGGATTGTCTTTTGCTTTTCTTTTTATTCCCAGCACTTAGCCTAGTGCCTGGTACATAATAGGTACTTTGTTAATTCTTGTTGAATGACTATCATATAATACCCTGTCTCAAATAGGTTGAAGGCTGATCAGAGAAGATCTTAAATGTCAAGCCAAAGAGGTTAAGATTTTATTTGATAGGCAAAGGGAATAATTGAAAAAATTTAAGCAGACAAGTTATTGGACATATTTTTTTAACAGCTCCAAATTAAGTACTACCCATCAAACCATATTTGTGAGAATTTTGATAAAATGTGACTCCTATGTGAGTATCATCTCTGTCATCATTTTTGTGATATGTAAGCTATTCATAGGATATTTGGAAATATGTTTGTTTGTAAGATTAAGATATAAATTAAAGGCATAAAAAAGCATATACCCTTAAAGGAAAAAAGTTTGTTTCTAAAATGTTTCCTTCCCTTTTATTTGCATAAGGCTTCAGGAAGTCCTTCAAGTAATATGGCTGACCACTGCCTTTCATTGTGTTTTATGGCTTCTTGAATTCTTTTAGTCTAAGAAATGATAACACCTGTTAGACTCTGGATCTACTGAGAAAAGGTATTTCAGATCATTCCCAGGACATCAGGGGGTCTGTGAATAGCCCTCTTTTTAAGTGCATAACTCTCTGTTAGCAGAATCATAAAAATCATTGCTGTGTAATATGAAAAGTTTATGAGGTCACACGGTTGCTTGCTTACTGTGCATATGGTTAGAACTGTGCATTTCAAGTTAAATATAGGAACAGCTCTGGCTGTAAAGAAGTAGTTTAAGAAATCAGGAGAACTATAAATGGCCATCTGCTCTAGTCTCCATTTTTATTTGCTGAATTCACCCAGTGCAATATTTTAATGAAAAATAGGTTGGTATTCCATCTGTTCATTAACTTTTTTTTACACTATACAATAATCCATCATTTTTACTGAGTGGAAACAATTTTCTACTTTGTGAAAAAAAATTTTTAAATAGAAGCAGTGGGTGTAATTCCACTTTCCATTAATTTCAAGTATATTTCAGAAAGTCCTTCAGTAATTTCTAGGCTTTCTTGTGGTGAGTTTGGTGGTGATACTGAAACTGGGAATTTTTTGGTACTAAGAAAATATTCTCCACCCATTGAAACTGCCATTCACATTGGGTTCTTCATAGTTTTATAAACTTTGGTGAAACCTTCTGCAAAAGACCAAATGCTCAAGAGAAGCAAATGGCACCATTGGGAATTAGATATAAAGGCAAGAGATATGCCAAGACCAAGTCCTGTAAAACCAAGCAGGAAATGTATGACCTTTGTTGACTCTTAAAACTGAGTTTATGGCAGCCCAAGTATAGCCTAATTATTATCCCTCTACCTATACAGAAGCCAAATGCCTATTGTTTAAAAATATATCTTTAATCTATTTTAATTAACTCTTCTTTCTTTATCTCTCTAAGGTTGACTTAATGCACTCCTGGCTTTAGGGACATATAAGGATCATGCCTCCTATAGCAAATAATAGCTTTAACAGCATATTTAATGCCTGCTGTGTCACTCAGGCAAGTAGACTCCTAGAATCCATATTTGGCTAAATGGTATAAATGTAGCCTTTAAGAGAGGTGTTGGTGTTGGGGGAATCAGTGAATATTGAATTGTTAAATTCTGTTACTAACAAACTGTTAAAGTTTCCCAATTCATTGATGCATCAGTCTTTTTCATATTTTTCTACTTCAGCTACTCTCAAATCATTTACTGGCAAAGGCTTGAAAGCAAAATCTCTATTGCTCACAGGCTGTGGGCAACTGAGTCAGGTGAGCTAGCTAGGCAACTGTTAGTACTCTTATTCATGTGTTAGAATTCAAAGAGTGATGGGATGGTAGAAAGGATTTAGAATTTGAAGACCTAATTTTTAAGACCTACCTGCCATGGAGGTGCATTGTATGAATTTGTGCAAGTCATGTAACATCTCAGTTTCCTCATTTGTAAAATGAGGAGTTGTACAAGAGCTTCTCTCAAGTCTCTTCCCAGCTCAAGGGATATGTGATCTGAGTCACCATTTCCTCCTCTTTTAGTGAGTATAATTAAACAAGTCCTGCCAACTTCATAGGTTTGTTGTGAGGGAAATGTTTTATAAACCTTAAAAGGGAGGTCTGTAATTAAGATCAATGAGTTAATGTAAGAGACGCATCTTTAAGGAGAAAAGTGCTACTTAACTATAAGCTATCATCAATTTGAACAATCCATAATTTTCTTCAGTCTAGAAACTCTTTCCAAGACATACATAGATCGCCACTTCCATTTCATGAATTCTCCTGGCTGAAAAATTTATCCCGTAGTAGCTACTCATTTTTGTAATGAGTCACTTTATAATTAACTCTGCTAACTTTATGAGTCTAAAATTAAAGTCTTTCCAGCTTGGAAGAATCCACAAGAAATTGTCCTTTACTGACATAAAACTTTGGAATAGGCAAGATTATCTCTACCCACTGAGGCAGCATGAAAAACATTAGTTTTCAGTCCATGTAGCAGAACCCCAGCAAAAATTTCTAACAGTCAGATAGAAAGTGAAAAGATCTAATAGTATTACCTTAATTTCACATTAGCAAACTGAGACATGCAGAGCTTGTTTAACTTGCACCACTTTGTTAATTCCAAGTTTTTTGGAATAAAAATAGTATATGTACAAGTATTATGAATTTTTGGGGGGATAAGGTGATCAGAATGCATGAAAAAAATAGAGCCCAACTCTAAGTGCTAATACAGTCAAGGAATCACCACATTCATCTCTACTATGTGGAACTTTGCACTACAGATTGCTTTCATATCATTGTGATCGTTAAACATGCGCTATTGTTCAGTAATTTTTCAGTTATGCTTTACTCTTCATGACCCCATTTGGTGTCTTCTGGCAAAGATATTGTAGTGGTTTCCCATTCCTTTTTCTAGATCATTTTGCAGATGACAAAACTGAAGCAGAGTTAAGTGACTTTCCCAGGATCTTATAACTTATGCCTGAGGTCAGCTTTGAACTCAAGAAGATGAATCTTCCTGACTGTGCCACCTAGCTTCCAAAATAAACATCGGTTTCTTAGCTTTGGGTAAGATTAGGTACCTCAGAGATGACACATCATAGGAATTACATTGACCAAACTGAGAAAAAGGCAAAATGACAAATGTTGAAGGGAATGTAGAAAAATGGGGACACTGATACTCTCTTGGAACTATGAGCTCATCCAACTATTTGAGAGAGCAATCTGTAATTATGTTCAAAGAGCTGCAAATCCATGTATATCTTTTGACCCAGCAATACCATTATCAGGTTTGTTTCCTGAAGTGATCAGGGAAAAAGGAAAAAGAACTTTTGTGTTCTACAAAGAACTGGAAATTGAAGGGAAGCACGTCACTTGGAGAATAGCTAAACAGATTGTGGCAGGTGATGATGGAACACCACTGTGCTATAAGAAATGACAAGAAGGTTAATTTTGGAAAAACAAGGAAACACCTACATGTAATTATAAAGAATGAAAAGAGCAGAACAAAGAGAATATTATATACAACAATAGAAATATTGTTTGAAGAATGACTTGTGCATGACTGCCTTCAGAATAAAAGAACTGATAAATAGAAATACATATATGTATATATATAAAACAAAACATAGTTTTTATGTATATATATCATTTTGTCAAATGATGCCTTCTGTAATGGGGGGAGTGGAGGGATGGAAGGACTTTACTGGGCATTTTAATGTAACAAACAAATTTAAATTTTTAAAAAGAATATCATATAAAGTCACAATAAAATTTTTCACTGTGAAATTTTTTTTAAAAAGAAATATGAGGTGCAAAATTTATCAACACTGCTGATACGTAAGTACAAATTTTAGAGAATGCTGCCAGTAGAACAATAGAGAATAGATAATTTAGAGTTGATATTGGTTCTTTGCCTCTTCTTCACCTTAAATGGATCCCTTTATGTTCTGAATGGAGAAATTATCTGAATAGCTTTGATTACATTGGTAGTATGAAGTTTTTCCCTAAAGCTATAAAGGATATTCCATGTAATTAGTCCCAAGAGAATGGCATTTTTAAATAATATTAATTACAAAACTTTCTACTTCACTGATGTATTCTATACAATCAATTTTTTACTTCTTTTTTACCTTTAAAGGAAATTATTTGTTCCTTTTCTGAAACAAGAGGAAGAGGATAGCAATGAATCTTTGTTTTAAAGCTGACCTCCCTAGAGAAGCTTGTAGTTAAGAAATTTTGAAAAAAAAATCCTTGAGGAATCTTGCCATCAGCTATACACTGGGATATTATCTCAGGATTTAGAAAAACATATCATGAAAAGCTCAAGGCTATCATCCATATTCTCTGCTACAGGAGCCAGGGTCAGGCTTGAAAAATAAGAGCTGTAACTGTTCTCTCTCTGACTTGCTTGCTTCTCCTTTAACCTTCTGATGCAATTCTGAGACATATTTTTCTAAGAGAAAAATGGAGAAAATAATAATTCATTGAAATGAACAACATCACACATAGAATATCTTGAAAGGGAAAAAAGTTTTCATTTAAAAGGAAGCTTCTTTTAAAGAAAAAACAATTGTTCACCACGAAAAAGTTACACATTCACTAAAAACCCTAATTCCTGGGGTTATCACTTAGGGACGTGTGTGTGTGCTTAGTTATATATGTATATATATATATATATATATATATATATATATGTGTGTGTGTGTATGTATATATGTGCATATGTGTATTTATAATGTGTTCATTTGAATAAGATATGTTTCATTGCTGGATATTGATTACTACATTGCTTGGGACCTGTGTGAGGGAGTAGAGTTGTCTAGAGCTTGAAAGAAAAATGATTTTGATGTTCTGGCTTTCAATTTATAGGGAGAAAACATAGTGTTCCCAATTTTATCACGGAGTGGTTCCTGAAGGTAGACAAAGATTCTGGGAGCAAGGCAATGTATAAAGAAATCAACACCTATTCCCCTATTTCCAGTTTACTACACCATAAACTTCTAGAAATTGAGTATAATAAAAACTCAGCACACTAGTTGAAGTGCCAAAGTTTTCTTGAAAGATAGAGGCTTTTCCCTCTCTCCTTCTAGGACTATTCACTCTTTTTTCTCATGGCTTCTCCAAATCTCCCTATCTTTATCTCCAAACTATGATATATTTCCTTGACTAAAGAGATTAGTGAAAATTCCAAATGGGTTCAGGCCATTCTCTATATTGGCAGGGGAGTCAGATTCTGCCCCCCCCCATGTCAATTTAGTTGTTAAATAGAAATTAAGGAAGTACAGGCATTATCCCTTCCACATTGTGGGGGTTACCCCTTGATCTGGATAATCCATGTTGCAATTTTTTTGCCTTTCCTTCATATCAGAGAAAAAGCCTGAATTTTTCCTCTTTCTTTTATGTGGTGTTTACAGTACTTTATAAACATTGATGAATTATTAAACTTTTTAAGGTATCTATATTTCTAACCATTGTGTGCCATTACTAGCTTTTCTTTTCACTACTTTAACTTCTTACTTATATTAACTTTAAAAGTGAAATTTTACATATTTATAGTATTAAAATACAGAATATGCTATTATACAGTATTATACCTATATTTTATATATCTCTGAATTTCTAAGCCTTTTCTTTGTCTTTAGCTGATCTTGTGGCTTCTGTAGAATTACCCAAAATTTCCCATTCAATTTTTTATGTTTGCCTATGATACATCAACACCGTGGTTGGGAAAGTCATGATGTGGAAGGGATACCTGTATCTCACTACTTTTCATATAGTCAAGTCCTAAGTCAATTGAATTAAAAAGAAATTTGTTCCAAGTTTGTTATTATTAGGGCACAGTACTTCGTGTAGGAAATATAAGAATAAAACCAGAACATTCTCCTATCAAGAAGCTACATTCTAAAGAATATATAATATAATTATACCCCTTCTCTGCTCATTTGATTTCCATTGATTGTTACTCATTGTTAAGCATGGGGAAAAATGAAAACATTTTTGGAAAATTCTAAAAAAATAAAAATATATTAAATAGTATATGTTTCAATCTACCTTCCCAAGCAAGTAAGGTCAATGTGATGAAGCCTGTCAGTCTAGACTTGACATGACTCATCTTCATTTGTCTTCATATCTAGTCTCCCATATGAAACTTTCCTCTAGGATGTCTTTGCATTTGTTGTAGTGCCTTTGCTTGGGAAAGACCTTATTTTTTGTAGTAATGGATCCAAAATGCAAGAGTAGTGATATTGGTAGTGAAGCTGTGCCCCTACATTTGCTGATTTGGTTACTCACAGGTTAAAAAGAAGATGATTGCTTCTATCCATGGTTTTAGCCATCCATGGTAGGTCTTCTAATGGATCCTTCTCATTATGGGAGACCTACTCTACATATGCGGTTAATTAAAAATAACATATTTGGAGAAGGATTTAAACAGCTTCAAAAATCTTGAATGACTTCAAGGAAGTGACATCTGAGCCTTAAAGAGCTACAATAATAATTGTTAGAAACAAAGATGAAGAAGTAGTGCTTACTGACTGGCTGGCTTGATTCAGGCAGAGTTTATTTTGAAAGAAAACATAAGTCTCAGGGAATGGAGTGCCAAGTTCAGAAAACAATACAATTTATTTACAAAAGAGAGTGGCCAAGGGAATGTAAAATAAGGCAAAAAAAAAAAAGAGAAGGTCTTTGAATGTCAGGATCAAAAGTTTGATTTTTATTCCATTAAGAAGGTCAATTTTTGGAAAGTTTTTGGGGTCAAGGGGAACAAAAAGAGAAAAGTATGATTTTTAAGGCAACTATAAGATACTGTGTATGAAGCTCTGGACCGGTAACCTGGAAGATCAAAGTAAGAATCCTACTTCAGACTGGCTCTCTTGAAACAACCCTGGCAAACTCATTTAATATTTCTTTGTAAAATAGGAATAACAATAATAACTCTTTCCCAGAATGAGATAATAATTTAAAGTATTTTAGAAACCTTAAAAGTGTTATAAAAATGCTAGCTGGTGATAGAAGTAGTAGTGGTGGTGGTGGTCTTGCCAGGAGTAGTAATAATTGTAAAATTGTCTTATTTTCTGACTATATTTTCTTAATTCTGAAAATAAAAATGCAAGCTGGTAATAAAAGTAGTAGTGCTGTTGATAGTGCTACTACTACTAGTAAAGAAGTAAAATTTTCTTATTTTCTTTCTATATTTTCTTAAATATGAAATAAATAAATTATGGTATTAGTAGTAGTGGTGGTGGTGGTGCTGGTACTGATAAATCTTACTTAAATTATTTCCTTTTTCTCAATTCATATGACTACCACCATAGTTCGTCCCCTCTTCAGGACTAATTTAGTAATCTTGTTTCCTATCTCTTACTTCTCCAAATTTATTCTTGACATCCAGCCAATAATTAATTAATTTTCCTAAGGTACACAACTATCTCTCTAATTATATCTATAAATGTCATTTATTATTATTATTATTATTTTATTAACATCCTTGGGCCATCTATAAAGCGAAAGGATTAACTGACTTCTGAGATTCCTTCCATCTTTCGAGCTATCATCCCAAATTAAAGAAAAATAAACCTATTATTTTGAATGGGTTAAACTATTTCAACTTCTAATTTGTCTTCATTTCAACATTCCATTTTTTATATCAGTCTGCAAACATAGTCTTCTAAAGAAGTTTGATGAACTATCTTGTTACTCCAATTATTCATATTATTACTACTAATGTTTTTTTTAACAATAATGTCTTACAATTAAATAATGTTTTTATAATTTACAAAGGATTTACAAACCACTTTCCTCATAGCAACCCTCTGAGGTAAGTAGTGCCCATTCTGGAGGTGAGAAATGGAGGCACTAAGAAGTTAAGGAATTTTTCCTGAATGCTCATGTATGTGAAATATTTCAGAACCAGCCCTCAAAGTCAGGTGCTTTGTTCCCCAAACCAGAGCCCTTTCCACTAAATGTTAAGATATTCTTTGCTTTCATGGGATGTCCTATGGACTAGTTTTACTATTTTCATTTTTTTATTCTCAAGCTGAGTATGATGAAAAAAAAATCAGTAATGGTTTAGTAGTCCCACTAAAGGAAGTCCATTAATGAATATTCCTCCCTAACAGTACAAAAACAGGGCAGCAGGCTCATAAGCGGAACCCTAGGACAGAGACTTAGACTGGAAGAGATTTTGAAGGTTATTTTTTTTCCAAATCCCTCATTTGGTAGATCAGAAAACTTGGAATTATATAAATCAATTTGGTCTGCCTTCACCTTCACTGGGCAGTGCTCAAAAATAAAATCCTGAAGACAGAAGGAGGAACAATTCCAACAAGCAGAATGAAGAGATTTTTCTGAACATGTGAAGGCAATTCATCAACTAATATGGATTTTTAAAACAAATGTATAGAAAATGGAAACCAGATAAACACCAGATGAATAGAGGAGATTGGCATGATCCTGGAAAATGAGTCAGTAAAACCTAAGAATGAACTAAGTTTGTGAGAGAAGCTGAGGACCACAGGAACAGATGTTGTTTGCTTGTTTCTCAGTTGTTATGACTGGAAAAGGAGGATCAGGAAAGGGAGAAAATCTTTGCTTTGTGGGTAGATATGATGAGGATAACTGACTGCTACAGAAGGTAGAGTTTCTCAGTTCTTATTAATCCTTTCCCCCCTGTTAAATGAGAAGAATGACCTTTACACTGGAAATGACAGAACAAAATGATTAAGAAGGAGTTGAGTTGGGTAGTTGGGTAGCTAGATGACTCAGTGTATAGAGTGCTGGGCCAATAGTTAGGAAGATCGGAGTTCAAAGATGACCCCAGATACTTCCTAGCTCTGTGACTCTGGGCAAGACTCTGTTTGCCCCTGTTTGCCTCTATTTCCTCACTTATAAAATGAGCTGGATAATGAAATGGCAAATCATTCCAGTATCTTTGCCAAAACACCAAATGGGATCATGAAGAGTCAAACGCAACTAGAAAAGACTAAACAACAACAATATCTGGGGGAGGTAGGTGGCTCTTTGGAGAGAGTGCCAGATCCAGAGATGGGAGGTCTTGGATTCATTTGTAGCCTCAGGGACTCCCTAGTTGTGTGACCCTGGACAAGTCACTTAACTACAGTTGCCTGGCCCTTACCACTCTTCTGGCTTGAAACCAAAATTTAGTATTGCTTCTGGGACATAAGATAAGAATTTTTTTTTTAAGAGAGAATTAATACTGAAGATAAGTAAAGAGATAGAAAGAGAGGAAAGGTAGGTTAAGTGGAACAATGGATAAAGTGGGGACCTGGAGTCAGAAAGATTTATCTTTCTCACCTCAAATCTGGCTTCAGGTACTTACTAGCTTTGTGACCGTGGGCAAATCACTTAACCTTGTATATCTCAGTTTCTTCATCTATAAAATGGCCTAAAGTAGGAAATTGTAAACCAAGCCATTATCTTTGACAAGAAAACCCCAAATGAATTCATGATGAGTCAGATATAACTGAAACAAATGAACAGTAGCAAAAAGGGAATTCTGAGTTGTCCTTGATGAATTCAAGTTAGTTGACCTACATGGACAACATTCTCAGGTCTTAAAAGTACTTATTAGCAGATGTGACTGAAAGAACCTTGTAAATGAGAGATACCACAAATTTGGAAAAAAGGTAAGTGTCTAGAAATATTTTTTTTAAAGCAAGAGGACAAAGTCTATAACCTATACATCAGTGAACCTGACTTTGATGCCTCAGAAAACTCTAGAACAGATCATCATAGATATAGTTGACAGATATTTAAAAGGGAAACTGTGATTCTGAAGAGGCAGCATATTTTCATCAATAACAGGTTATAACAGTTTCACCTCTTTTTTGATTGGGTCACTATGTTGTCACTGAGCCGGTTGCTATAGATAACTTCTAATAAAGAATTTTATCTTATACTTTTCTTGTGAAGTGAAATGATTTAGATAATAATATAATTTTGTGGGGGAGATAAATGAATTAGACACTAGTGAAACTGGATGGATGGTCAGTCTCAAATAATGTGGAGGTCTCCAGTGGGGTTCTCAAGGATCTGTGCTTGGTCCTATGCTGCTTAACATTTTTATGAATGAGTTAGATCAAGGCATAGATAAGAATACACTGCAAATTAGTAAACAATTAAAAACTAAGGGGGATAGCTAACATAGTAGGTGGTAGAATCTCAGAAGCCAAAAGGATCTTGGCAGGATAGAACATTGGGTTGATGATAACAAGATAAAAATCCAGTCTGCATAATTGCAAAGTCTTGCACTTTGGTACAAAAATAATAACTTTACAAATATGAGATGGGGGAATGACACATAAAGGTAAAGTGCCATGAACAGAATCTTATAGAATATAGTGAGCTGGAAGGAGATATCAATGTGATGAAGTAACAAAATAAGTTAATGCAATCTTGGGTGCCATTGAAGGGTACTTCCAGGAACATGGAAATGATAGTTCTTCTTGATGCTACTTTCATCCCATCAGACCTTATAAGCTTTATATAAGCTTATATAAGCTTATATAAGCTTTAGTCTTAGTTTTGGAGGATATGGATGATGGACACTGATAAGCTGGAGAGAGTCTAGAGAAGATCAACCAGAATGTTGATAGATCTTGAGTTGATATCATATGAGGGTCACTTGACGGTGCTTGAAGGAATGCTTAGGTTAAACAAAAGAAAATTTGGAGGAGATGACCATGGTGACATGATAACACTTTTTCAAACATTTTAAGTAAGGCTTTCATGTGGAGTAGGGATTAATCATGTTGCATTTGGTCTCTTATGGTATAAATCAAGAGCAATGAGTACAGGTTCAAAGAAATAAATTTAGGTTCAATTTCAGGAAAATACTAATAATTAGAGCTGTACAGTTGTATAAGGGGGCTGCCTAAAGAAGTAATTTATTCTTGGTTCTTTCAAGCAAATGTTAGATTCCCACACGCTCATGGGGATGCCTTTTGTTATATGGGTTGTATTATCCAACCACTCAAGTCTCTTCTGATTCAAAGTCTGTGATTCTGGGAAGGAAGTATCAACAGCAACAGCTCATTCCTTTCCTTAGAACAGTCTATCCCTTGCCAGGGCTCCTCTTTCAACTGACTCTAAGGCTGCCAAGTTAGTTCTTTATTTTTTTTATAATAGCCCAAAGTGTTGCTGATCCTCTCAAAAATCATGTCCTGCCTCATCTCAAGTATCTTCATCTAAATGCCAGAATCCTCTGATGCTCTCAATATAATTAAAGAAATTATTATACCAATTAAATTCATATTTCTCTACATTAGCCAATGAAATTCTGAAAGGGATACTCACTTTGCAGTTCATGAATGGATCACTTAGAGTGGCAATTCTATGGGAAAGGGGGCAAAATCTGAAATGGACTTTGCTTCACAAGCTAAAATGCACATGTAGGTAAATGCAAAATAGGCAAAGAATGGGTGTGAGATAATAGATGGTTGGGGAGCACCTAGTTGTTTAGAAGTTCAGGATCTATGTACAAAGTCATACTTGAGCTGAGTCTTGAAGGGACCCAGCGATCTCAAGATGGAGTAATTCAAAGCAAAAAGGCCAACAAATATAAAGGCAAGATCTGAAATTATGCATCAGTTATAAGGGAAAATAAGAAATCCTGCCTACAGATTACATGAAGGGAAGTAAATATGTAATCCTGATGGAAGTTTGGGGTCAGATTGTGAAGTGCTTTAAATGCCGAACAGATGGGTTTGTTTCTGATCTTAGTTCTAACAAAGAAATTGGAATTTGTGCATAAAAGTGATATAGTTAGATTTGTATTTTAGGGAAATCATTTTGGTAGCTTCATGAAGTTGGCTTGGAGAAAGAATAGACTTGAGGGAAAGAAACTAATTAATAATGAATCAAATAATCTAGATGAGATGTGATAAAGTCCTGAATTGTGGCTATGTTGGATTCAAGAAAAGGAATTATAACAAAAAAAAGTTGTGAGGTTAGAAAGGTACAGGATTTGGCAGCTGATTGGATATATGTGGTGAAGAAGAAGATATCTAGGTTGCAAATCTAGAAGACTGAAATAATGATAGTCTCTGAATCTAAATATAAAATTTCAAGAGAAGTGTTGGTATGAGAGAGAAAGCTAAGTAGTTTTAGATGAATTGAGTTTCCAATGCCTATGGGCATTAAGTTTGGAATGTCCATTAATTCATATGACTATATATCATATGAGACTGGAGTTCAGGGGGCTAGAACTGAATATATTCATAGATGTACGTATATATCTGTATGATTCATTTGGGAAAAGATATTTTTGCCCATGAAAGCTGATGAGGTCACCAAATGAGACATTATAGAAAAAAAAGGCTGGAGCCTTGGGGCATAAAGACAGTTGGGGGAATGCTATAGATTATAATCTAGCAAAAGAAGAGCAAGAAGGAATGATCAGGCAAATAGGAGATCCAGGTGAAAGCAATGTTGCAAAAACTGAAATTGTGAGAATATTTTACAGATGGCTTCAATAGTGTCAAATGCCATAGGGAAGTCAAGAAGAGTTAGAAAATAGGCACATATGTTGGTAGATATTTATTCTCTTAGATTTTTTCATGCCTTTCTTTCCTTCTGATACCCTATGGATCAAACAAACCTTCATTGCCTCTATAATTGAATTTTCAATCATGATCTCTTTTGGGCTGTCTAGCACTAACTCATTCTCTTTTTCCATCATTACTTAGTTCCAATTCTATATTCCTTTTAGAAACATTTAGAACATTCTGTGATGGCCCTGAAGACCTTGATGGTGAAAATAAAGTTGTTATAAAAACCTTTTTCCATTTTTCTTCTATTTGATCTCCTTTTTACATTTCCACCCTTACATGCTTTTTGAATGATTTTTTTAGTTGTGTCTCATTAGACTTCCTTTAAAATAAGAATGCCTTGAATTATTTGGTTTAGTTGTATCACTCATTAGACTTCCTTTATATTTAGACTTCCTAAAATTCCTTCTCCAATGCTTCTCTCTAATTTATGGTGTAGTGATGCTCACAATCTTCAATTATCCTCTTCAAGATTTTTACAAATAAATCTGTTTTAAAAAAAGTTGTTCTCATCACTGCTTCACAACTCAAATATTTCTTGATTAACTTACCTGTTAGACTTTTTCATTCTTTTTGTTATGGTAGCCTCGCTCATTCCTTATTATAGATCCATATTTTCAATATATTTCTCACTTCCTCACTTCTTCCTGCCTTTCCATTCAGGCCACTTTGTATTAAAATATATTTATCTAATTTGGAGACCCTCATCAAGTCCCTTATAAAATTCCCTTACTACTTAATACTCTCCAAAAGACATTGGTCCATTGTTTGCAATTACTGCCATTATAATCTTTTTCTAAAATTTTAACCTAAGTTCTCTGTTATGTGATGACCAAATGTTCCTTAAAGTATTAATTTTTTGCTCTTTGAAGAGAATGAGAATTCCTGACTCCCTGACTCTTTTTAAATAAGACCTCAGTTGACAGAAACAATCAATGTTTAGTCAAAAGAAGTGATTGATTTAAGACAGTGCTTAATTAGTGATTAACAGAATTATAGTAAGATTAATCAAATTCTAGTAATTATATTTTATGAGGGAAAAACTTAAAACTATGAAGTAAATCTAGCTACTTCCTCTATTGTATTGTAACGATTAGCTAGCATTTTGCAATAGGGGGTGATTCATCAAGTAAGTAGAAAACTTCTCAACTAAATGAGTCATATCTGGATGATTGAGTGGTGGAGGTCTTGGAAATGTGCTGACCTTTTGACTGAGGGACATTGATAGCATATCAACTTGAAGGCCACCCCAACCATTTGAGACTCTTTAAGAAGCTTAGACACCTCTTCAAGAAGATAGCATCCAATCACTGCTAAAAATATATATATCTCCCTCTCATTGTCTCTGATTGTACCTCCTGCTCATTGAGACCTAAGATTGGTGGTTAAATTTTGGAGTGGAATCTTGAAAAATGTAATGCTAGGATATAAAACAAGGATAAAATTCTCATTCAAAGGTCTTAGGTTGAGAGGAAAACCTAAAGACCCAGCTTTGCTGAGAGATACTGGTCTCTCTCAATAAACCTATTATTGGCTTGGAGTTTTGCCTTTTTTTAAATTCCAGATTGTCTGATACATATTTGTCTCACTTTTCACCCATGATAAAATCAACTCTGACCTCCTCAAAGAGAATCTCTAAATCATTTAGTTGCAACTTTCTGCTTTCTTTTCATTTTCTTTTTTGCTAGAATTCTGAAACTGATTTGTTTCTATTTCTCTAGTTAGTATGTGTATTTATAGGTCATAAAATATATTTAGGAACAAACTGCTAAATGATAGCTTATTGATAACTTAAAAACCATGCAGCATCTAAAACCCTTCCCCTCTTTTTTGTCTTTTTGTTTTGTTACTGTGCTTTTGTGAGTACAGAAGCTAAAATATGTCCAGAGAACAGTGAGTGTCATTTTGTATTGTTAGTTATTTCATGGATTATAATGATTGAAGAGTTCATAATCTGGTGGTCAGCCACTGGATGAATGAGCCTTTCCCTAATTAGAGAAGCAAAGTCCTTGAAAAAATGTACTCAATATGTGGCTCTATAACTGAAGCCTTTTCAACATGGTCAAACCAACCAAAGTTTGTTCATCCATGATAGAGGATTTGAAAACCCAAGTTCACCTCTTCAACACAATGAAACATCTGAGTAGGGCTTTGTGGAAGACCTCTAAGTCTTTAGTCAATATGTGTTGAAATGAATATGGAATGTATTCGCTTCTGAGTTCTGCCACTGCTCATTTATAATAGTTATTTCTTCACCATTCTATAGAGTTTTATTAGTCCACAATCATTTTAATAAGATTTCCTCCTTGCATTCTTCCATCACTACCTTATTGAGCGAAACTTAACTAGACAACTTACATTTTCCATCTTTTGAACTGTCTAGATTCTGTGCCATAAAATACTTTTAAATAACTTGATCGAACCTCACAGATTCATGTTCATAAGGAATTCAGTGTATCAGCATGTTTCTGGTCAACAGACCTATTAATTTTTCCATATGATTAATCCCTTTCCTTGATTCCAACCATTTACATTGATTCTATGATATTTGAGGTGCATTTTAAGAGAGAGCTTGTCCTTCACACTTTATTCTCTGTTTTCAATTTTCCCTTTTTTTTTTTCTTTTTTATCCCAGTTGGGATTATTCTGACCTTAAACTCCCTTAAGTTCCATAGGCATCCCTCAGGGTGTTTATATATATTTATCATTATATTGTATATAATATATTTACAAATCCTATATTTCAGTAGACTCAGTATATATAAACTAATCATTTTCTGTCTGTTTAGTTCTGGCTGGGCCCATAGAGTAGGGTCATGGAGAAATAATCAAATAGTTGAAAACCTTCAAAATTTCATTTGGTGAAGATGCCTTTGGAATGCTGACCATAGCCATAATTTCAATATGGGGTTTTATCTCAGGATACCAAATTTAAAAGACACTGATTGCTTGTAGTCCTTCGGTAGACTAGATTCCAGAGTTTAGAACCTGCTTAGCTAAAGAATTAATTATATAAAATAAGAAGCTACCAGGTAGCCCATTTGCTCCTCCTAGTTACCATACTTTAGGTAAGATCTTCCACAGTCATAAACTGCACTATTTCTCCCTTTATGTAGACGTAGCCTCCCTAGTAGAGGCTAGAAAGTCTTAATTTCTCTGTCCATTGGTGTTGGTACCATGGTTCAAAAATTTGATTTGTATTTGGTTTTCTGTGCCAGCATATGCTACTGTCCCCACTCCTGATTTGTGCTGCCCTAGGCACCAAGATGTTAATGAAACTAGCTTGTCACTTCATCTTACCCTAGGGCAAATCCCAAAGTGATCATCCAGAAGAGCGCACCTCCTACCTCATGAGAAGGGACCAATTATGCTCTTCACCATTGTCACTGACTTGGGCAATGATTATAGCTGAAGCAGCAAGGTAGAGTGAATGAGTGGGGGAAAATGGGAGAGAGGGAGAAAGAGAGAGAGAGAGAAGGAGAGAGAAACGAAGTGATGGACAGAGACAAAGAGAGACAGAGAGGCACAAAAGCCCCCTACCCTGCAGTAGGTCATTTTCCTAGCAAGGCTCCTCTAACCATCATTTAGGGAATAGTTTTAGTGACTTGCAATCCTCATAACAACCACTTAATGCTGATTTTTAGTGAACTGGTCAGTCCAAGAGCCTCAAGAATAGCAGAGCATCTCCTAGACCATGAAGTGTACTATCCAAACCCTCCAGATATCAATCAAGGAATGAGCTCTGGTGGAGATGTGACCTATCAATCGCTTCTCCAGGTGTTGCAGCATCCATCTCCCTAGCAGCCACAGTTCCTGAAACCCCAGAAAAGTCAATTCTCACCACCAGTATTTCACTCTTTCAAATAGCCCAATTCAAGAAGCTGGTTTGGTTTTATCTGTGGAAATGACATAACAAGAAATCATTACTCTCTGCTTTGTGGCACTACCCTGTGACCCTTCTGTTTATATTCTGCTAAGACTGCACTCTATGGACCCTTCCATCTGACTCGAAGCTATGTTCTTGCTTCCTATTAGAATGGGATCTCAAAAGTAGAAACAGTCTTACCTTTCTATTTGTATCCCTAGCACTTAGAACGTTGTTTTGCTCAGAGTAATGCTTAATAAATGTTGTTTCTTTGATTCATCCCAAGCCCAAGTATTTCAGCCAGACTCAAACTTAAATATCTTTTGGATTCCAGCAAGGACCTTGTTAAGTTCCATGCATGCATGCCATTCACTGTAAGGTCTCATTGTTGCTTTTAATATGGAGCCTTGAAATGGGCTCTGGGGCAGTTCATCAGTCCAGCCTCAAATACAAAGCCAGGCATACCATGGGAACTCAATATGGGTTTGTTGATGACAATGATGTGGAGACATATTCAGAAAATAAATCCCAAGTGCTGAGAAGTCAAATCTCTTACAAAGCAAGAGCCTGCTTTCCTGTCACAGATAAGGAGAATCCTTTCAATTTAAATTTACCTAATACCTGGCAAGCATGGTGTGTAGAGGCTTTTTTTTTTTTTAAGGAGAAAACCTTTTCAAATCAACGTGAACTTGCTTATGCTCAAATGACAGTACTTTTGTGAAAGTCAGATTGTATTCTCTGCCCTTTCTTAGAAAATGATTATAGTAATTGAACTGAATATAGCCTTCTACATTGAAGTGGATGAATATAGACACTTAAGGTTAGACTTTCAAGAGAGTATATATATGGACTTAGCCACGTGTGATCCATTAGTACTGCTGGATGTTGGACAGTCACATGCTTTTGCTCATGAGTTTAAAATTTACCCCACAGAGCAGTCTGCTATGAAAATCCTCCAGTCCCATACTTTGTCACATTTTCTCTGACTACCACAATTAATTTAATTTCAAAGATGGCATTAGCAATGGCTCTTTTAAAAAAGAAAACAAAACAAAATGAGGAGAATGTCTGTTTTCTGTAGTTTTTCAAGTGCTGACTGGATTCTTTTGGTTGGAAATCTGGTTAGGGAAATGACCGTTGAGTTCATTCACCACCATAGAAACCGAATTTTAATACCTTCTGGGCATACAGACATTTATATAATCTAACTCTATGGCACTGAGGTACAGTGTATGTAGTGTATTTATGATTGAACAGAAAGTTTCAAATAGCAGCCTGTGAAATTGGATTTTAGATGTAATGTACCATAAATAAGTGCTATAAAGATTGCCTTTAATGCCATAAATCAGATTTTATTGGTTTCAGCTATCTCATTCTGGTTATTGTATTACCCACAAAATCAGAGGAAATCAAAGAGCTGGAATATTTTTTATTTTAATGTTCCATCTTCTATAGTAATGGCACACAAGCCCTCACAGCTGCCTTTTCATGGAGGTTGGGCAAGGTTGACAGGTGGCAAGCACAAGCAACATGTGAGGAGCAGCCTCAAAGGATATAGCCAGACTTTTAGACTTGAAGCCAATTTTAGGACCTCTGGTTTTGGAAATGATACAAAACAGATGTACTGGCAGATTCCCTCAGCTTCCTGGGAAGAGAGATGACTGGTCAGTTGTTGTAAGCCTAGGAACATTTGCTGGACTCGAAGTAAACAGAACCCTTAGAAATGCCTAGTACATGTGGGAGGCACAGGTCCCTCTACAGGGTTTTCAACATGAAGAAATCCCCAATTGTCACTTTCTCTCCTAAACTTCTAATATGTGATGCTCTCTACTTCAACTTCCCCACACTGCTTTCAGTTTCCTTCTGCATTTAGTCAGGAGCATTTACATACTGTCATTCCTTGAATAGCCTTTTAAAAAGCTTGCACTCACACAAACAAGAGGATGTAACCTAGGAGATGGAGTAATATAAAGATGAACTGTTTTGTAAGTGAGCCATTTGCAAGCTGTTGAAAATGAAGATTGCATTTGTTTTTTGTGTATCTTTTCTTCAATATTTGCTTACAGAGGAGCTCTCTATTGGATAGAATCTGAGACCTCATTGATGATGACTTTCATTAAGGACAATCAAAGTCCTGTAACCCAGGGGAAATAAAATGGAGAAGGGGGCTAAGGTGAGAGATGACTGAGGGGCTTTTAGTAACTTGTATTTTAAAAAGATAAATCTTGACTGTATTGAGTTCTGTCTCCCATGGTGTGACACCAGATACATTTCAGAGAGTTTGGCCACATGAAAAGTAGCAAAACTTCATAATCAGAGGAGCTATTGAAATGTTTAGCTTGAACATCAGTATATATGACTAATTTCTCCCATTGCCTATGTAATGTTCAACCTAGAGGATCTCTTGGACCATGTATGTTAACCCTACCAAATATTGTGAGGTACCTGCAAGATTGTTTTAAAAAATCAGATATTTATGATGCTATCTTTAAATGATGGGACAAGGTCATAGAATCAATGACTTGGAGCTAGAAGGGACTTGGAAAACATCTAATTTAACCTCTTCATATTACAGAGTAATAAACTGAAATCCAAAATTTACAGCAACTTTATATGGCATCTAGCTTGATGGATGAATTATAGCTAGTTCTGTCTCTTCTTTATTCCTTTTCATATTAAACTCTTTGTGATTAGATTTGCAAGACATAAGACAAATACATTCCTACCAACCTTTGTTAGATGACTCCATCCCTGACCAGGAGGCTGTATTTTTGTACTTTTATCTATCGTCCAAAAATCAAAATCCCATTCTCTTGTTTTGTTGCAATTTTGTTAACATGTTGTTCATTTTTCTCATTTGCTTTTTTATCCTACATCTCTTATGTGTCATGAGCAGCCATAATGAAAATAGCACCTCTGTCTTTGTAGTCTTCTGCTTCTTTCCCAAAACTTCATCATTCTGGACAATAAATTCTAAGTTCCTTTTCAGGAGTACCAGTTGCACCCATATGAAGCACCAGAAGTGGGTATTAGTCATTCATTTTCATAGTTCTCAGCAAAATCTCCATCACATATTATATGTTTGCCTTAGGAAAACAACAGATTTCTCTCTTTTCATTACCAATAAGGAGATGCTTTAGAATCCTTGAGAAAGTAGTCATCAACTACCACTCCTTTATTTTCTTCCTCTGGTCCTTCTCATACCAATAATTATCTAGTAAAACTTTAGTTTTACACATCTCAAGCAGCATAACAACTACCCCAACCCTTAGAATAATGAAGGACCCAAGCACAAGCTACCATGAAATCCCTCATCCTACTGCTTTTATCCCATTTAATAGGTGCCTACAGACTACTGAACATTTGAATAAAACATAATTGGGACACCTGGCAAAAAACAAATCTCTGCTTAAGTAGAAACACCATTTATTTTTACTGTTTCAGTGATGAAACTATGATATTGTATAATGAAACTCTGTATTACATTCTGAGAATTCAAGAAGATATTGCCAACTGTCCATATGGCTTATCATCTAAGTAATCCAGGGAAGGCATGGAGGAGGGTTTGAATGAGTTTTTCATGGTTCCATTTAAATTAGGTGGGTCATTTAAACAGTGAGTTTGCATGTGGTTCTTTCATGTGTCATACTTGTAATTCAAACCAGATTCCCATTTCCCCCCTATTTTTTTTCATTTTCTTTCCTGTCCTCTTCACTTCAGATGCTACTGACTAGACAATGTCCCTCTCTCTTGTCTCTGATGAGGAAAACTATGGAACTAATTTCAGTACATATGTATCATGTATCAGTGTATATGGGCATCTAGATTGGTACTATCTATTGCAGGCAGGTGTACAGGCACAACAGAGCAAGGAGAGATGAAAAGGTACTAATTTGGAAAGGCTATAACTATATCTATTTTTATAGATATAGATACGTAGCTCTAGTTATAGTCTCAAAGAACTGAATTATGGAGGACCTACTAGGTTCACACAGTTAGCCTAGGAAGGACTTAAGGAGTATAAATCCTAGAATTACAGAAGTTTAGCAATGGCAACTTAGACAATATCTAATCACACTCTCATGGCAGCTAGATGGCACAGTGGCTAGGTTGTCCAGTCTGGAGTCAGGGTCCCAGTATGAAAAGTGGAGAATGTAGAGAAGGGAAGGATTAGGAACCCAGGTTTTGAATGTCCATTCCAGGTCCTATACTGGATACAGAGGAAGGAAAGAAGCAAGTATTTATTAAACAATTACTCTGTGCCAGGCACTATGCTAAGTGTTTTGTAGCTATCTTATTTGAGCCTTACCCTGGGAAATACCTGCTATATTATCCCCATTTTATGATACAATAAACTGAAGCTGGGAAGGGGCAGTGACCAGAGTGGTACAGTGTATAAGATGCTGGACCTGAAGTCAGGAAGACTCATTTTCATGAGTTGAAATCTGACCTCAGATATTTCTTAGCTGTGTGACCTTGGGCAAGTCACTTAATGCCTTAGTTCTCTCATCTGTAAAAATTATCAGGAGAAGGAAATGGCAAACCACTCCAATATATTTGCCAAAAAAATCCCAAATGTGGTCACAGAGAGTTGGAAATAACTGAAAATGACTGAATAGCAACAAACTGAAGCAGACAGAGTTTCATGTGACTTGCCTAGGATCACATAGTATCTGAGGCTAGATTTGAATTTGGAAAGATGTCTTCCTGATTCCAAGCCCAACACTATCCACTGTACTAGCTAAAGAGTTATAGGATTCTTGGGGACTAAAATATAAAGGGTTGTCAAGGAAGGGAAGCAGTTATAGTTCTTCCAGGGATTTATGGATTGGGTTGGTGGATAATAATAATAATAAATAATAGCAAATACTCCTATGGCAATAATAATATGACAGACATTGTGCAATGTCATATATATTATCACATTTAATCCTCACAACAACCCTTGCAGGTGGATGCTATTAGTATCCCCATTTTGCACTTGAGGAAACTGAAGCAGAGAATGATTAAGTGTTTTACCTGTGGTAACACAGCTAGTAAGTGTCCAAGATTGGGCTTGAACTCATATCTTCCTGACTCTAGGTCCAGTGCTCTATCCACTGTATACTTTTCTTATGGGAAGCAACTATGAATGAATATAAGAAACATTGTACTTAAATAACTACCGTTTCATTTCGTCCATTGCAATGTCACTTCAGTATTGTATTCATTAGAAATCTTGAACCCTTGGACTTCATCCCCCAGAAGTCCTTCAGTATTTCCCAGAATTCCTCTCCTCTCTCCACCATGTTTGTGTGGTCACACATTGGTATATAGTTTGGTATAAGCCATGCCCTCTCTTCTCTCACAACCAGGCTGGGTTTAGGTAGTTCTTTTACTTTAGTTATTATTAAAACTTTTAGAGTATAATACTCAGTTTTTGAATATCAATTTTAATCTTTACAGTATTCTCTCTACCTTCCAACAAATAGTTTGTCTCTTTTGAAGAGTGCTTACTAGCAATGGCATAAGTAATGTTTCTTATTCAAACCTAGAATTCTCTGATTCATCTGCTCAGTGGTCCTTCCCTTAAGAAATATACTGTATAACAGAGAGATGAACTGTTGTACAATGGAGAAGGTTGGATTAGGTGGCCTCAACGGTCATCTCCAGACATTAGACTCATAGATTTAGGTGTGGAAGGGACTTTACAGATCATTTAGCCCAGTCTTGTCATCTTACAAATGAAAAAACCAAAGATCAAATAGGCTAGAATTATCAACAGCCCTGGGAGTTCAGTCTCTTTGCTTTTATATCACAAATCCAGGACCCAAATGTTGGACTCTATTTCCATTATGATGTGATAAATCCAAAGGCATCCTAAGAAAACTACGTTAGAGATCTGGCCATCAAAAGTAAGAAAAAGAGATACTCAGGCTTGACAATTATTTTCAAGATGAGACAGAAAAATCTTCTCCATACTGGCAAAGGGGGGAAAAAAAGTTTATTTACGATTAGATGGGAGGTTTTTTTGTTTTTGTTTTTGTTTTTTTTAATTAGGTTTTGCTGATACTTTTTGTTTTTATATGACAATCTTTTCCATTTGTAATTCAAGTCTCAGTGAGGCTTCCCTCTTGGTTAAATAAATTAATGAATGCATTCATGCATGAATGAATGAATACAAGTAAGCAAAGTCAACTGTACACAGAGAGTGCATGGAGCAAATATTCCATGCCCCCACTGCCCAATGAAAGGAAAAAGAGACATCTTCTCATCTCTTCTCTAAGACTATTAAAATCATACAAAATTAAAATCTGTTTTCTAATTGTTTTCATTTATATTACTATAGTCCTTGTGTGTATTGTTACCTGGTTCCAATTACTTCTCTGTGTGTCTGTTAATATGTCTCCTAATGTTTCTCTGAATTCCTTATATTCAATATTTGGCTTATGGTATTCAACATGATCGGTGCTGCCTGCTCTCAGAATTGTAGTCCTCCTCTGAGGGCACAAATCAGGCCCATAAACTGTACCTGCCTTCTCTTCTGCTCTTTGCTCACCAAATATCACCCACACAATGGGACTTGATTTACTTTTAGCCCTTAATTTCTGCCAGCATTTATAAGAGCACTAACTGGGATGTAATGCTGCGTTTGCTTTTTTCAAGTAGTTCTATTTCCAGAAACTCAGAGTAACCATGACAGAAAGGAAGGAAATCCTTTTGTGGATACCAAATTGCTGTGGCATTTAGAAAATCTTGTTCTAAATGATCTGTCCAGGATAGTTACTCAATGGAATTTAGCCACTGAACAGTGTAGAGAGGATGTGGCAGGCAGAAATATCTATCTATCTGTCTGTCTGTCTGTCTCTGTCTTTGTTGGTTTATCTATCTTTCTATCTATCTGTCTGTCTATCTATCTACATGTATACATTTATATATACATATTCATATACACGGGTCCATACATATGTGTATGTATTGCACATAGAACAATATAACATGTACATACCATGCATACCCATAAATACATGTATGAATAGTTCACATGTCTCTGTGTAGAATAAATATATGAATACATATTATAGCATCAAAGTAAAATTATTATGTGCATAAATTGATGTGCATGTACACATATATGTAAACACACATATCCTTATATGTTATGTGCCTATAACATGCATGTGTACTATACATTATGCATGTGTAAATAATGCACACTTCTGTGTACATCAAAGTTTTTGTAATGGGATTCTGTAGTTATATATTCAATATAAATTCAATATTATATATAATATTATGTCTTTCTCTCTCCCAGAAGATCTCTATCTTATACATTCCCTCTCCACTGTTCAGTGATAAATCTTATTGAGTTTTGGGAAATTCAGAGAAATATACAATAAAGTTCTCTGTACTTATCTTGCACATCCCCTTCAGGAATAAAGAAAGGGCACTGCATTTAAGAGCAAGTTAGTTAAAGCCAAAAAGCAAGAGAGAAATATCCAGTCTGCTAGGTAAAAATGAGAAAATCACTAGTGACAAATGGCAAATGCTATGTTTTTATACTATCTCAAATATTGATGGAACTCAGGAAGTTTTTTGATCTTGTTACTGTTATTATAAAGCCAATAAATGCTTGTTGAATTGAATTGGATTGAAAGCCTTATTAGTTTCAACTCTAATAGTTCTCGATGCATCATAATTTAGAAAGGGCTTTGATGGAAGATTCTCTTTATGCTGCCTGTGGAAAGAGTTTTCTTAGTGAATTAATAGTGCAAATAAGATTTTATAGAATGCTTGGTGTACTCAATTAAATTCAGTACAGTTATTAAATATTTATTGATAACCTGATAACTAAACCTGTGGTTAACACTAATGTACAAGGTGCTGTAAGGAACACAGAAGACATCACAGAAATTGTTGCATGTTTAATACTTATATGTCCCATATATATAAAACAAGTAGAAAATAAAAGTCAATTTAGAAGAAAGTATGCCCAGTAGAGTAAAGAATCTTACATGTGAATTCTGAAGGAGTTTCCAGCAAGGGACAATTCAATATTGACCCTTGCCCAGAGCCTTGTAGCCATGATCTTTAATGGCATCATCATCCGATATAATTTCATTATACTATATAGTGAATTTGAATAAATACTGCCTTCTCAGCTAGGTGGCACAGTGGATAGAGATTGGACCTGAATTTAGGAAGATCTGAGTTCAAATATCAGATATTTACTGGTTGTGTAATCTGAGGCAAGTCACTTAATCTCCATCTGTCTCCATTTCCTCAACTGTAAAATTGGGACAGTTATAGCAATTACCTCCTAGGGTTATTGCCAAGATCAAATGAAATAATATTTGTAAAATATTTAGCATAGTTCCTGGCACACAGTAATAAATAAATACTCCTTCTTTTCCCTTCCCTTTGCATTTTGAGCTATCTTTAATTGCAGAATTATATTTATTATTCTATTCCCAGATCATAACATAGTAGAAAAAGCACTGAAACTGGAGTAGGAAGACCATGTAAATATAATTTGTCCCTTTTATTTTATCTCTTTTAAACAGACTTTAGCCAAGGTCCTGTCAAGTCCATGATAACCTTTTTTTTTTCCATTGGGAACATATCTGGTTCTAGATTTATTTTCTGTAATCTCAGGCTGCATCTGAACCTATTGAGATTTTCTCTCCTTTTAGGTGGTCTGGGCCTCTTCTCTGTCTCAAAATCTACTCTCAAAAACTGTGTCTGATATTTGTCAGTCTATACATCAGTGGGTCTAAACTTACTGTGAATTTCTGTCAATAAGCGACTTCTCTTGAGGCTATTTGCATTTTAAGTGACCTCTAATTGAGTGATTAAATGCTTTTCAGACTGTTAACTAAATGCCAGCATCAGGGAGCAGGAAGAAATACCATGGGGAGGACGGAACCCCAGAGGGAACTTCCCTTTCTGCCTGGGTCCTTCCTCTAACTGAGCAGCTCATATGGCTTCTTCTTCTCCATGGAGCGCCGGCTTGGCTTCAGAATTCTGGTTGGTTATCAGACAGGAAGACCTCTTTGGTACCTGCTTTAGACCTGAACCAACCCCGACGATTTCATAGATGGTGGAATAGGAGCAGAAGGACTCTCACATCCACGTTATTCTGATTGCTATTCAGAGGCATGTGAGGAGCTTTGACTTCCTACTAGACACTGCTGGAATTAGAAAAGGAGAAGAAAATCAATATTACAAACTCAGATAACGGGAAACAAAGTGCAGGTGGCCCTTAGGACCTGAGAAGGTAGAGAATCAGCTGGGCTTCAACTTGGTATCCTCAGCTACAAAATCAACTAATCGATGATCCCACCTTCCCTTCTGTTCAAAAAAGGAGCCTAACTACTTTTGAGACAGGAAAAAACCCTTGATGGTCATTGATTCCAACACAGTCTTGCTACAGCAGTGGAGGATCATGGAGAGGATTTCAGAGAAAGGCAGGGTCCCCAGCAGAGCAAAAAATAAATAAATAAACAAACAAACAAATAAATAAGTAAATGAATAAATAAATAAATAAAGAGGCAATATCCTGCCTAATAAATAGTAGCAATGTTGCCAAAATGTCCCTGCCACTGATGATCAAGACCCAAAAATCTATTTTCTGGGCCTGGAGATAAGCCCACTCTTGGGCTGGTGATAAATTCAGAGACCCTTGACTTAGAGGAAATACTTTTATTCCATAATGTTTTTAGAATCAGAGTATCAAAAATGTAGTGCTTGCAACAATTTTTGTATATACCCAAGAACCCAAAGGAGCAAATATACCCAAAGGAGCAAAAAGAAAGGTCAAAGTCTTAATTCCAAGATGAAATTAGTCAAATTATTTAAATTATCTGCTTTACTGGATAAAGGGGAGGTGAGGCTATAACAAATTTTGAAAGACCTTCACACATGCATTCATCCCTTGGTTTTCTTATGCACTGGGACACTTAATCCCATTGTGTTTTAGTTGTCTAATCAGTAAAATGAAGATTTTTAGAGCATTGACCTTTAAGTTCTCTCCTAGATTTAACATTCCATAAACCAGTTCCAAATGGTTTCTTATCTGTATTCAGCCTTATGTTATCTCTGAAAAGGAGGGGAGGAGACTCACTGATACTAGTAAACTAGAATAATCCAAAAAGGATTTACATTTGAATTTTGCATACCTATTCACTACAGGAACACACATACCAGTCCTTGGCTATTTCCTTCAATGCTGCTTCATTAGATAACTTTAGTTTCAATTACATTTCTAAGCAGAGGGATTCCCATATCTAGCTGTTATTATAATTTTAGTGATTTTCAGTAGTGTCTAATTCTTATGATCCAATTCAGGGTTTTCTTTGCAAAAATACTGGAGTGATTTGCTATTTTCTTCTCCAGCTCATTTTATGGATGAGGAAACTGAGGCAAATGGGGTTAAGTGATTTGCCCAGGGTCACACAGATAATGTGTCTAAGGTCAAATTTGAACTCAGGCCCTTCTAACTATTCTATTCTGTCCAAGTACCACCTCACTCCCTGAGCAACAAAAGCAGATGATTTCCAGATCTATGTGTACAACCCTAATTTCCTTAGTTGTGATCTCATATCTCCAAATTCCTCTTTATAGCTCAGGTAGACTATCCCATAGACATCTCAACTTCAATGTGTCCAAAATAGGACCCATTATCATTTCCCCAATGCTCCCATGAAGCCAACTTTCCTATTAGTCTGGAGTGCAATATTTTTCTTCAAGTCACATCAGCCCACAGCCTCAGTGTATTGCTTAGTTCTCCCTTCTTATACTACACATCTAATCCATTGTCAAATCTCATTTCTGTCTTTTGAATATCTCTTATATATGTTCAATTCTTTCCACTCACTGAACTGGATACAATCCCTAGTATTCATAGACTTTTTTTGGCAGGGGTAGAAGGGGGGAAAGATTTTGGGGGTGTGGCTGAAATCTATGATTTCTTTAATTTACAGAACTCCTGGTGGGGGTTTCCACCAATGCTGATCAGAAACAGATCAATAACACATATACTGTTGAGAGTTAGCTGGGGAAACCCATGTGTAAGCAGCTTGTGCAGGGGAATACTTTTGTGTTTCAGAGAAAGGAATATGAACTCATCTTCTGTACTAAATGTTGACCTACTCTTCCACTAAATAACTACTTTTTTGGATGATATTATCAATAAATGTGAAGAGGACAGGGTCTATGTGATCTATAGGATTATAGAATAATATGACTAGAGAGAACTTTAGAAATCATCTTTAGTTCTGTCATTTTATAAATGAAACAACTGGAGCTTAAAAACTTTAAAAGATTTGTCCAAGGTTATACAGATAAATTAGTAGCAAAAGTAGGATTAAAACTCAGGTCACCTGCTTGATATCATTGTATGACAGATTGTAGGCATTTGATCAATATTAACACAACCTAAACCAAAAAATAATCTTTTTAACTCAAGAAGATACTCTGGGAAAAATGATGAGAAACTTAAGGATTCTTTGTTATAATATGTAGAGAGAAATAAATATTGAGATAAATTGCAGTGGATAAATGTTGGTGATTGTAAGGTCTATAAAACACATTCTCAAAGGAGGTTATGGAGCTGTCTCTTTTAAAAATGTTTTACTATGAGGCAAGGAGTTATCTTTCTAAAAATGTTTGTTAATACTCCTCCAGGGAGAATGATAGATTATGTGATATTTCTGGGCACCTTCAAGCACAATTTTTTTTTGGATCTGCTGTTATATTTTTTAAAAATTGTTTCCTAGTAGTCAAGATGACAATCAGTACCCCTCCACCTCCTCACACTCAAAAAAGAAAGAAAGAAAGAAACACAGGTAGTAGATCAAGGTTCTTTTTTTCAATTGGAACAGATAAGTCATCAATAAACTAAAAGTTCTGATCAAGTTCAACTCAATTGAAATCAGTTCTCAGCATAATAGGCCATGAGAATATTGCTTCCAACCTACCTCTTCTCTCAATTCATTTCACTATTGTGGACTCACTTCCTTTCTTTCAGTCTTGCTCTATAGTTTACCAGTCCTCTCATTCACTCTCAGCTATCCTTATATTCTTTTCCCTTTGTCCATGCAAAATTCCAATTGTTAGTTAGCTCATTTGAAAGCTCTTGGAAAAAGTAACAACATTTCCAGTTAAGTTCAGTACATATTTATATTATTTAATTTCTACTGGTCTTTAACTGATAAATGTCAATCCTTTATTTTTATTTTATCAATTCATTATCACATCTTTCATATTGGCTCTTCTAACCTCTCTCCACAAGACTTTTTTTACACCATTTTCATTTCACATTAGTCTTTCCCCATCCTCCACCAACATAACATGGACTGACCCTACTTTGCTGTCTTTATAAAAACAAAACCAAACAACTTCACTTGATCTGCCATTCTCAGACTATCATCCTTTCACTTTTTTCAGTTAAATTCCTAGAAAAGAATTTGTACTCGTCTTCAGTCCTTTATCTCAGACTTACTTCTCAACCCCATATTATTCAATTCTGATCCTAACATTAAACAAAACAGCTCCCTAAAAGACCACCAAATATCTCTTAACTACTAAATTCAATAACTTTTCTAAGTCTTCATCATACTTGATTCCTCTTCAAAATTGGGCATGGCTTAGTCGCACCTTTCTCCTGGATTCTCCCTCTTCCCTTTACTTCTGTGATACTACTCTATCTTAATGTTCCTAACTGCTCCTCATCTTTCTTTCGGAATCATCATCCTTCCTTAGATTAAGTATGGGCTTTATCTCTTCTTGACCTCTCCTCTATTTCTCTCCATTGGTGAGTTCCATGGTTTCACTTAATATTCTTTATAAAAATAACATTCAAATCCATATCCACAGATTTGGTACTTCTGATTCAATTATCCGTGATTAATGGCAGGAGGAAAATAAATTTAATGGGTTTGTGGCCCATCCATTACCCTCAACCTGCCTAGATGGTTTACCATTATGTGGCCACAGTACATGCTATAGCTTCTTGGAACACGGGTGAGAGTTGACTGCCAGATGGACACTAAAAGTGGGTGAGCAGCCCTGAAAAAAGGCTCAGCAATTCCTCCCACCAGAGATGCTAGTCTTCCTTAAATACCCACATACATCGAGAAGGAGAGAATATTGTATTTTATAGTAATGTACTTTATTATTACTTTATTTAATGTTGGTAATATCTTAATGTGTGTTTAACATCAGTTAAACTTTATTGAATGTAAATATGTCTAAGAAAATCATGTAATATATGGGATTCAAAAGTATTTGCTTATACCTGCAGTTTTGATCATCTACGTGTGTCCTGAAACATATCTGGCCCTACTATATACAGTCTTAAATTCTTTTTTGAATATTAATACCAATTTAACAACTATTCATTGAAGCTCTTCAATTGCATGTACCATAAATATGTGCAATGTAGCATGTCCAAAAAAGATCTTATTTTTGCTGTGAAACCCATCCCTTCTTCAGACTTCCCAATTTCTATAAGAGAAACCACTCTTCTTCCAGTTTTGCAGGTTCACAAAATTTTAGTCATCTTAGAATTGTCTTTTCACCTTTCTTCATTTCAAACAAGTTAAAATGTCTTACACATACTACCTCCATAACTTCTTCCAAATCATTTCTCTATATTTATGCAGCCTTTTTCTAATTCATCCATACAGTAGACAAAATAATCTTTTTGAAAACAAAGTCTTCAGTCACACCCTAGTGGCTCTTAGATAAAATGCTTGTTCCTTTGTACTAGTGGTTCCCCATTGTTAGGGAATATCTCTCCTCATTTCTACTTCTACAAATCCCTAGCTTTCTTAGAAAAGTGAGTCACATGCATTCTTCTACTGGAAGCCTTTGCTGACTCCACATCCCAAGTCATTACTAGCTTTTTCTTGCTCTGGAAATGACTCTGTATATTTTTTCTTTGTATTTATCTATGTACATATGTTATGCCCTTTTCCCTTTAGTGAAATGTAAATTTCTGAAATCATTTAGTCTAATGATCTCTTGATAATAAGGGAAAAGGAGGTTCGTTTATTATTTTTAATTTGAATTTATTTACGTTTGTCACATTAAAATGCCCAGTTAACTCCCCTTTTCTCTCCCCTCACCCATACTAGGGAGGGTATCATTTGACAGAAAGATATGTGTGCATATAAAACTATGTCTTACTTATTTCTATCTACCAATTCTTTCTGGGTAGGTAGAAATATACAAGTCATTCTTCAAATATTTTTTTGTTGTTGTTGCAGTATATAATGTTCTCTTGGTTCTACTCATTTCAATCTTCATAATTTCATGTCTTTCCATGTTTTCCCATAATTAGTCTGCTCATCATTTCTTATGCCACAGTATCATAATCATATGTCACAATTTGTTTAGCCATTTCCCAACTGATAGACATCCCTTCAATTCTTTGCCACCTCTAAGAGAGGTGCTATAAATACTTTAGAACATATAGATTGGTTTCCTTTTCTCTAATCACCTTAGGAAATAAAGCTAGTAGTGGTTTTTCTAGCTCAAAAGGCAAGCAGTTTTATAACCCTTTGAGCATAATTCCATTTCTCTCCAAAATAATTGGATCGGTTCCCAGTTGAAGCAACAGTACTGTCCCTTTTCTTCCACATCCCTTCCCACAATAGTCATTTTGACCTTTTATCATTTTAGCCAGTCTGATAGGTGTGAAATGATATCTAAGATGTTTTGATTTGCATTTCTCTCATCTCATCTAATCTAATCTAATCATTTTTATTTAGTTATATATATATAGCTTTGATTACTCCATCGAAAACCTATTCATATATTTTAACCATTTATCAATTGGGGAATGGCTCATATTCTTATAAATCTAACATTTAAAAGGTTAATTTATTAAGTGAGGTCACACAAGTAGCAAGTGACAGAACTAGGACTTCAATCTCATCCCATATTTGTGCTTCTCCCATTATATCATTGTTTTGAGTCAAATATTCTTCCAGTTATATTCCATATTATATATTCATTAAGTTTTCATCTTTCTCAAAGCTTTGTGCTAAGCTTTCCATAATTGAAAATGAGTAACATCGTGTTATGCACTGTGATTATGACCTGCTGAATTGACACTTACTATGGCAAGACCTTTCATTTTATAGAATGCATGTCATTGGAATCTGCCCTTTCTTTCCTTTTATAAAGTCTGCCTTTCTATGGTAAATGCCAAGCCTAGGAGAGGAAGAGCTTTTACCCTTTTCTTACTTTGCTGAATGTTGGTAAACTTACCAATTGTAACCAGTGTAATTTTTGCTTGAAGGTTACCTGGGGGGGGGGGGGGGATCACCTCAATCAAGTCACTGATTTCTTTATAAGTTAGAGTTTACTATTAAAAGAAAACACAGAAAAATTACAGGGGTGAGATGGTGTGGGGAGCAGAATGCTATAGAGGCAAACTTAATGACATTCAAATACAAAAGGAATAATACAAATGGAATCTTTTTGCAAAAAAAAAGTGACAAATAGCATTTAAATAACTAAGATCTAGTGGCATAATCTCAGATTAATTAAATTAAGAAGGAGCTGATTGTTCTAAGTGAATGCTGGATGGGAGCTATAAAAGCACTGAGCTGTGAATAATTTGTGACTTTTATATCCCTTTATGTGGATAAAAGCAGAGCAATGATGTGAACATAAAGGTCCCATATTGTCATCATTTCATGTGTGCCCCATACGGTAGATAGTATATAGACCCCAGAGAATAAGCACAGTGTGTTTTTTTCAACTCTGGTTTTCCTTTTATAAAAGGGTCATTGCTTCAGATTTGGCTTTCAGTCAGGAACTAATGCAAATGAAGATCATATTGTGTGTCCTGTGTCAACTCTCCTCTCTCCCCCACCCCCTTTCATTATTTCTATCCAATAAAAACACAGAGCCTTTTACATCCAGAGACAAAGATTTTATTTACATTTTATAAATTACAGAAACACAGGCTTGGCTAGGTCATCCTAATAATGCTGACATAATCAACATGTGGATTAGGCTTTTTGCATGTTGTCTCTAGTGAATTCTTAATCTTGGGAAGGTTTTCTTGTTGCCACCCAACACACTTGCCTAGTATACTTAATGGAAATGCAAACTAATTTTAAGTCCACTTAAGCAAAGCACAATTAGGAAGAGAAATTTTGCTTCCAAAGTGGCAGATTTGAAAGCAGGGAAAGGGGAAGACAGAGAAAAAGCATGTACTGATACAAATTATTTTAAAATCAAACCCTCCCTGTTTTGTATTATCCATCTTCATTATTTCCCTCCAAATAACTGAGAATGAACATCAACTTTTTTTTCATAATAAACAATCAATAAAAAAGTCATATTCCATGAGGAAAAAAATCATTTCTTCAACCTAGGCTTCTTTTTATCATGCAATTCATTAAAATTTATTAAAATATATTGAATAATATTGAACTCCAGTAAAACCAAGCTTATTTAGTAATTATTTACATTAATTAATTTCAATGCATGAAATGCTGTAACAACTTTAGTCATTCCCCCTACATCCAATCAATGCCACTTTAATCCATTCAAGTTTCATCCATTTCTACAATCCCTTGATTATGAAATGTGGTACCATTATAGAGAAGTAAGACTAAGGTGATCATAGAGAAAGACCTTTCGGCCTCTTGCTTTGGAGTCTTGTGCCAAGTATTCAAAAGAGATTAGTCAAAAGTCACTCTCTCTCTCACTCTCTCTCTCTCTCTCTCTCTCTCTGTCTCTCTCTCTCTGTCTCTCTCTCTCTCTCTCTGTCTCTCTCTCTCTCTCTCTCTCTCTCTCTCTCTCTCTCTCTCTCTCTCTCTCTCTCTCTTCCCTTCACCTCCATGTCCCAGGACATATACCACAAGGGAACTCAATGTCTACTCTCTTGCCTTGGAAATTCAAGTTGGAGGTTGGAATTGCCTACATAAAAATTGCCAACACTCTATCTTTAAACTAAACAACTGTCAAAAGTACCTCCATTGCTGGACCCACTTTTGGTGTTATGTCACCACAAATATGACACTTCTGAAAAATGTTTACTTTCAGTTCACTCTCAGATATCTTCATTTAACTTTTTCCCAAAACATCTGTCTCCAACGGGAACTGCATCTTCTGAGCTCTACTTTTGCTGCTCTTCAGAAATTAGCTCTTGACTGCCCTACAGTTTGCTTTGGATCCTTCTATGGAGCTCTCAGGTTCTTCATCCACCTCAGTTATGAACTCTAACAATTTCAGTTCTTCAGTAGATTCGTTAATATGGAATTCCCCTCTATCATTTCAAGTCACAACCCATCTGTGCCTTCTCATCCTTTGCATCTGTTGTCCCTATCATTCCATACACTCAAATAGGAAGAAATCAACCTATTTTTCTAGGTCAGGGGTTCTTGACCTTTTGGTGTGTCATGAACAACATTGTCAGTCCAGTGAAGCCTATGTTTTCCCTCTCAGGTACACACACACACACACATAGAGAGAGAGAGAAAGAGAGAGAGAGACAGAGATAGAGACAGAGACAGAGACAAGAGAGACAGAGACAGAGAGACAGAGACAGAGATAGAGACAGAGAGAGGATTTCAGAGAAATCAATTATATTAAAGAATAGTTAAAACCCCAGATTAATAACCTCTAGTCTTTTGACATTTCATACAGACCTGTGATTTTTTTTACAACTACACAAATATGTAGGAAATATGAAGCATATGATAAAAATGCAATAAAAGATATTGAAAAAAGAATTGGAAGCAAAATTAATAGCTAGGAAGCCAGTGACAAGCCAATACCTAAGCAATAGACTGCCTGAAAAATAGACTAGATCAAACAACTATCAATGACTCCATAAGACAGAAAGAAATGTTAGAAGAAATCAGAAGATTGAAAAAATGGAAAAATATCTGTAACCTGATATCAAAAGCATTTGTCCTGGGAAAAGGTCAAGGAGAGAATTTAACAATCACTGGACTCTCTAAAAAGCATGATACAAAATCATCCTCTATATTTGAAGAAATCATAAATGAAAACTGCCTAGATCTGAACCATAGGGTAAAATATGCTGTTAAAAAATAAAATAAAAAAAGGGAACACAACCAGAGTAAACAAATCTAAAGGCCAATCTGAAAGCAGCAGAGAGTTTTGTCTAGGTCCCTGGAGGAAAGGAAATGGGTTTCTATCCCTAGTAGCATCATCCCATACTTCTCCTCCCCTTTGTGCCTAATCTCTATGAAGAAACCATGCATATTTGTTCTCCTTTCCTATCAATTGCTTCTAAACCTTCTGTTTAAGCTCATCATTCAGCTAAAACTACCTTTTTCAAAAGGGCCAAGGATCTCTTGATTTCCACATCAAAGATCCTTCTAAATCCTGATTTCCTGGACCTCCTTGTGACTTTTGACACTGGAATTCACCTTCTCCTTTCTCCTTTCTTTTGTGACACTGCTTTTTCCTTATTCTCCTCATGTGTGTCCACCAGTTTCTTCTCATGATCCTTTCCTGGTTCTTCATTTATGACTTGCCCTTTAGCTGTCTGATCTGAGTCCTCTTATTTTTTACACTATTTTAAAAAGACATTTTTTACTCTTGCTTAGTGATCTCATCATTTCTATGTTTCAATTATTATTATTTTTATACAGATGACTCCTGGATTTAGAGATATAAACTCAAATCTCTTTGTTGAGTTATAGTTGCACACCTACAATTTCCTTTTTGATATCACACTGGATGTCCCATATTCTTCTCAAACTATTGCTTCTCAAACTCAACATGTCTAAATCAGAAAATATTGTCTTCCCTCCCATATACTACCACAACACCTTGAACTTCCCTTTTACTATCAAGGGTTCCACCATCTTCCCTGTCATGCAGGCTCACAACTGTGATGTTATTTTCAACTCCTCATTCTCATTTGCCCCCACATATCCAATTAGTTGCTAAATCTTGTAGTTTCTTTCTTTACCACATCTCATGCATATGTCTCCTCTCCAATCACACAGTCAGCACCCTAGTTCTAGACTTCTTACCTTTCACCTGGACTATTACAATTGCTTTCTAAATAGCCTCCACTCCAATGTGATTTTTCTAAATTGTGAGTCTGACCATGTCACTCCTGTGTTAAATAAACTCCATTGTTTCCCTCTCAATATCCCTCTTTCCCTCTTTATATCAAATATAAAGTTCTCTGACACATAAAGTCTTTAACAATTTGGTTCTTTTCTATCTTTCCAGGCTCAGTATATCTGCTTTCCCTCATTGAATGATCTCTATGACCCAGCTTTACTTGCTTTCTCTCAGTCTTGAGTACAAAACTCTTGACCTTCCTCTGCCCACTAACCTCCAGATTTTAGTTCCTCTGGCCTCTTTCAAGACTCAACTCAACCTCATGCCCAGCAAGAGGTTTTTCTTGGCCTCCTCAGCCTATCCTCTTTCAGATTACCTTTATTTACTCTGAAGAAATCTTGTAGGCAACTAAATATTTATTCATTGATTGTTGTCTTCCCTATTAGAATATATGTTCATTGAGGACAGGAACTGATTTTAATTTTGTTTTGGTTTGAGTTTTTTTACATCTCCAGAGCTTAACAAAGTGCCTGACACTCAGTAAACACTAAATAAATCCTTGTTTCCTTGCTAACCTCTTCTACAAAGAGTATATTTTTCTCAGTGAAAAAAATTACCTTACTTTCTTCCTAATATATTTGATTTATTTCCTGTCAATCATTGCCAGTAAAGCTACAGACACAACCTAGACTTTAGCCTTTAGGCCCAAAATAATTTTTCTTAGAAAAAAAAATCTGATTTCACTTTGGTGGTCTTAGTTTTTAAAAAAGTATCAACAATTAAAAATTATAACCATACATTTTATGTAAGTGTTGATATGCTAGCCCAAAGTCCTCCAGGTTTCTTACCCATTTTCTTCTTGTTTCTTTGGTGCAGTAGAGGGAATAGTTTGTGCATTTCTTTGAAAGAAAGATTGAATCCAGTAGAATAGGGTACCCAGGAATCTGGGATATAAATTATTCCTGCAACCCTTGAAGATATTCTGACAAAAACCTTCAAAATATTGCTTGCGTCAGCAAGATACCTCATAATTGCTGTAGAGGCTGTAAATTGTGAAGGGTGACGTGGGGTTATCTCCCACTTCATATTTAGGGACTTCTTTAACATGCAGCAAACACCAGGATTTAGTGAAGGGGAAAGAGAACATCAAGACTGTCTTCAGAGATAGTGAGGAATTTTTTTTTCTTTATTGTGCCTCAGAATACAAATCACATCAAAAGATGCACTGATGAGGAGATGATTTTAACCCAGAGCAGTTGATTATTTGCTCAGGAGGAAAATAGAAATGCAGCTGCAAGGGCAATGCTATTGTCAGGCTTCATTGAATGTTCATACTTTACCAAAATTTCTCTTTGGTATGGGGAGAAGAGAGAGAGGAAATTGACTTGACTTCCTCAGCATAGTCTTTAAATAAGACACATTTCCTCAGGATTGTATAATCCCAGTTGTCTGAACATGGTTGTTTAGTGCTTATCTTTCCTCCTCCTTCTTATCAAGGCAACAGAGACTGAAGGGAAATCTTCAGTAGTTTTGCTTTGAAAACACCAAAGTGCACAAATGAATATGGTCCTGCTGGGAAGCAGGAAAAGAAAATGAGTGAACCAGACACTTTATGTATGGCATGCTATGATTCACTTCTAATCACCAATTTATGGACTCTTCTCCCTTTTTTGTCTTTCCTACCCACACATGCTGGATGTAGCCTTTCTCACAGCCATCATTATTAGTAAAGAAGCCAGAGTTAACGTTTCTAAAGGGAAAATTTAATTTGACAGGGTCAGTAATAGTTTTCCCCCCTTGAGTTTCCATTTTAAGATGTGGAAGAAGGCAAATACTTTTGCCTTAGCCAGCACACTGGCAATTTTCCTCATCTTTAAAGTGTTTATAAGTGTGGGGAAAAAGATCACCTGAGCCCTCAGGACATTGTTAAGTTTTTATTTTCTCTCTGCCAATATCTGTCAGGGGAAAGCTAAATGAGCACGCTTCCTCCTTACTTTGTGCTTTTCAGTTCAACTAAACATCTGAATCCACCATTCTCATCATGGCAAGGACCAAAGAAACAGTAAACCTTTGACTGTCAGTCTATGAGCCTCTTTTTGATTTTTTTTAAGGGATATCTCTACTGATATTCAGAAATACAAGAATGGAATACAGTGGGGGCAAAACAAGGTGCTGAAAATAAGAATTCTTATGTATAAAGGAGAGTAAAATGAATGGCAAACCCCACAAATACCATTATTGTCTTCATCATTCTCATTATTTTGTTTACCCTAAGATCTTCTATAAGAGAATTTTTTTTCTAAACTTGAGACAGAAAAAATTAGATTTTCCTTATACTAGTAGAAAAAAAACAAAGGACTGAATATGAAAGGAGGAATCTTGATTATATAAGCTTATTTTTAAAGCATATATTAAATTTATTACAGTAGCATCAACACTGCCGCCTTATATTTGGTTCCTATTGAACTTTCTGCTCTCTTCTGTGTATATTTTTATAATGTTTTTCATTGGTGTTCTTTTCTTTCTTTTCCTCTTTTTTCGGCAGTGTTATCCCCTTCCATCAAGAAACTTAACCCATGCTTGCCTTATAGGATAATAATAGCACCAGACTCTCAGGGTTGTTATGAAATAAAATGAAATAATTTTGGTAAATGCTTTGAAAACACTAAAGTACTATAGATTGTAACTATTATTATTATTAGCAAGTATTTTCAGTCAAAACAAACCTATACATTTCAGTGGCTGAAAACATATGTCTCATTTGGAATTTTTAGTCCATCATCTCTCTGTCAAGAGGTGAGAAGTATGAATCAACAGGTGTGTGAAGTCTTGATTGATCATTATATTCTTTAAGATTTTTGAGCTTTTCATAGTTACTTTTCTTTGCTGAATGTGGTAGCACATGCCTGTAGTCCCTGCTGGGAAGGCTAAGACTGGTGGATAGCATGAATTTGAGTTCTGCAATGGAGTACCCATTCTTAGTCTGGTAGTAATATATATTCCCCAGAAGCAAATGAGCAACTCCACTGGGTTTTACATGTGTCATTGTTCAAAACCCATTTCCATATTATTAATATTTGCACTAAGGGTGATCATTCAAAGTCTACGTCCCCAATCATATCCCCAACCAAACCATGTGGTCAAGCAATTGTTTTTCTTCTGTGTTTCTACTCCCACAGTTCTTTCTCTGGATGTAGATGGTGTTCTTTCTCATAAGTTCCTGAGATTGTCCTGGATCAGTGCATTGCTGTTAGCAGAGAAGTCATGGGGTGATATCTTGACTTGCTCATGGTTTGGATTTAAGTCAGAAAGAATTGCACAAAGTTGTCAGCCTCACTCTTTCTTCTAGAGTCATCAAAGTCCAGTGGGAAGACAAAAATCAGGGTAACTGGCAATAGGTCAAGATGCAGTATATGACTTTGGCATTTCCTCTGTCTGACCAAGCTCTCTAAGCACTCTATAGTACCCTGCTTTAGCAACCTTCATGGATGTTGGAAAAAATTGTTCTCATCTTCCCATTCTCCTGGGGTAAAGCCTTCACATGCTTGGGGTGAATATCCTCCTAACTCACCAATGGGTTGAGGTCTGTAGGTTACTCTGTTGATTCAACATGGTTTAACTCATTTGCCAAGATAGTTTTACTGTAGGGTAGCTGATACACATGTTATATCACTTTTGAAGTCACAAGTGAGAATTGTGTGAAAGGTAGATAAGCATCCATGAAAAGGACTCAACAAGACCTCAGACAAGAGGTGCTCATCTTCCCTGAACTCTCCTATATACCGCACTAAGTCTGATGGGAATATGGTGAACTCCAATGCAGCAAAGGGCAATTAGACTGCCTTAAGAAGCAGCAAATTGATCTAGAACAAAAAAAATGGAGCTGGTTAAAGTTTCCATCCTTATATGTGAATAATGTACTTCTAGTCTGTAGGGGATAGGGAGACCTTGTTTCTGAAACAAAGTAAACTAACCAAACAAACAGATACTTTCCATTATAATATTATAGACATCATATACATTATTTTCTTGGTTCTGCTCAATTTATTGAATCAATTTATATTGGTTTTCTTAGAATTTTTTCTGAATCTACCTTTCATGATTTTTTTTACAGCACAATAACTTTCCTTTGTATTTATGTGCATTGATTTTTTTTCAACCATTTCCTAGTTGATGGACACCTACTTTGTTTTAAATTATTTGTTACAACAAAATGTGTGGCTTTAACTGTTTTTTTTTGTACCCAGCAGTCATTCCTTTCTACTTTTCATCTCCTTGGCGTACACACTGAGTAGTGCCCTACCTCAAAACCTTACTCATTTTAGTGAATTTGGGGGTTGAGTCCAAATTGTTTAAGAGAATATTTGTAACAACTTATGGGCTTGACTAATAAAAAAAACTAGGATACCCATTCTCATAGTTATCCAAAAACAATTGCCATTTTTGGGATCATTTTTGCCATTCTAATGGGTATGAGATAAATTTTAATGTGCATTTACCTTATTATTAGTGATTTGTTGCATTTCATATGGTTATTAATAAGTAGAATTTCTTCTTTTTAGAATTGCTTGTTCATATCCTTTTACTAGTTTAGACATCCTTGTAAAGGTAGGTCCAAAGAGAATGTTCTATCTGAATACTCACAATTTTCTCACAATACTCACAGTCACACAATCTTACTCCCCGAATTACACAATCTTAAAGTTGAAAGGACCTGAAAGAGCTTCTAGTTAAAACTCTAACTGGATAAGAATCCAATCTGTCACATCCTTGCCAAACAGTCAGATAGGCAAAAATACTTTAAGACTTCTAGCCCCACGCCTAGTCTGTTCTACTTAGGGACATCTCTAATTCTTAGTAAGATGTTCCACAGTAAACTTAAGTTTGCCTCTCTGCAGATTGTATTGATTACTTCTAATTCTTCCTATTTGGGTCAAGCAGAATACTCAAACTATTAATATTGATGTTAATCAATATTGTTATGCTATGATAATGAATATAATGCTATTCTCATATAAAAATTCTGTTATGTGTTCAACATACAATAAAATTAATGCTGAAGTTATCTAGTTGAAATGGGGGGGGAGGGGAGAGGGTAGCCAGTGAGCCAGTAATAAGTAATCCTGAAATCAGAGATTTACAGTTGGAAGAGTATCTCAGAACCCACTTAATCCAATGTCCTCATTTTAGAGACGAGTAAGCTGAGGCTCTGAGAGATTGTGACTTGCCCAAAATTAAGCAAATAACTATTATCAAAGCTGGAATTTAAGTCTGGGTCCTCTGATGCCAAAGCTAGAAAGTTTTCTACTTTATGATTGTACTTCCCTAGCTTTATCCAGCCACTTTCTCCTGTAAGAGTTAAAATAGTTGAGGCCATAAACTGTAATGATTAAAATAGTGGAAGACTTAAATTGTGGTAGATAAAAGAGTAGATGAGTAAATTTGTGACCGCAGAAATATTTTTTTTTATTTAAAAATAAAGTGGTCACCAGGGAAATATTCCCAATTATGAAATATACCCAAGTCAACTGGGTTTTATAGAGATTTTAATTAATACAAATGAGGAATTAAAGAAAAGGAGAGAAAGAGAGAAAAAGGGGAAATGAGAAAAGGATAGGCCAGCCCAGGGCAGCCCTGGCCAATCCAGGCCTAAGCCCTTAAGAGAAAGATCAGTCAGTCCTTAATCACTCACCACAAGATCTGTCCAAGCAAGAATATAGACACCAGTTCAGCCAGCCATCCTTCTCCAGAGAGAGATTCTTCTGACTGTCCTCAAGAGACTATTCTTCAACAGACTCTCTTCAGAGCCTCCTTAGACTCTTCTTTTCTTACACCAGGAAAGCTCTAAGTAAGTTTCTCACCTCTTTGTTCCTTGTAAATTCACAAGTTGCCTGACCTTTATAGGTACTTAGCACCCCTTTGTATTAGTCCTAAAATAGGCATAGCTTAAGAACTTTTGTCCCACTATAAGTATGGGTTTAAGTACTTTTCATTGTTCAGCAAAGAGTTTACAACTTTATCTTCCCCTAAGGCATGCTTAAGTATGGTGAAGTAGAGTTCTCACATTCCAGATCTAAGTAGAGTTCTCACATTCCTGATCTAAGTTTCTTTCACTGCCCAAATGGAGAATAGTCCCAATGGGGAATTTTAAGGTTCACGATCCAACCTTATGAAGTAGGGTCTGAGAATTTTTAAGGTTCACACTCCTCAAAATATCTGTTTTTTGGTTTTGTTTTGTTTTTTACTTTATCCCCCAAAAGAAGTTGCTGTTTCTAAAAAATCCTTATCTTCTATATTTGACTGAGGGCAAAATTACCCTGAATACTTATAACCAAAAAGACATCTATCACTTACTGTTTAAAATCCATGTTAAAATGTACATGGTTATAATTTGAAATACATGAAAATATTTGAAATATAAAAAAGTAGTTAATATATGAAATATAGTGAGAGTCATAGCCAACCTTGTAGGACTTATTATTTAGAAGAATATTATGGTGCCAATTGTATCCTTAAAAATTATGTAAATTATCCTTGGTTCAATTTGAAAAAAACTAAAAACAAGATTAACTATTGGGCTATAATTTCATGTAAACTTAAAAAGTGATAGTTATTGAAACACTGCATTTGCTTATTTTCTGATACTACATTATTTAAATCTAAGTAACACCGGTTGATTTCTTGGAATTGTATGTTATTCATGCACACACATATATACTTTTTTTAAACAAATCACATAGGTTGGAAATGTCAAAGATCAGGGAAAACAGGAAGTAGCAACAGAAAACATAATTTTCATGAGAAAAAATACAAATACATTTTTGAAACTTTAAGAGTATTTAATATTGTTACATTTTGATCCATTTTTAGTCCTTGAGAAGGATATATGTTTAAAAATAGTGTCACTGGATTTTATAAAAAATACCTTTATTAAAAGTTCTTGGAAGAATTTTCATGGGACTCTGAATAGCAATCCATCACAGAAATAAAGTGGAATTAAGGAACAGAAGATTAAAGCCAAAAGTCCTAAAATTGATCAGGAACCAACATATGACGACTTATCTTCTGATTCTGTGCCTTTGTGCTGGATTTCTCCCATGTATGGAACATGGCTTCTCCTTATTGCACCACATAGAATCCCTACCTTCCTTTAAGATTCATTCATCTGATACACCAACTTCAACATACAGTCTTTCTTCCTTTCTCCTCAAATATCTTATAATTATTTTATACTTATTCTATAATGTGTGTGTATGTGAACTCTTGTGAGTCAAGAGGATATTCATTGTTGTCTTCAGGATGTAGGATGTAGGCTCCTTGAGAACAGGGACTAGTTTGTTTTTGTCTTCATATCCCCATTGCCTAACATGGTGACTAGAACATTATAGGATGCTTAACCTCTCTTTGTTGATTACTAATGTACAATATTATCATGAGAGGTGGCATGATTAAGTAGAAAAATTGGCATATTTGGGTTCAGGGTACTGGCTTCAAATTCATTCTCTGTAATCTTTTCACCTTAGGTAAGCCATAATATCTTCTCTGTTCCTCAGTTTATCATTTATCAAATAGGAGGGCGAGTCCAGAAGCCTCTGAGGTCCCTTCTAGTGCTAAATAGATGATCCTATGAATGTCTATGAAAGAATTTACTTGAAAATGATTTTTGTAGTGTTGGGAACTGAAAAACAGAGGAAGCTAACTAAGTTGTTCCTTAATCTTTGCAATAAAAGGGAGTAGGTATAGACATTGGTTATTGGGGGGAAGAAGTTATGGGAAAATGGAAGAAACTGCAGCCTTTCTGCCTTTAGACTCCAAACATCTTTTACTTCTCCTCCATCTACCATGCCTAGTATCCTGTCATTGAAAGAGATCAGACAACTTGTTCTTTTCAGACAATGCTGTTTATTATCAAATTCCATTTTCACGGTACTTGCAAGTTGAAATAGGAATGATTTTTCCCCTCTGAATTTGTTCAGGTTTATTATAAAAAATGGTCAGGAATATTTCCATTTTCTTTCTTTTTTCTACTGTTACCTCTATTAGAATTGAAAATGAACCTCCATGTGATCTCTGTATACTTTTTCTGTTGGCTTAGCTTTCAAATATCAACTATCAATTACTAATGATTAGTAATTACCTATTATCTTTTAAATGCACAAGCATATAGTCAATGAAAGGTATACACAAAAGAATTAACTTTTGATTCAGGATATAACATTTATAGGCTTAATTTTTTATTTTTTCTTAGAATAATTTTATTGACAAAAACTATTAGAAATTCATGGTAGGAGACATTTAAATTATCTTCAAACCTCACATGAATAGGATTCAATTGTGTCATGTCATCAGAGACAGACTACACTAATAAATTTGTCTGATTTTTTATTATGTGGGTGTCGTTTAATAGTAGACCCAAAAATGTCTTTCACGTGCTAAAATAATCTTTCAAGCCAAACTAAACACCAACTGTCCCAATTATGCTTGTTTTATGAGGCCAGTAAAATAGTTTGAGCACAGAATGTGTGTGCAATGATTTCTATTTCAGTAATGCCAAAATCTTTAAATGGCACTGCCTATGAACTATGACAGTATTTGTAAGGATATTTAAACAAAGTAGTGGATCACAGAATTTTCAGGTGTATTCTTTCCTTTTTCAGTATCCAAATTTGCAGAAAAATCTTCTGGAAGGGTCAGTATCCAATTAAACTTTTGTACTAAATGTTGGAACACAGAAGCAGTTGCTTTTCAACATAAATATGCCTTCTGGAAACTTCTATAATGAATGTAAGGTTTGAAGGATAGAAAAGCACATTTGTTATCCTAATTTAGAGATAATTACTTGCCATTAGGTTCATAAGCATGTAAATTTTACTCATTTATGTCAGCTAACTTGTCAACTTTCTAAACTCTATCTCCATCTGCCCCTCTAGTGACAAGCTGAAAATCATTTTTCCCCTCACCAAAATGATAATGATTGGTAAATAAAAATTCAATGAAGTCACAAGAATGGATGAAAAAGGGTTCTCTGCTTTTGTCTGTCTACTTCCCTGCTTGTCTGTCTGTCTCTCTGATAACAATCACTTAAAAAGGTCTTTGTTTCCTCCCTGAAACCACATAACATAAATTCATGTGTTTTCATATCATGATAAAATCTTTGAAATTTTTAATAATTATTTTCATCATGGACTTGCCTAAGAAAAAGGACATTGACCATGTTTCTGTCTATAAGCACATAGGAGACTCACCTTTTTGCATCAACTCTCATGATTCTCAATATGTTTATATCAATATGTTTTTCCCATCTAGGACTTCATGTTGCTCACTCAAAGTACTTTTATTCTTATCTATAATCAGAGGAAAGTTTTGTCTGTTTGAAGTGAATAGAGGCTTTCTACTTCAGTAGAACAATGTACAGGAATATGGGCAAGTAAGAAATGCATCATAGCTCCTCTTTAGTCACGCTATCTTATCATGCCCCTGATCCTGCCAATGTTTTAGGGAATATCTTGTCATAGAGCTATGTAATCTTCCAACTCAGGTACATTTCCACAAGTAAAAGTAGGCACGTGTTAATGAATAATTACAATTACCTATACCTAGAATACATTTCTCCTTCTCTACTTAGAATTTCGAGCTTCCTTCAAAGCCTAGCCATTGAAAACTGTAATATTAGGTCTTTCTTTATCCCTTGAGCTGCCAGTGCTTCCTTCTCGAAATTACCCCGTATTTACTTTATTTTTGCAAATGCTTATATGAACCCTTCTTATTTCTCCTGACAGAATATAAGCTGGTGAAGATAAGGGCTATTTTGTTTTTATTTTGATATTTCTAATTTGTGGGCTTATTAATTTTTAAATATGCTACAGATATCTAAAATTCTAAGGGTGCTTAAGGGTTTGCAAAGCACTCAGTATAGAGAAACATACCAACAGGCACAGGCTAATGCCATATCATCCTTTCCTTCACTTCTAACACCCTTCATTTAAGGAAAATTTACCCCTTTATATCCACATGATTGCTCATTATATCCACTCTTGCATGTGGAAATATACCATTACTCTTTCCTACACTTATGGCACTTGCACTTTGGTTATCATCTCCTTTATCTTGTACACTGTTTCTTTTTTCTCTTATCCTCTTTATTTTCATTTTAAAAATATTTTTCCATGTTTACATATTTCATTTTCTTCCCTCTTCTGGATCCAATAGTGCACACTATTTCTAAAGAAAGAAACAACACAAAGTCCCAGAGTCTGGAGTTGTTACTTGCCCTGGACCAAATCCCATACATATGTGACTTCCCACTTTGGTTCTATAAGTTCTTCCACTATCTCCTATAGACATCGGGTGCATCAATTGAAGAATGTGTGGCTGGTGTATAGATAAAATTTTATTATTGTTGTCATTATTATTGTTGATACCTTATTAAAAGTTTCTTATTAGTAGTTAATTGGAGTAACTTGTTAAAGGAGAAGCATAGCAATGGGGACTCTAAATCTAATAGCAGTGGCTACCAAGTCTGGGAAACTCCCAGCCTGCCAATGTTGATGCACTTTGAGCTAAGAGAGAAGAGAGAAGTGAAGATCAGTTCATATCCATGCTATACTTGAAAAACCATTTCAAGTTGTACTGAGCAGAAGGATTGGAAATTCCAAGAAAAGGCTAGACAAGGGCCACTGACAGGATTACAGAGGCGCCGAAAAAGTTACCACTCCAAAAACCAGTTCATTACTACTCAAAAAAGATCGAACCGGAAAAGAAAGAAAATTTTAGATGAGGCAAACACAGGCATATTTTCTATTTCCTTTCTTAACTGGAGTAATTTCTCTGGTCAGTCATCATTATTCTGCTGTGTCAACTTTTCAGAGAAAAAAAAAAGATGACAAAAAAGCCCCAAATGAATGGCCTAAAAATGAATAAAAGTCTATCAGCCTGAAAAACCATGTCTCAAAAAAAAAAAAATCTGGCTTTTTTTATATTGGAAAGAAAAATATTAAGGAATGATTAGATCACTTACTTCAGGTAACTCAACAGCTATTTGTCACTTTGAGGATTAAATGTAGAGAAAGGGTTGCAAGCCATTGTTGAAACTGAAAATGAACACAACTTCTTAATCTTAGGGCTTAATATAATAGTCCTTGTAATGGGGTACTCAAGGTCACCATAGCATGTCTTTCTATAGAGAGCTTGCAAGAAAATAAAGTAGAGAAGAAGCTATCTTGTGAAGTTTCTAGACAATTAGTCTGGTCTGGTGACAAGGTGAAGACTCATCCAGATCAAAGATTGGCTGCATGAGATCATATTGATCACCATACAACTTCAAAGTAGTGAATTAAAAAGGAACATGACGTCTGTCACCATGAGAAATCATTTCATGTTAATCCTTGAAAAGAAAAGAGGAAAACAATGTGTAGAAAGTCCTATCATTTTTTTCTCTCTCTCTCTTTCTCTCTCTCTTTCTCTCTCTCTTTCTCTCTCTCTTCCTTCCTTCCTTCCTTCCTTCCTTCCTTCCTTCCTTCCTTCCTTCCTTCCTTCCTTCCTTCCTTCCTTCCTTCCTTCCTTCCTTCCTTCCTTCCTTCCTTCCTTCCTTCCTTCCTTCCTTCCTTCCTTCCTTTCTTTCTTTCTTTCTTTCTTTCTTTCTTTCTTTCTTTCTTTCTTTCTTTCTTTCTTTCTTTCTTTCTTTCTTTCTTTCTTTCTTTCTTTCTTTCTTTCTTTCTTTCTTTCTTTCTTTCTTTCTTTCTTTCTTTCTTTCTTTCTTTCTTTCTTTCTTTCTTTCTTTCTTTCTTTCTTTCTTTCTTTCTTTCTTTCTTCTCTTTAGCACAGTCTTTACCCCCTCTATAATATCCTTAAATCTATCAAGAAAAACAGGTTTTAGCTCATCAGGTGATATTTTGCTTCCTGGAGCATTTAAATTAATTTTCTATTACCAATGCAAATGTGTACTTTCCAATTTACCCACTACACAATAAAATCTAATTTAAGGCAATTAATGTTCATTAATGGCCCCATCTGTATGTTTATTGCTTTATCCTTAAATATGGGAGACATGGTATCCATATTTTATAGCTCACTTCTTACCAACAAGAAATCTTATCCTTGAGGGAAAATGTAAGAGTTATATATACTTATGTCTCATATATTTTGGGGAAATACACTTCTTATTTTTTCTCTAAGATGAGGCTGTTAGAGTCTACATTTCTCTTTATATTCAGGAAAAGCAGACTGTGATGAATATATCAGGATGGTTTTCTGATCTTTGTGTGATGTATAATTGATGGGACACATTTTTCCAAGGCTTAATATGCCTTAATATTCCCAAAATTTCTAGTCCTGATATCTTAATATAATTTTGTAGTATTTTTTCTATATTTGTCATTTACTTCTCTTTTTGGATGATGTATCCATTCTTCCATACACAAATAGAATGTAAGCTTCTTGGGGCAATAAATAATTCTTTTTTTCGTCTATTCTCAAGAACTACAAAAAGTACCTCACACATAGGAACCACTTAAATATTTTTTCAGTGAATGAATAACAAAATAAATATAGTCTGTGACTTGATCATCACAGAGGAGATTGGTAGTTACCTCAGAGCAGTAGATGCATAATTTCAGGTTACCCTTCAGTAGAGGTTAGGCTAGTAGGCAGTATGTTAAAGAGGAAATTGTACTAGTCTACAGTCTGAGAATCAAGGTTTGAAGACATCCTATAACAAGAATGGAATTAATTTCATTGGGATTCAGTTTCTTCATCTGCAAAATGGGTGATTGAGCTAGATGGCCTCCAACGTTTTTTTCAGCTTAGATTTATTATCTTCATTGACTTTTGAGGTTCCTTCCAAAGCTGAAATTTTTTTCTCTCTGTGCCATGGTATAGGTTGAACCCTATGCTTATAATTTTCCATATTAATTAACCACCTGTGTGGTTTGGGATCTCAACTTCTCTTCCATCTATTTATTTTCATGCCCCATTTTTCTTTTCAAGATATTTGCAAGTCAAAATTGGTATAATTGTTTTTCTAATTTTTTGTTCTTCCCATGGTCATGAACAGAATTGACTCCTATGAATACTTTGTTGAATTTAATTCTGTGACATATAGAAAGTGAAGGCAACTAGGTGTCATGGTGGGTAGAGTGCCAGTTCTGGTGCTAGGAAAACTTGAGTTCAAAACCAGTCTCAGACATTTACTAATTATGTGATCTTAGGCAAGTCATTTAACTCTGTTTGCTTCCATTTCCTCACCTGCAAAATAAGCTGGAGAAGGAAATGTAAAATTGCTCCAGTATCTTTACCAAGAAAACTACAAATGGAATCATGAAGGGTCAGAAAGGATTGAACAACAAGGAGAAAGTAGCACTCACAGTTTTACCCTATTTGAAGGTTTTCTCCATTTTACGTCTTTCTTGATCTTCATTGGCCAGCATGCCCTGGAAACCTGATATATTTGGAAATTGTTCCATTGATATCCTGGCGCATAGCATACACAAGGCAATATTTTTGCATATAGGTGTTTTGTTTTAAGAAAGGGGAGGGAGGCCCAAATGAGTAGTCCTGAATAGAGAGATTGAAACTCCTTCTTTCCTATGGTTAGTGGATCTACTATGATCTCAAATATTTTGGGAATGGTAGGACTCCTAGGATCTTCTGACTTTGGCCTTAATATGTATGAAAAGTTCAGCCTCACAAAATAACTTAATTATCATTACGGCTTCTTAACTTGATCTGTGAACTTTGTGTGTGTGTATTCTGATAATGGTATTTTAATATAATTGGATTCCATTTATAATTCCATGTCATTTATTTTATATAGTTAATAGCATTATTTTGGAAAAGGTTGTCTGTTTCGCCTTGCTGCCAAAGGGGTCCATGCCACAGAAAAAGGTATAGAACTCATAAATTAGAGATAGAGAGAACAACTTAATGGGCATCATAAAAACAAATTATAGGGGAATTCTTAGATAGGAAATAAACATAATAATATAGTATAAGTTGAATTACCAACTATATGAGCCATAGGGGAATAATAAGTTTAACAACATACAAATCGATCACTAATGACAAATATAACAACATAAAAAACTATAATAAAAATAGAATGATGACAATGTAAAATGTAAAAGGCACATAATTTTCACTATAAAAGAGGATTACATAATCATTCCTAGGCCAAGTTGGCCATTCATGGATAGGTTTTCATATGTACTCTCCTAGTAAAAGGAAAAAGAAAGACCATGAAGAGACAAGGTCAGAGAATAAATTCAAGCTTCCCAGCTCAGACCTGGGAAAAAGAAAGGTAGGTAGATAGACAGAATGTTAGATGGATAGATAGATAGATAGATAGATAGATAGACTGATAGACAAAATTTATAGTGTTTACTGTATTAGAGGCATTATTGAAGTAATGGCATTTCATTTTTTTATTTTTAAATTTTATTTAATTAGATGATTTAGAATAATTTTCCATGGTTACAAGACTCATGTTCCTTCATGATGCACAATTCCACTGGGTTTAACATGTGCCATCAATCAAGAACCATTTCCTTATTATTAGTATTTGCACTAGGGTGATCTTTTAGAGTCCACTTTCCCAGTCATAGCTCCACTGACCCATGTGATCAAGTGATTGTTTTTCTTCTGTTTCTTTTCCCACAGTTCTTCCTCTGGAGGTGGATAGAGTTCTTTCTCATATGTCCCTCCAAATAGTTCTGGATTATTGCATTGCTACTAGTAGAGAAGTAATAATGGCATTTCAAATGCAAGCAAGAGGGTTCTTTCCCCTGAGTAACTTAAATTTTAATGAGGAAAGACAGCACAAAGAAGGGAACTGGAAAAATGGGACACATGTAGAGGTCAAGGATGAAGGTGAGGGGCAGGCTTGAAGATGAAGATGATGTCTGGAGAGCAGACATCCAGGAAAGGAAATGTCCAAGTAGTAAAAAAATTACCCCTTTGTAGAAGAAAAAGGGGTAGAAATATATCTGATCACAAGTCAGTGAGCAAATAGAGAAGAATAAGAAACAAGATTTGAGAGCAAACTTCTAGAAACCCTCTTTATTGCTTCTGTTCTAGTTGGTCATAGGCTCAATCATATATTATTGCACTCTTTCCTCTGCCTCCTTAGAGGTGATGAAATTTCTTTTATGAGCTCTTTCAGGAAAAATTCCATTTGGAAAGAATTTAAGTGTATATTATGCTCATTCTTTTCTTTTCTTTTAATTTTTTTTCTTTTTTCAAATTTTATTTAGTCAATTTAGAACACTATTCCTTGGTTATAAGAGTCATATTCTTTCCCTCCCTCCCCTCCCCCCACCCCTTCCTGTATCCAACATGCAATTCCACTGGATTTTACATGTGGCCTTGATCAAAATCTATTTCCATGATGTTGATGTTTGCTCTAGGATGATCAATTAGAGTCTTCATCCTCAATCATATCCCCATCGATCTATGTAATCAAGCAGTTGTTTTTCTTTGGTGTTTCTATTCCCACAATTTTTCCTCTGAATGTGGATAGTGTTCTTTCTTGTTAATCCCTTCAAGTTGTTCAGGGTCATTGTATTGCCACTAATGGAGAAGTCCATTACATTCGATTGTACCACAGTGTATCAGTATCTGTGTACAATGTTTTCCTGGTTCTGCTCCTCTCACTCTTCATCGCTTCCTGGAGGTTGTTCCAGTTCCCATGGAATTCCTCCACTTTATTATTCCTTTGAGCACAATAGTATTCCATCACCAACAGATACCACAATTTGTTCAGCCATTCCCCAATTGAAGGGCATCCCCTCATTTTCCAATTTTTGGCCACCACAAAGAGTGCTGCTATGAATATTCCTGTACAAGCCTTTTTCCTTATTATCTCTTTGGGGCACAAACCCAGCAGTGCTCTGGCTGGATCAAAGGGCAGACAGTCTTTTATCGCCCTTTGGGCATAGTTCCAAATTGCCCTCCAGAATGGTTGGATCAATTCACAACTCCACCAGCAATGAATTAATGTCCCCTCTTTGCCACATCTCCTCCAGCATTCATTACTTTCCTTGTTCTTGACCAGAACAAGGCTTCTATAATCCTACCTAGTTATCTCTTCATCATGTCACCTACAACTTGCATCCTTACCACTCTGCCTTCTCTGTACTAAGTCCCTCACTGCTGTTAGGAGAGCTTTAAATGTGTGTTGCTACTTCTCATCCATCTCCACATAAAACCTACCTTCTCATCCATTTCCCCTCTATGTCTGGTCTTTTGACAATGCATTATCTTGATTCTCTGTGTAATGATGGCAATGGTACTGGTAAATCAGGACCCAGTCTTTAGAGCATGCATGCTGTTCCTGGCATCAACTTGGATAAAGTATTGGTGAGCCCATTTCCTGGAAAAGTCCTTTTCTTCCCCATTTCTTAGCAAACCCTCTGCTTCCTACTGGCTTACAGTATGAAAATAAAAAGACTTTATTTGTTGCTAAGCTAAAATGGAATGCTTATACAAAAATCTTGAAGGGACAAAAGTTCTTTTTCCTAGTGTAAGGAATATCCTAGTAAGGATAAAGAAGAAGTGGAATAATCCATTAGATGAGGTATGGGGGCGTAGTAGCAGTGGCTATACTATAGATTTGGTCCAGTATACAATTTTTTCTTTGTCTCTCAGTGACTATTCTATACTGATATTTGATGAACAGGAGGCTGAGGTTATATCTAATACAATTGCTGATGAGCCTCCATCCAGTATATCCCTCTTAATATCATTTGGCTAGTTAATATCTTCCCAATATAAATTTGACTAATTGATCTCTCCACAGTGCTAATTAACCAACCTCAATAAGCTTTTATAAACAGAATATTTGCTGAACAAAGACAAGTTGAAATGTATTCCCTCAAATTCAAATACATTCTTTCCTCTACTAACCTACTTGGTCACTGGTAGTACAGAGTTAAAATGGTTTCTAGAAAGTGTTCTTCTAATGAGTTCACGTCTGGGTGTAGCATATCAGATGCTTAATTTACTGCTTTGGTTGCAGGAGATGGTGTCTCGCTTGATGGGTTGATGCCCTGTTGGGCTGCAACAAGCAATTAGATTCTCAGGGCTAGCTCCTCACCAGGCTTGGCGAATGTAGCCACTGGCAAGCTCTGGTACAAACTAGATATACCCTGGCTCTTACATCATTCTGAAGCTTACACAGTCATAATTTGGTCTTGTCCATCTCTTAATATTTATTCATGCAGTACCAGAAAAAGCAAAGAGATGTATTCATGGCCCATGGCAGTCAAGGCCATATGATAATGTAACTGTAATTGCGACTGCTTTGCTCATAGCATTTCTTCTTCCTCTTCAGTTAAAAGTTTCTTTTCACTGTCCTGCAGTAAGTGGAAAAGAAATAGGATTTCAGGGTATGTTCTAAAGTAGGGAGTGCCAGAGCCCCTCCAACAGTGATCTATGGGAGCAGGCTCACGAAGTAGCCATATGAGTAGATGCAGGTGGAGTAGAAAGTACACATTCTAAGGACTTGGACCTCATTGGTCATCCCATCATTAAACTTGAATTTTTATCCTCAGCATTCAGCAGTGTTTACAGATAGAACTTAATAAATGCTTTATCTTTGAGACAGATAGATGGCATAGTGGATGAGACACTGGACATGGAGTCAGGAAAAGTCAAGTTTAAATTCTGTCTTAGACCTGGCCATGGGCAGGTTACTTAACATCTTGTATGTAACTTAATTGTACATACTTGTAAAATGTCGTCTCCTTCATTGGACTGTGAACTCCTTTAAAGCAAGAACTGTCTTTTACCTTTCTTTTTAACTCTACCACTTAATACAGTGCCTGGAATATCGTACATACTTAATCAAGGTTTATCCATTGATTAAATATTTCACTTTCAGTTTCTTCATCTATAAAATTGGAATAATAATAATTGCTGCCTTATAGATAGGGAGCAGCAGATGGCTCATTGGATAGAGTGCTGGGCTTGAAGTCAGAAAACCTTCAATTCAAATCTGGCCTTAGAATTTACTAGTTTTATGATCTTGCATCAATCACTTAATCTCTTTTTGCCAAGGAGACAGTGAGGTAGGTGATTTCTGGGTAGAGCACTGCCTCTTGAGTTAGAAAGACCTGAGTTCAAATCCAACTGCAGATATTCATTTACCAGGTGTGTGACCTGGGCAAGTCACTTATCTGTTTGTCTTAATCCATTGAACAAAGAAATGGTAAACTACACCAATATCTTTGCCAAGAAAACCCATTGGACACCATGGTCCATTGGGTCATGAAAATTAAGGCACGAATGAATGTCTGAACAACAATAACCTTACCAAATGATTGTGAGGATCAAATGAGATAGCATATATGAAGTTCTTTGAAAATCAATAGCTCTGTGTAAGTACTAATTATTACTACTATTCATCTCTATTTCTATCTCTCCATATATATGTATGTATGTGTATATAAACATAAATGTATATGTCACTTCAATGAACACCAATACACTAGATTTGGCTCCACTGGAGGCTGTCCCACTGGACACATTGCCTCTGCCAGGACTTGCTCCACTGGACACAATTGCTTTCAGACACAATTCCTCTAAACATGTGGTCTCTTCTGGGGAGTGCTGGGCACAGAGCCAATGGGCACATGGCAATCAGATTTCTCTTTGTCTGCTTTATGTTTCTGGTTTCAGTTCAAAATTTTGCCTGTGGTGTTATACCTTGTTTATGAGAACTATGCATTTTCCCCATCCTCTTTTAGTTTAATATAAGAAGCTTTAAAAAAAATAACTCTTTAATGAAAATAGTCTTTTCTCCCCTCAGTGATAATATAAGCAGTAGTCCTCATAAGGGAAAAAAATAAGTGTGTGTGTGTGTGTGTGTGTGTGTGTGTGTGTGTGAATGCATGTGTGTGTGTTTTTAAGTGACTTGCTTATTTCTTTCCAGAGAAGTGTAATCCTAGTTAGGTAAGACTTTAGACTTAATATTTATTTTAAATTAAAATTCATATTCTCTGAGTTTGGGTCTCCATGAGTGACTTCATTATTTATTTTGAGTATTCTGTGTACTTATTAAATTCAGTCTCTGAAGAGGAAACTAAAGTTGAATGTCATAACTCTGTGTGCCTCACTTTTTTAACTTCAAAACTCTTCTGTTTCCCACACTTCTTAATTCTAAATACTTCTAGTACCTTCCCTCTATTAATTTACTTCCTATTTAACACATAAATGGCTTGTTTGTATACACTTGTTATAGGTTGTATCCCCCTTAGACTATAAGCTCCTTGAGGCTAAGAATATGTTGTTTCTTTTTCTATCCTCAGCATTTAGCACAGTGTCTGGAACATAATAGACACTTAATAAATGTTCAATGATTCATTGTTTAATGGCTCTTCTGTGTAGAGGAACGGATGAATGGACAGGTGAAAGGCATAGAAATAAAACCAAGCAATAGACAAGCCCACTTCTTCTCCTAATTTCCTAGTCACATTCCTTTCCTTTGTCAGCATGTAAAGTGACAAATTTATACTTATATTTGCTAATTAATGTAACCAAGATTGGAAGGGAAACAACAAACTGGGAAAAATTTTTATAACAAATTTCTCTAATGAAAGTCTCATTTCTCAAATTTATAGAAAACTAAGCCAAATTTTTGGAAAACAAGCCATTTCCCAACTGACAAATGGTCAAAGGATCTAAACAAGCAATTTTCAGATGAAGACATCAAAGCCATCCATAATCAAAAGAAAAAATGCTACAAATCACTCTTCATTAGAGAAATGCAAATTAAGTCAACACTTAGGTACCACCTCACACCTATCAGATTAGCCAATATGGCAGTAAAGGAAAATAATAAATGTTGGAGGGAATAGGGCCAAATCAGAACACTAATGCATTATTGGTGGAGTTGTAAAATGATCCAGCCATTCTGAAAGGCAATTGGGAACGATGCTCAAAGGGCTATAAAACTATATATATATGTATATATACTTTGATACTATATTAACACTATTAGTGCTACTGGATCTGTATCACAAAGAGATAATAAAAAAGGGAGAAAAACCTACTTGTACAAAAATATTTATACTAGCTCTTTTTGTAGTGGCAAAGAATTGGAAATTGAGGGGATCACAATTAATTGGGAAATGGCTAAAGAAATTGTGGTACAGGTTGGTGCTAGAATACTACTGTGCTATAAGAAATGATAAGCAAGATGATTTCAGAAAAAGCTGGAAAGATATTCAGGAACTGATGCAGAGCAAAATAAGCAGAACTGAGAGAACATTGTACAAAATAATAGTAATATTGTATGAAGAAAAGCAATGCAATGATATGGGACAATCCTGAAAGACATGATGAGGAATGTTAATCCGACTTCAGAGAAAAGAACCATTGGAATCACCTTTCACATTGGGGTATATATGGTTTTATCATGGGGTTTGGGTTATGTCTGAGTTTGCTCTTATAACAATGACCAATATGGAAATATGTTTTGCCTGGCAATAAAAATAATGTATAAAAAAACATATTTGTTAATGGGGAACAGCAAAAGTAGGGGAAAGAAGTATGACTCATAAGTCTCATCTTTAAATTTTAATTAATGTCTTACTGACCCAATAGACTGATTTCTTACAAGAAATTATTTTTAGGTTCTAGGCCTTTAGCCAATGCTTATTTGTCAGGCATGTAATCCACATTTAGCTAATGTGTGAAGCTAGTCAAGGTCAATGTTAGCCTTCTAACCTTAAATTTAAAGGACCAAATCTGAGCAGGAGTTGCTTGTTAAAAGTTATCAGGTTGCATATTGACTAAATTAACTACAGGGTATCTGTTATTTTCTTTTTAAGAATTGAGGATCATTTTTATATTGATATAGGGTTATATTGTTGTTTCTTTATGATTAGGAAATGGAAATATATGACAACAGTAATATTTTCCTTGAGAGTAGAGATATTGATATGGATATAAGAAAAGTCGGTATACACATAATAAAGAGATGAAGATTATCTTGGCATTCCATTCAAAATCCCCTCTTGATGTTCTATTCCTCTTCTCTCTCTCTCTCTCTCTCTCTCTCTCTTTCTCTCTCTCTCTCTCTCTCTCATAGCAATGTTGGCATTTTGTTGGTAAGTTTATCTACTGAACAGGCGTTGAGTAGGCTGGTACATCCTTACTGGTCATGGATATCCATTTTTTGGTCTCTTGATTTCCTGTTAGAACTATTTTTTTATGGCTCAGATATTTTCTGATTTGTGATTGGAAAATAAAATAGTGACTTTCAAAATAAACCTTTTTTAAAAAAATCTTTCTTCTAAGAGTTCTTTCTTCAGGATAAAAAGATTTTAAAAGATTTTGCACAGCTCAATCTACACTTATGGTTTTGCCTCCAGGCATGTCATGTTAACATTTGTTGATAGTTATTTATATGAATCTATATATACTTACAGACCAAAATATGGATAAAAAGATTCTGTAATCCATGTCCATACTTAGAAAGATGATTCTTCTTTTGTCAGGGAACAGCAGTGGAAGAAATAAAGCAATAGATCTAAAAGTACCACTTACAATTTTAATTAATGCTATCTTTACTCATATATTGATTTCTCTCAAGCAATTATTTTTAGGTCTTGAGTCTAAGACCTGTGCTAATTTTCATGCATGTAATACATATTGATCATATCAGACTTGTCATTCTTTCAGCAAATGAAACTAGAAGATAAAAAGGAAGTTGCAGCTAAATGAAAGAATGGTTCAAAGGTTGTTTGTGAAGTAAATGGAGTTGGTTTTATCCTGAATCTAATGGCAACCAAATGTCATTTCATGGGATATATAGCTATTTCATCTTGCAGAATTCATTATAATTCAACTCAATTCAATTCACAGTTATTATGTATCTTTTAAGTGCAAGATACCAATAAATGTCAGGGATATAAAGATTAAAACAAAATATTCCTTGAGTTCCAGGAACTTATATTCTATCTACATATAATAGAGTTAACTATGCAAAACATATAAAGTAAAGAGATTTGGGGCACTTAAATCTATCGCTGGAAAGAGACAGATTCTGTTTAGGAAATGGTTCCTGAGCTGAGATCTGAAGGGATCTTGAGATTTCAAGAAATGGAGTTGAGGAGGAAGTGCATTCTGGGCCAGAGGGACATCGAGTAAACACTGAATGTTGACACAGAGTTGGAAATGGAAACTGGAATGCTGCATATGGGGAGCAAAAAGAAGACAATTTTGGCTGAAATATATTGTGTATTATTGGTCAGGAATTTGACATGAATCTAGAAAGATAATCTAAAGCTAGGTTGTGAAGAACTTAAAATTCCAGACTGAAGACTGCAGGCAATAGGGAACCACTGGAGCTATTAGAGAAGAAGAATGGCAAGGATATAGACAAGTATTAGGAATATTATTTTGATGATTTTGGAGAGAAAATGTATTAATCTTTCTATGGATAAGCATCCAGCAAGACATTGGAATGAAGCCCAAATTAGATTAAAATGTAATTGGGTTATGTTTAACAAAATAAATAAAAATACAAAACAATATAGATAATGTTCACTTGTGATTTTCTAAGTCAATATGCAGCCTTCTGGCATCTATTTCTACTTGAATTTGGTACCACTGGTATAGAGGTTTGATTGGAGAGGAGAAATACTCAAAGTAGGATTAGGAGAATATTATGAGGAAGGTAAATCAAGATGACTGGACAATAGTTGGGTAAGAAGGAGTGAGAGGTCAAGAATAATTCTAAGGTTTCAAACCAGAGTAACTAGAATGAGAGGGGATCAAAGAACATAAATAGGAAGTAAGGAAGAGAGGCAGTTTTAAGAGGAAAAATAATGTTTCATTTTGGACATATGATACCAGTCGTATGCATAACCAGGCAATTAATGATGCAGCTTTAGAGCTTAGGAAAGACTTGAAAACTGAATACATAGATGCAAGAGTTATTTTCATAAAGAGAACAATTATAACCCATGGAGCTAATGTTCTTATCCAGACAAAGGATAGAGAAAAATAAAAGGAAGGAGACCCAGAGGAGAACTCTGGGGATACATTTTTACTTAAGGGTAGAATATGGATGATGATTCTTCAAAGAGACATAATGAATAGTCAAAAAGGAAGGAAAAAGAACTCACAATAAATGTTCTTTAAAGCTGATTTGGAAGAAAGCATATTAGAGAAGGGGAAGATCAATGTCAGAAGTATGAAAATGTCAAAAAGGAAGAAGGCAAAGAAAAGATCTCTAGATTTATCATTGAAGAAATCATTTGTAACCTTGGAGGGTGCAGTTTCAGATGAGAAATGGAGCCCAAAGCCAGGCTGTAAACGGTAGAGAAGTGAGTAGGAACTGATGAACTAAAGGCAGCATAATTGGCTTTTTGTAACAGTTTTTCTATGAGATGATTGTAGATGATAATTTGAAGGGAAAGTTTTCCAAGAATGGAAGAAACCTAAAAATATTTGTAGGTGGTGAAGAGTTGGTGGATAAAAATAAAACAATGCTTTAAAGATAGAAATCAAGATAATTGATAAAGTAAATAGAAGAGTAAATAGAAGTAAATAGAAGAGTAAATAGAATAGTAAATACCAGTGAAGATTTGAGAAAAATTAGGATCAAGGACACATAGATAAAGGTTTGCCTTGTCAATGAAAACTATCACATTTGCCTTTATGTATGCATGTACATGTACACACACAGAAATACATGTAAAACCACAGAAAATGCTATTAAAATAACTATAGCCTATATATTATTGTACAAGTTAAAAAAGTAGATACGAATTTAATAACACCAAATTAAGTCAACATAAACTTTAATACTAGGTTAATTCAGTATATAGGTAGCCATAAAAGAAGATGTGTATATACAATGAATTTTTTCAAAAGGAAAAAATTTTGAGGATCTGGATATTTCAAGGAACAATGATTCCCCAAAACAACAAAATGTATTGTATTTTCATTGACCAAAAACAATTGATTAATGATATGGGATTCATTTCTGAATCAGTTCTCTGTATAAATCCTACCATTGACATGTTAGTGCAGATATCTATAATATTACAAAATTCAAATTATAAAAACATGTGATACAATGGAAAACTTAAGAATTTCCTACATTAACTTTTAATCAAAGCTACCGATGCTAAAAAATAAGATATGGATAAATGAACAGATATAACGTATCTTGAGTTTATGAGGCAACCAAAAAATTGTAGAAAATGGTTCAGCCAGAAAGCATTTTATCTTTTTGCCCAGGGAGAGCTAAAATGATAAAACACAAACACTTGTTTGGAATATGAATTTTTTACAAAACCTTATGGAAGAGAATTATTGAAAATTTGAGAAGCACTGTTAAAGAAAATAGTAAGAAGTAGTTAGGGGGGAGCAACTAGATGGTTTGGTGGGTAGAGAGCCAGGCCTAGAGATAGGAGTCCAGATCTGACCTCAGACACTTTCTAGTTTTTTGACCCTGGACCAGTCACTTAAACACAATTGCCCAGCCCTTACCACTCTTCTACCTTGGAATTGATACCAATTCTAAGACATAAAATAAGGATTTTTTTAAAGCAGTGAACAGGACATGATATTTATAGTAAGTATGAAAAGAAATCTAATGACCCATATGAGTACAAGAACATTTATGGGCAAAGAATAGATAAAAATGGAAATAGTCTATAAGATTTTTATCATAAATTAAATATTTTTATCAACAATAATGGACCTAATAAAATTGGAGTCAACATCCTAGGCTCAGATGTGGTGCGGGAGAAAATAGAAATGGTACTTAAAAGTAAAATACAAACATGGAACATGTAGCTGGGCTATAACAAAGCTACAGAGAAGTGAGATTAAGACATTATATAAATTTCCCCTTCTTCTTCATCTTCCTTTTTCAAGACTATAAATTGCCAGTTTGCAAACCTGAGATATTCTGCAGCATGTTACTACAGATTACAAAATGTTAACACCTACTGGATACCTAGAAAATATATGCTCAAATAGCCAGAATTGCATCTTAGAAGTTTGCTATCTATAATAAACAAATAAAAAATATGTATTACCCCCAAATGTCCTTGAAATTTCAATAAAATAAACATTATTGATGATAAATCTGTTATTCATAAACCCCATGGATTACATTGACCCATAAAATTTTAAGATGTTTTTAATCAATGTTATATCAAAATACTCATTAACTGCTAATTATATTGAACAAATGGATTGCAGAATATAGAAAAGTAGTGGAAGATATCTATATCTATAGATCTAAGGGTGTATATACACATTACATATATATATATATATATATATATACACACAGAAAGAGAATAATGAAGGAATAGGAAAAGACATATATAATTAATCACCCTGTCTACTAGTGGAGTTTTCCAAAAAGGGACTTTCAGTGAGACTGAAGATGAGTTTACATTTCAACACCTTCCTTTGATTACAAAAAATGTATAACTGTTTTTTTATTCCTCTGTACAATTGCTCACTGAATACTGGATATAATAGGCAAGTAAGGTGTCCTGAGGTCATTCCTAATTAAATTATTTAAGAACAGAGACCATATCTATGCCTTTATTGGCTAGAGGGAACTGCTACAGGAAGACACTCCACTAATGCAAATTGACAACTTCTCTTCAATTTGTAGTTTCATGCCAAGGTCCCTTTTAACCAAAACCAGAAGTTTAATTTCCCCTCTAAGAGGATACCTTGAGTGCAAAGTAGTAACTTAGAATTATAGACATCTCATATTTTCAAGTCAAAAAAGAATTTACTGATATTGTAACTTAAGGGTTCTTAACCTGGGGGGCATGAGGGAGAATTTTACATCTTCATATTCACTAACTTTTAACTGAAATTTAGAATTTCCTTAATTGTGTATTTAAAAACTCATTAGAATTCCCACCTCTCTATTTTATCATTACTCTTCCCTCCACAGCTTTCTGATGCTTCAATTGGTTAGAGTCAACGAATGCTTTTTTTCTTTCTTTTCCTCTTTTATAGACATTAGTTTTACTCTTTGGCTGATTTTAAGTTTTTGCCTTAGCTTATATTTATACATTTATGTAGTACTAGACTAAGGTAAAATTGTGATGTAAGCAATGTTGAGTCAACTACCTCTGCTTCTTTTGGGGATTTCCCATTCCCTCTTGCAGAGGGCATATTTTATATCCCATTCCTGCTGGAATTTGCTATCAGCATCTGTTCCACTAATCACTTAACAGACAACAGACATTCAGAAACATTCAGTAATTATTTATTAAACATCTGCTGTGTGTAGAGCACTCTTCTTAATACAGAGCTGATACAAGATAAACGAGACATAAGTCTATCGTCTAGTCTTGAAGACAAAACTAAGAAAAATGAAGGATAAAAACAAGGTATAAGTTATTTATATGACATCGTTAAAACATTGGAGGGGTTGAGAACTGGTCAATACGAGGGACAGACGATCAAGATGAGTGCAAAGAGTCGTTATGGGAAGAGTTAAAAAGTGGGAGAGGTAGAGTGATAGTCTATTGTGATATATAAAGGGGACTTCAAAACTCAGGTTGTTGGATCTAGAACAATTTCAAATGGTGGTGACATTTAAGGTACAATAATTGTGGTGAGTAGGTGAAGTAGGGTAGAAGTAGAAGTTATAGAAGTTGGGAAATTAAAAAATCTAAAAAAGGTGTTGGGAAGATGATCAGATACTGAAAAAGGGGATGATGACTGGATGAAGCGCAAAGAAAGATATTGTTAGCCATGTGTTAAAACCATGGAGAGAGGTTAGTGGCTCAGAGATCTGTAGCACATTGGTGGCACAGTGTCTGACTTGGAGTCAAGAAGACCTTTCTTTCCAAGTTCAAATTTGACTTCAGATATTTACTAGCTGTGTGACCCTGGGTAAGTCACTTAACCCAGTTTGACTTTGTTTCCTTATCTGCAAAATGAGCTGGAGAAGGATATAGGAAACCACTCTATATCTTTGCCAGCAAACACCAAATGAGGTCAGGAAGAGTTGAACCCAACTAAAATGACTCAATAAGAGGTTGGTGACAACAGGGAAACTTTTAAGAAGATGCTTTTTTTTCAGATGACATAATTTTCTAAAGGGATATAACTGAGGGATTTTGGCAGGGCCAATGTTTACAAGTGGCAAGGAGGACAAGGAACACTTTAATTATACTATACCCTGTGAGATGGAGAAGTTAGCACTAGCTATTCAGAAATTAAGTCACATACACAATACACAGACACACAGAAAGTATCCAAAATAGCTAAAATGAAGTATGGAGGAATGCCTGATTTTATATTTTTGCCTTCAGCACAAAATGAACTAATTATGGTGATTAGCATTAAACAGTGAGGTCACTTAGTTATGAAATTCTCAAGGGTTAGCTTGAATCCCTTGAGTCCACTGAGGTCCAAGAAGTTAAATGAGTATAGGAGGAATATGTCTAGCATGAAGAATGAATTTATTAAGTGATAGCTGATTCTTTTTCCTATCTCCTATATGTAATCAGTTTTGAGGTTTTGTCAATTCTACCTTCTCAAGATCTCTCTTGTTTTCTGCTTTGAATTCCTAGTTCCACTATTTTGAAAATTGGTTCCCATTAAAGTTAATTTAAACTGGGTCAATAACCTCTGAACTGGACATTCTGCCTCTGAGCCATCATATAAACTGCTACCAAATTAATCATTCAAGTTTTCTACAGGTATTTAGATGACACAGTACATAGACTTCCTGTACTTGATGAGGAAGACCTGAGTTCAAATCTGATTTTAGGTTCAAGTATGACCCTAATGACACAAGTCAATTAACTTCTCTCTGCCTCAATTTCTTCATCAGTAAAATGGGAATAATAATAATAATAGCTTACACCACAGGGGCTTGGGGTAGATAAAGTGAAATAATATTCATAAAATGCTTAGCATAGTGCCTGATATATAGTAGATGCTTAATAAATTCTTGTTATTAATAATAATACACCTACAATCCTGTTGGGCAAGATGATCTGTCTGAGTTCCTTTTTTACACTAACAATTTATGAAATATGTCACTTCCTTGGTAAAAATTTTTCAAATGTCTCTCTGTTACCAATTTAAATCTAAAGCCCTTAGGTGGCCACTCATAGGATCATAGGATTTAGAGCTGAAGAGACTTAAATCCCATCTAGTCCAATATCCTCATTTTGTGACACATAAACTGAGCCCCAGAGAATCTAAATTATCTATATAGATAGTAGAATCAGGATTCAAAGCTAGATCTTCTGGTTCATTCATGATCCTCCATCTGTTGCCAATATTCTACATTTTTTATTTTTTTTTTTATTATTTTCCTGATCCCACTCTCTTCCATACTACAATCCATGGCTATTAGGTAAACCTTTCTTGTGCAAAAATCTAATCATTTTTTTCTGCTCAGAACCCTTTAATGACTCTCTATTATCTATCTACTAAAGTTTACCCTTCTTAGGCTGACATTCAAGGCTTTCAAACTCCTGATGTTTCTCTACTTTTCCAGCCTTATCGCATATTACTTTGATCTTCGTGTGCAATTATCTAGCCAAAGAGAACTTCTTGCCATTTTTATATGCATTCATTTCTTTCCTAATTACATTCCTGTGCTCATGCTAGTACCATACTTCGGAAGGCTTTTCTTCCCATCACCCCCTATTAAAATTGCTTCTCTTTTCAAAGTCCAGCTGCAGTACCACTTTCTCCATTATATTTCTACTGCTATCCAAAAAAGGAAATTATTTTACCTTTCTTGTTATCATTACATTTCTCATGCCACCAAAACATCATCATTAAGCCCTAGAGTCCAAGGAACAATAACATCCCCTCCCTGGGACTTCACTCTAGACTTCTGCTCTCCTCTCAGCCCAGAGTTTCCCCTTCCCTCCTCAGCTATCAACCGGGGAAGCGATTCATGTTAAGATACAATTTGGCAAATCACTCTACAGGTGCCACCACAATGGGGGACCGAAAAAGAAAAGAAAGCTCTTGCCATTAATATTCTTGATTTTGAACCAATGATCACCAACTGGTCCAACATCAGAAATGAAGGTGATACTATTATTAATAGAAATTGCATTTAAACAGATGTATTACTATGGACTAGAGTATAGTTTTGGCAGTGCTGTGTGGGGAAGGGCAGACATCCACCTTTTTATCACCGACATTTTTGACTTCTACTTCAACACATACAAAGTACTTAATAGAAACTTGAACAAGTATAAAATTTTCTTTCCTCCTTATATTTACAAACATAAAAATCATGTGGTACAGTGCGGTACTACAGAAAGAATTCTGGATTTGTCTTTGAATTATGGTTCTACTGCCTGTGTGCCCTGAATTCGTAACTGAATCACTCTGGCTTGGGGAGAAGAGCTGATAGCGGTGGGGCTCTGAAGTTCCTTGCAGCTCCCAATTCTAGGATCCTCTCATGTGGCTCTATATACACAAATTAAGATGGCTTGGCTATTTATTTTGGGGTCAATATTTATGACTTTTTCTAATTATGTTTTCCATTTTTGATATTCTGTTCTGATCTTTCCTAACAGAATAAAGACAGTTTTTAGAAAGAAATAATTCTTTGTCTTTAGGTCTTTCTCATCTATTGTTACTATGAAGCTATTTAAGGGCTCTCTGAATCCCAGTGAGGCTTGGATACATGCCACGGTAACCTAGAGTCTCCAGGTTTCAGACTGAGGAAAGTCTTTGGTGTTAGAGACTATCAGGGCATTTCAATCAAACAAGCAAGGGAGCACTTAAGCGCTTCCTGAATGTCAAGTCCTGTACTAGATGCTGGAATTAAAAACACACAAGTGAAACAGTGCTTAGCATCAAGAAACTCTACCTGGAGAGACAGTATGTCCATGATACAGGTAAATGCAACCTATATGTAAAAGAGATACTAGATATTTGGGGGAAAGGCAGGAAAGCCCTGAATTTCATTTCCCCCATGCCTACAGAGCTTGCATTTTTTCTTACTAGGAATTTGTCTCTGATCCAGAAGGCACTTCATAATAGCAGTTTTTTGTTCATTAAACTGAAGTGCTTCAGGTGTATTTGTGGGAACAAGCTCATTAAAGTCTTATAAAGGAAGAGTATCTTGCATCAATATTTTTGAATATATTATGGTTTTATTCCTTTTGTTTTAATCATGTTTTTTATTATTATTACAATGAGAAAAATGGAGGGAAACCACCAAAAAAACCCTTATTAGCATAAGGAAAAAATTTTGGCATATTTTTCAGAAATAACTTTATTTCCTCTCTAGTTTTAATTAATCCATTGGAATGTATATAGGTCTCTTCCTACTTCTCATTCATGTTTAAATGATTCTACCTGCATAAAACATAGTGCAGAGAAGGGAGATTGTGAAGTTTTGTTTGATAAGATGTCATCAAGACTTTTTGTAGTACTTGTGTTACGCTATATGCTTCATATATTTACAGTTTTATGCACTTATCCTTCTTATACTGACAGTATGTCAGTAAGAGGGCATCTTAATTCTGCATCTACAACATCTAAATGTCAAACATTGGTTCTTTCAGCTAGAGTCCAACTATATATAACTTCCCCCATTAAATCTGTCTTATCTGTGCCACAGTTGGAAATGCCAATTAAAAAAGGAATCTAAACTCATTTTTTAAAAGCTCAGTGACAATGCCATGATATTCTCCAATCTATCTGTCAAACAACCTCCTTTCCTCCCCCATCCTCTATTTTGATATCTTAATTAAACCTTGATAATGTGTTGACAGAACTTTTTACTAATGGAGAAAAATCTTCCAAAGCACCCCCTTTTTCATTGTACATTGATCATGAATCTGCCCAATAAAAAGTATTTGCATTTCTGATTTTGTCATTGTTTTTAACATCTCCTAATTCATTAGATTCACTGTCACTGTGCCAGGACCAAGGTATAATAGGCAGAGCCCTTTGGCTATATTATTAGGAGCTAGCCAGGACTCTGATGGGAGCTTGTGCTGCAGGCAGACAGAATACTGTTATTACACTATTGTGAAATCATATTAATGAGGAATAAAACCTTATCATATATCACTACCTTGTATTTGAATAACTTTGAGTTTACAAAGTCCTATCAAAGTATACTTTTCATCAAATGCTTGCAACGATTCTTTTTTGAGGTGGGTAGGGATGTTAGAAGTCAATCAGTTATCAATTATTAGTATCTACCATGTGCCAGACAACATGTTAGACACCAGAGATAAAAGCTCAAAATGAAAAAGTTTGTGCCCTCAAGGAGTTTATCTCCAATAGGGCAAGGGATGACAACTCAACTTATATTCATCTAAGTAAAATAAAATGAATTTTTTCATTGATTGGACCTGTGATTTCTGTTAGTCAACAAATATTTTTAAGTTCATTCCAAATGGTGAAACAATATATAAACAACTGTATACATTTGAAGGAAACATTTTGTGAGGAAACACCTTCTTTTAGGAATATCTGCACCTGCTCTACAATTTATAATTTCACCAAAATATGAACAGGCTGACCCAAAGTCACATAACTGGGGTGTAAGGGTTGGAAGTTAAATCCATTCTTACTAATTATGTGGTTCTCTATGTTAGCATAAAGCTTTGGGACTCATATTTATGTTTTTTCAATTATGTACATTTATTTGTGACCCCATTTGAGATTTTCTTGGCAAAGATACTGAAATAATTGGCCATTTCGTGCATTCTGCTGCTTATTTTACTGATGAGGAAACCAAGGCAAACATAGTTAAATGACTTGCCCAGGGTCACACAGCTAGTAAGTGTCTGAGACCAGATTTGAACTTAGGAAGATAAATATCTTTCTCACTCTGGGGCCAGCACTCTAACCACTGTGCAATCTAGCTGCCCATAAAGGATTTATAGGATATCCCAAACTCATACGAGCTAGAAAAACATAGATAGGATGCAATGTGCAATTGGGGAGGGAAGACTGATGTTGATGTGATCATAAACTTATTGTGGTAGCAAATATACTTTAGTCTATATGACATGTGAGATGTCCACCTAGCTGACCTGTTGGTTTTATATATTTGCATAGTTCCTTTTTGTCAGAAGCATCTAATGCAATGAGGCAAACTTTCTACTATACAAGGATGCCTTTAATGTATAAAATATTTTGCCAAACTAATACAAAAGTAAATTCTGGCTGTAGATGCAGGGAGGCATTAACAACTGTAGTATCAGGAAAGGCTTCACGTAGAAGCTGAGCTATTACCCTGTTTTTAAAAATCGAAGCTGAGACTTGGCATTTATGTTCCTTACTTATAAGGACACAGACAGTGTCAAAGATAGAAATTCAGCCTCTAGAGTTCCAAAATCATAAAAGCATTCTTTTCCTTACATAAATAGAAATATTTGAGAAAAAATTTAACAGCACAGAAGAGAGATTAGGCATTTATTTCCAGAAAAGAACCAAAAACAATCCAAAACAAAGAACCAAAATTTTCAATAATTAGTAAATAACTCTATTTTGTTCTCTTTGTTTCTTCCTATTCCATTCCTGTTCTCAAAAAATCATTTTTTTCATCCTTCACATAAGAAATATCCTTGAAGATGTTTTCAGGGTTTGGTTGCAAAACTCCAAATGTCATTGGAACATATTTTTTTTTTGGTAGGGAGGGGGTTAGGGATCATTGTGCTTAGTTCTGCAGTAGGAAAGTCACAGGATAATAGTCACATCAGAAGGATTCATGTGGAATGTGGGCTGAGGGGTGTTGAGTTTCTTTTTTTCAGTTTTTAATGGTAGGAAGCATTTCTATGTCTAGCAATTTTGACTACCCCCTTCTGTGAAATGAACTGCATGACCCAGGCAGCCTGGGAGATGATGCTCAGAGCTAACCTTACTTTCTTAGTCACTTTAAATCCTCAGTGCTGAGAAGATGCACTTGCAATATAAGCGATATAAAGAAGACTTTGGTTTTTCAAGACACATTGCACATTGAGCTCCACATAGTTTGGTATTGACATAACCCAAATGAGCAACTTGCTCCAAAGCTGCCATTCTGTATGGTTTCTAATGACCCAAATGAAATAAATGATCATTTTCTGTTCCTTCCATTTCCCCTGATTATTTTGAAATATATAACGCTATCCCTCTATTTGAACTTTTCAAAGTTAATTTTTAGTTTTTCCAGATTACACAATCACACCATTTTTAGTACTAATTTTCTGGTATTTTATTCTCTCCCTCCTTCTCCCTCTTCCCACCTCCCCAACACAGCAGGTAGTATGATACGGGTTGTACAAATGTTATTACACAATACATATTTTAAAGTTTCTCATATTTTGAAAGAAGAAATCTATCACTTACTCAGGAGAAAAAATTATGGGGGGAGAAAAGTTAAGAATTGTATGCTTAAATCTGCATCCAGACTCCATCTGTTCCTTTTACGGTAGTGGATATATTGCCTTTTTAGTCATGAGTTCTTATTTGAACTTTGATGCCATATTTATGTTGACATTCAATCTGCTATATCAGGGTTCACATGAACCTGGGCTCAAGTAAAGGAAGCTTTTAAAAGAAATTTTACTTTCTTGACTTAGTTTCCCCCTATCCATTTTTTTAAATGAAAAATTTCTGAAGCTAATTGAGACCTAATGTTTTATTTTGTTGCTTATCATGTTAACAGACCTTAGGCACAGCAAAACAATGAAAGAGAATGTGATATACTAGAAAATATATTCAATTTAAAGCTAGATAGCCTGGATTCAGTACCTAAGCATGTTATTTATTAGCTGAGTAATATGGGACCTTTAATCAAGACAAAAATAAACATTCACATATATGTGTTTACCAATTACATTTAATAACTAATGCCCAAATAAGTTTTCCAAAGTTATATGATCTATTGTCTCCCTCCCTTTTTTCTCCCCCTCCCCAAAGCTGGCAAGCAATTCAATCTGGGTTATATATGTATTACCACACAAAACACATTTGCATTGTATTCATTTTTATAAGTGAATAATATTATAAAACCAAAATCCCAAAACATATGCCCATATAAGTGATAAATCCTATGTTTTCATGGGCATTCCTACTCCAACAGTTCTTTCTCTGGAGGTGGATAGCATTTTTTCATAAGTCTCTTAGAATCGTTCTGGATTATTTTATGGCTGATAGTAGCTGAGTCTATCACATTTGATCATTCTACAGTATTGCTGTTGCCATGTACAATGTTTTCCTGGTTCTGCTTATTTCACTCAGCATCAGTTCCTGCTGGTCTTTCCCATCATTTTTCACATCACAACAGCATTCCAACACCATCATATACCACAATTTTTTCAGTCATTCCCCAGTTGAAGAAGGTCCTTTTAGTTTCTAATTCTTTGCCATAACAAAAAGAACAGCTATAAACATTTAGGACAAACATGATAAACATTAAAGAAGAGGGAAACAAGTATGAAAAACATTTTTGAAGAATTTATCCTGAGGAAGTGAATGTGTCCATCCACTTCTTTACCATAGTTTCTTCAGACAGTGAAGCCCTGGGATCAGATTCTCTGTAGTTGGAGACTACTTTAAGATAGTCTACAATTCAATGAACCTGATCTTCATCTTGTTCCTCTGAGGCAACACTCCACCTTCCTTCTCAGATGGTCACTATCATCACTGACATACTTCATCCCTGGTAATCACTCCTTATTCCTTTCTCTTTCTTAGAATCCCTTTCTTTAAGATTCAACTCAACTGCCACCTTTTTCTGATTCCCCTAGTTGCCAGTGTTGTCCCTCCACAAATTATGTTTTATTTATTTTGTATATATCTAACTTTTCATATATATACACATATATACATACACATATTATCTTCCCTATAACATCAAAATTCCTTAAAGGTGTGAATTGTTTCTTTTTTGTCATATTTACAATGCTTAATACTGTGTCTGGCACATATTCCCAAATAGGCAATATCATTTAATTTGAAAGTTATATTTTATCCAGGGAGTTGGATACATGGGTCCCAAAATTCATACCTTCCTATTTTGTGCTCCTGTCGCTACAGTTTCAATGAATGGGAGAATAATATTTATTGTTGAACAAAGTTTCCATTTTGTAACAGCATGTGAAATTTTGGAGGGGGAAGAAATTAAGGAGCAAAGAATTCCAAGACTCCTAAAACTGTGACAGTAATCTACTCTAAATGGGCATATTGGCAGACTGGGATTGGAAATAGTAATGAGAACCAACAGGCTCTTGAAATCTATTTCTTGCCCAAGTAGCAGATCTCTTGATAGATAACTTACTTTGAAGGGATCCTCACTCTGAACTGTCCTCATAGTCTTGTCACCTAGGTGCTTAATGTCCTTGTATATCTTGACACTTGAACTGACAGTTCCAACCTGGTATCATATGGTAGTGTAGCTCATGACATGAGATGGTTCTGCTAATTGCAGTACATCTGCCTGAGGAAGCTGACAGCTGGAAAGTTAACAGGACCCATCGAAGCAAGAAGTCACCAAGTGTACTTAAAAATCCTTCGTGTCAATGGGGATGTTAGGAGATTGTCACCATTTTGTATGCAAAGCACATGTGATTTGGCCTGGTATGGACACTGGCTCAGGGATGAAGACAGGCAGTTAAATGAAATGATCAGAATGAAAGTACACAGAACGTATAAGTGACGTCTCAGCAAAATTAGACTCCTCTGCTATTATATTCTTCTAGTTGTAACAGATAAGTGTCATTTAACCAAGAGACTATGCCTAGAAGATGCCAAAACAACTAGTTGATAAGTGAAAAAGTCAGACCAGTTATTCAGCATCATGTGGAACGATACAGATTTTTATATTTATATTTTATATTCATAGACTTGAATATGTGGTTTTTGCTGAAATAAGAAAAGAAAAAATTTTTCACACCTAGATAGTCTTTCTCTTCTTATTGCCAGCCTTGTACTTTTCCTGAGCCAATGGTTTGTGCATGAACATTCTGATATTGGGAATAACATTCCAAAAAATCCTATTCTGATGTCTTATAGTGGTGTTGAGGTGACCCTGTGTTCTTGACAGCGAGACAAACTGGGCATGAGCTCATGGGGATCGCAGCAAGCTGGAAAGATTTTGAGTATGAACCTAGAAACAGGCTTTATCTCACCTTTGACAAACTGCCTAATTCAGTCTCCAAAAAATCATTAACTAATCCAAGACCCCAAGATAACTTCACCCACAACTCCTTAAGAGTATATATAAAGAAATGCAGAGAAGTTCAATCAACAAACCAAAGAATTCATAGATCCTTTAGAATATTTAAATAAGTACAAAAATTTAAGATAATATTCTGATTCTTAAATGTCAGGCATAGAAACATTAAGGAAAATCAACATTTCCTGTTTTCTTTATTACTTCTTAACCCCCACCACCCTAACCCAAATGACCAAGCCCTTTGCTTGATTCCAATTAGAGAGTATAGTATGGTGAAAAATGTCCTAGTTTTAGAGTATGAGGTCCTGGGTTCAAATCCTTGGTATTGTGAAAAATGTCCTAGCTCTGTAGTATGAGGTCATGGGTTCAAATCCTCAGTATGCCACTTTCTGGCTGTGTGATGTTGCATGACCTCTCTAGGTTTGTTTGTTTTTTAAATCAGTCAGTCAACATTTATAAAGCACCAAATATGTGCCAGGTGAAGCAACTAAATGGTATAGTGGATAGAATGTCAGCTCTATTGTCAAGAGGACCTGAGATGAAATCTGAACTTGAACATTAACTGTGTGTCTCCAGGCAAATCACTTAGCCTTGATTGCCTCAGTTTCTTCACCTTTCAAAAGAGACAGAGAAGGTAATGGCAAACCACTCCAGTATCTTTGCTAAGGAAGCCCCAAATAGGGTCATATTCATAATTAAACAACAGGTCAGTTGTATAATGTGTGCCAGGCACTGAGTTAAGCACTGGGGATTCAAAAAGAGGCAGAAGCCAGTTCATTTCCTCAAGGGGCTTACAGTCTAATTGGGAAACAAACATGAAAACAAACATACAAAGCAAGCTGTATACAGGATAAATAGGAAAATTTTATAAATATATTTTTTTATTTTTTAAACATTTTCCATGATACATGGTTCATTTTCTTCCCCTTTCCTCTGTACCCCGCCCCCAAGATCTGACGAGCAATTCCATAGGAAATCATTAAGAGAGGGAAAGATAGGACAGCTTCCTATTGAAGATGGAATTTTAGTTGGAACTTGAAGGAAGCTAGGCAGTTAAATAGAGCAGAAAGAGGCCAGTGTCACTGGATCAAAGATCATATATCAAGAAGTAAGATATAAAAAACTAGAAATAAGTAAAGTAAATAAAGTAACAAATAAATAAATATATTAAAAAAGATTTGGAAATACAGCTTAGTAACAGTGGATAGAGCACCAAACCTAGAATTTGGAGAATCTGGGTTTAAACCTGGGTTAAACTTCTGTCAAGTTACTTAACCCAAATACCTGGCCTTTGTCACTCATCTATCTTAGAATTGGTGCTATGAGGACAGTAAATTAAAAAAAAAAGGAAAGAAAAGAAAAGAAAAGGAAACTAGATATATTGATAGGAACTAGGAAGTTATAAAGGACTTTGAATACCAAATAGAGCATTTTGTACTTGCTCCTGAAGGTAATAGAGAGACACTGGAGTTTATTGAGTAAGGAGGTGACCTGGTTGGGTCTGTGTTTTTGGAAAGCCACTTTAGTGGCTCAATGAATGATGGTTTGGAGTAGGGAAAGATTTGAGACAGGCAGACTCACCAACAGGCTTATGCAATAGTCCGGGCATGGGGAGATGCTACACCAGAGTGGTAGCACTGTCCAAGCAAAGAAAGGAGTGAATTCTAAAGATGTTGTGAAATTGACAAATGAAGGAATTGCATTAGATGATGAAGGTCCCCTCTAGCTTTATAGTGATGATTTTACACCATTAGTATACAATGCAGTTATGATGACTTCATATCCATTGAGTATCCACAATGCCTTATACTAAATACATAGACTAGACATGTCTATTTTCCAAAAATTTACATTATAAAATGCCATGACATAGCCCGAGCTTTTTTAGATAGTATTTTTAGAGTACTTTAAGATTTACAAAGCACTTTGCACATAGTATCACATTGTATTCTCAAAACAACCCTCAGAGGTAGATGCTATGATAACCCACATTTTAGAGATAAGAATACTGAGGCTGACTTCTTGATTGCTGGTCCAATGATCTATCTATTAAGCTGTCTAGCCACATGGCATACATATCTATCATAAAGAGACTAAGACATTGTGGCTTCAGATGGTAAAACTAAAATGACATATTCTTGCCCCAAAGAAATTAGTTATATTAAAAAAAAATAGCACTCAATGTGGAAACTTGACAACTCTAATGTTTCATTCCTATTTTCTTTTCTTTACCAAGAATAACTTCCTAAGACTTCAGTGGAGTTAAGTGATGTGCTCCACATTCATGTCATGCAATTTAGAATTCCCCCTTACAACTTAAGTGCCATAGAGTACTTCAAGAACCTAGATTTCCAGAATACATATTTTGTGCTTAATTAATGGCAGTGAGACAAAATTGCAAGTCGTCTGTGGCAGTAGAATTCGAAATGGAAAATAATTTCATTTCTGGAGTTTGCAACTTTACTCATCTAAGTTATTACTTCCCTATAGGGAGAGGAATCTGTCATTAGGTTTTCACAGGAGGAAGAAGGTGTGTGTCTGCTGCTACACAGGACTCATCATCACCCTCTCTCATTATCATACATGTCTCCTCCAATTTGCAATCTCATTTGCCCTGTAGACTCAGCTTGAAAAATCTCTTCTTTCTTGATTTGTTCAAGCAGTTGATGACCTTTCAAGCTAACAAAAATGCCTGAATCAAGTGAAAACATTTTGCATTGATGTGAAAATCAGATTGTGGTTTTAACCACAATATTTCTCTAAATCCCTTTTTGTAATTATGATTTTATTATCAGTTTTTAACAGAGTGCTGCAGTGTCATTCCTTTATGTGAGAGTCTAAAACAACTTATAAAATGCAAACAGTTCTTGATATTCTTTGCAATCTGTCCTTCAGCATGCATGGCCATTGTTCCAACCCGAAGCAATAGTGGTAAAGCTCCTCCATGCTTTTTCCTGGTAGAGGCAAAATGATTTCAAGATGCCTTGAGGTAGTAAAATGGGATATTGTGAGAATAGGGCAGCTAGATATTATGTAGAGAAGACATTCTTGAACTTACAGTGAGGAAGAACAGAGTTCAGTGAGATACTCAGGAGGTATCTGCCTAATAGACTTACTAGCCAGATGATCTCTGGAAAAATCATTTACCCCCCCTTACTATCAGTTTCCTTATTTGTAAAAAGGGAATAGTAATAGCACCTACCTCACAGGGTTGTTATGAATTTAAAATGATATATTATATGTAGAACTCTCTGTAAATCTCAAAGTGCCATAAAATATTTGTTGTTAAACTAACAGCTGAGAAAACAACATTGAAGATTAGATTCTGGTATGGAGTTTGTTGCTGCTGTTCAATCATTTCAGTCATGTCTGACTTTACAATTGTGGATACCCCAAAGGGCAAAGAAACTGCCCACAAGTGACTGCAGTCTTCGACCAGTAATGACGTGTGAATAAATACAGAAGGGATATTGTCAGAAAGATGTACAATAGAAAAGGTGTAGAGTGCCAAATGGTGAGCATGAGAGTTGACCTGGAGTTCACGGAAAAGGCTGTACCAGAGCTTGCCCAGCTATGATTCACATCGCACCCTGGTAGCTGCCACTGCTTGTATATATCTCTTCCTCCTCTTCTATCTCTTCTTCTGGAGACTAAACATAAATTAATGCCACCAATATTATTGGAAAAAAGTGTCATTAATGTTACTATGGCTCCATTTGCCTTCCCTGTGACTTCCCAGACCAAAACACATTCTCTTGGCTAACATTCCCCTGTAGGAGTTATCTTCTACTTCTGGTTTGTGGAGGTACTTGCAAGAGTCAGAAGGGTGATCAAGCACTCTCCCCTTCCTCAACATATAAATGGCAAGGCTGTGTAAACCTTAAAATTTCTTAGACTTATGAATGTTGGAAATTTCACCATTGGGAAATTTCATACTTGGAAAAAATTTCCTACTGATAGTAAGAACTCTATTGGAATGTGAAACCCCTTGGCATGGGAGGATCCTTCTCCTCCCTACTTAAGACTACTTTAGGACAGAAACCTTTTGCTAAACAATGGAAAGGGTTTTGACCTATGCTTAAGCATAGAACAGGAAGTTCTTTGAGTCATGATTGATTTTAGAATTGATAAAATAGAGATACTTGGAATGACAGAACCAGGTCTTGGAAAATACAATTTCTACCCTACTTAGAGTAACAGGATTTAGGAAGGGCTGCAGCATAGATAAATATTTATTTATTTGAGAATATGACCTTCAACAGACATGTGCAAAGCCACAGACCTCTGGGCGGTCCTGGGTTAAACTAGAGCCACCATTGGCACAGGGGAGATATCGACAGTGATTGGTAGATGTGAGAACTGAGGGGAGGGAACTTAGATGGTTTCCTTAAAGATAGCGGGGTCTGAGGAGAGGGGGAGGAGATTTTTTTGCTCTTAGAGGTTTTGCTCTGAGAGTTTTTTGCTCTGAGAGGTTTTGCTCTGAAGGAGTCTGAGAGGAGAGAGGTCCTGGAGGGAGAGCTCCTGGAGAGGTCTTGAAGGAGGCTGTGGAAGGAGAACTCAGGAGGAGTCAGGAGGAGAATTCTCTGGAACATTTCTTGAAAGGAGGCTCTCTTGAAGGTGGAGCCTGAGGTTGGCATGAGAAGCCTTACCTAGAGAGATCTTGGGTGAGTGATAAAACCAACTGACTGATTTATTCATTCTTATTCCTTTCTTACTTTCTCTCTTTTTCTATTGATTAATCAATGTATTATAAATTAAATTTCTCTATAAAACCCAGTTGGCTTGGGCATATTCATAAATTGGGATTATATTCCCTGGCGACCATCTTATATTTATAGAAAACCAAGACACAGTAGAAAACATATTTCAGTGGTCATAATTGTTATATATTTCCCTTGCTCCCAAAATATTTTAATTATCACAGCTGTTAGATGGCACAGTGGATAGATTGGCACACTGGCATCAGGAAGACCTGAATTCAAATCCGACTTTACATACTTGATGTGTGCTCCTGGAAAAATCACTTAATCCTATTTCCTTTAGTTTCCTCATCTGAAAATTGAGCTGGAAAAGGAAATGACAATCAATTCCAGTGTCTTTGCCAAGAAAACCCCCAAAAGGGCCATAAAGAGTAGGAACTGCCTGAGAACCACCGGACAACAAAAACTCTTTAAATGAGTAGTGAATTCATAGTGGTAAACATAGTGGTAATCCCCATCTATATCTCAAGGCTACTATAAGGTTAAAAAAAAGCTTTAAGGAAAAATTCATGTGAATTTATTGAATTTACTGAAATATTTCAGTTATTAAGGAAATGAGTTGTAGTCAGCCAGATCTTGGATAAATATAAAATATTTGACATGCAAATGCTTCTCTTGGCTCCTTTGAGTATATCCAGATGAAGGACACATTCCTCTGGACCTTTAATGATTCTTCTAATCCTACATTAGCCCTCTTCAAGCTGACATAAATACTCCTATCCACATGAGGGTAACAGGATATCTTTCTAAGCAACACAACTTGAGGCTAGATTACTTCTGAAATCAGTCATTAGCATTGAGACCTCTTGCTCTTCAAGTGTTCTTGAAGATTTACAAGCACTAATTGACCAGGTGGCATGTGCCTGAGCTCATGGACAGTCTTTTTCTGAGTGCTAATTAACCAGCGCACAGGTGCCAAGCTTACGGCCCATCCAATACTCATGATTAGTCTTTGACCCTCAGCAGCTTAACATAGAGGAACGTAGTGTTCAGGGGGAAATCTATGATGGACTGGTTCCCATAATTACTCTAAGGGCAATATATGCTCATTGACATGATGGCAGTGATCTTGGTATAAACAAGCCACTCAGCTTAGACAGTAATAAATGTCCTGAGGATAACTTTGGTAGGAAGCATTGCTATTTTAGTGTGGGGATGGGTGGCACAAACTTTGGCAAAAGATAGAAGAAAAGTATAAAAGTCTATGTGATGAGCAAATGTATGAGGTTTTACATCAACTGCAAGGAAAACTTTTAATTGAACAGGATTGAAAAAAGAATATAATAAACATTTTTTTTTTGCTTAGGAAAAGGAATCTTCCAAAATAGGGGTTGCATTTTGAATCACACTAGACGAATAGTAACAGCACTAACAATAGAAATAATAACAATGAAAAGAATGCAACTTTGACCACTCCTATGAGTAGAAATGCATAGATGAATAGTCCCTCCTACCAAAGGACAGGTCACAGCAGTCAAATTAAGGCACTGGCTTAATACAAAAAAGGGTCACCAAGAATATTTCTTCTGTGAGACTACAAAAGGGTTTTATGAAAATATTGATTTTTCATTTATATTCTCAGTACTTAGCATAGCAGTTGGCATGTGGAAAGTGCTTAATAAACACCGTATTAAAATGTGCTCATTTATTCATAAGTACCAAATAATATCATGCAAATTGTTAAAATAGGAATGAATTGTTGTCATTCTTCAAGCAATTTAAGTTAAAAGAGGATGTGTAGATTCTACCAAATTGGGAAGACTTTGAGTCTAGTTGTCTATATCTGTCCAGCAGGGTTCAGCTTACATAAATAGAAAATAGTTTATGGCCAGATGGAGACTACATTTCGTTGAGTCATTTCAGTCATGTCTGACCCCACATGACCCCCTGTGGCATTTTTTTGGCAAAGATACTGGAGCACTTTGCCGTTTCCTTCTCCAGATTATTTAACAGAGGAGGAAAGTGACTTGCCCAAGTTAGTAAGTGTCCAAGACCAGATTTGAATTCAGCAAGAGGAGTCTTCCTGACTTCAGACCCAGTGCTCTATCTACTGGGCCACCTAGGTAATTTTTTTTTCCAGGAATAACAGCTCAAGTTGAATGAATAAACAAATGGTGGAAGGCATAGGTACAATCATCCTCAATGAAAGGGATTCTGATCTAGGTGAAATCATGCAACTTTTCAGTAAGTTATATCTCCAGGGACATCTGCATGGGTACAGATTGGGCTATATTGCATTTGGTATTTTTCTGAAATGATAGTGCAATTAAATGTATACCAGACTGCCATCTCTCCTCTTGCCTGCCCTCTATTTTTCCCATGCTATTATCTATCTTGAGACTAAACAATGCTCTGGATTTGAGCATTTCAGTGCTTGCACAGCTGGCTGACTTTTAAAAAGTGTACCAGTAAATGTTTCATGTCTGCCAAGGTTTTCAGTGTAGCAGGGAGACATGGCATCAGCCACATGCTGAACTGGTTTTATTAGTGAAAGAGAGAATATTGTGGGACAGTTCATATTCTGTAACACTATGTCAGAGTGGCTGAAAAGTAGTTTGGATGAGGCTATTAAAATCCAGAGGATCCAAATTTCTGAGTTCTATGTGGTGTTCCTGCAGAAGCACGTGGTGTTGTTTTTTTCCTCTTTTTTGAAATATGGTCACAGTTGGCTGGAAGTCAATTACTTTGAATTTGGGTAACTTATATTTGTAATACATCTAGACAGGGTGGATTTAAAGAATGGCTACAATGTGGAAAATGTCCCCAAACATGCTCACAGTTGAACACACTTTGGTATTTTAGATTTGTAGGAAATGAAGGGCAGAAAAGAATTATTTTATTTCCAATTCACTTATCATCCAATCTCTGAAGAATTCAAAGCATTTTCCAAAGATTCAAATTATCTGAAAGTATGCTTGTCCAGCCATGGCGAGCCATTCTCTCTAGCAAGGGAGAGCGCGACAAATTAAATGGTACATTATTATTCCATGTGAGATGATAGCAGAAATGGAAATATAACAACAATAATAACTGGTGTAATGGAAAAGGAGCCATCTTCCAAGTCAGAAAGATTAGGATTCACCTCTTCCCTCTGACCCAAATTGATTCAAATTAATAAATTGGTTCTTTAAGTCATTTAACCTGGCAGCATCCAAGGAAGCTCTCTGAAATTTTAAAGTTGAAAGGAACTTGCTTACTGGGAGTTCCCTACCTTGGTGGGTTCACAGGTACAGTATCCCATCCCATCCCAACAACAACAAATGTAGATAGTCTTAACATTTACAGAGGAATTTCTTCTCAATAATTTTCCAGGATAAAGTACTTAAGGCTCTTTTTAGTCATGCAAAAAATGCCCTAAATCATTATTAATTAAAGAAATGTAAATTAAAACACCTCTGAGGTACCACTCTACACCGAATCAGATGGGCTATTATGGCAGTAAAGAAAAATGACAAAATGTAGAGGGGAGGTAGGAAAATTGAGACCTTAGGAGGTGTGAACTGATTCAGTCATTGTATAGAGCAATTTGGACCTATGCCCAAAGGGCTTTAAAACATTTCATACCATTTTTTGACACAGGATTACTATTTATAGGTTTATGTCCCAAAAAGATAAAAAGTAAAGAGGAAGTACCTATATGTACAAAAATATTTAAAGCAGTTCTTTTTTGTGTGGGCAACGAATTAGAAAGTGAGGCAATACCCATCAGCTGGGGAATGGCTAGTAATTTATAGTATATGAGCTCAGGAAAACTTGGAAAGACTTAACTGAAGCAGAGTGAAATAAGCAGTACCAAGACAACATTGTACACAGTGACAGAAATACTGTACGAAGAACAACTGTGAAAAAGCTATTCTCAGCAATATAATGACCCAAAACTGTCCCAAAGGACTCATGATAAAAAAAAATGTCATTTACTTTCAAATGAAAAGAACTGATAGTGTCTAAATCCAGACAAAATAAACTTCTTTTTCACTCCCTTAATTTTTTTATTCAAGTTTCCTTCCACAAAACGATTAATGTGAAAAAATGTTTTGCATAATTGCATGTGTAAAATCCATTTGAGAATGCTTCCTATCTCAAGGGGGTGTTTAGGGGCTGGAGCGGGAGGGAGGGTGAGAATTAAGACTTGTTTTTCTTTGAAATATGTTGAATACTGTTTTGCATATAATTAGGGAAAAATTAAATTAAATTTAAAAATCTTCTAGGATAAATAGGACAAATAGCATTCTTCCCATCTTAGAGATGAGGAAACACATCAGAAATAGAATTTCAGAAAACCTTCTACAACACATACAGTAAATGCTTAATAAATGATGGCTTGATTCGACTTGAACAGTACTCACAGACTGCAAATAGAAATTCAAAATCTCTCAGGCAGCCCATTACAATTTTGGGTAACTAATTGTTAATAAATTTTTCCTTTCATAGAATCAGAATATTGCACCCACTATTCCTAGTTTCACTTTCTTTCTTTTTTTTTTTTTGATGGCTATACCTTATTTATTTGGGAATATTTTGTATATCCTAGTAGGATATAAAAGGGATATATAGGTTATGGATTTCCTTTTTTTTTTACTTCCTTTTAAACATTGTTTTATTTGGTCATTTTCAAACATTATTCATAAGAAACAAAGATCATTTTCTTTTCCTCCCCCCCCCCCATCCCCTAGCCAATGTGCGATTTCACTGGGTATCACATGTGTCATTGATTTGAACCCATTTCCATGTTGTTCGTATTTGCATTAGGGTGTTCATTTAGGGTCTCTCCTCAATCATGTCTTCTCAACCCCCCTGTTGTCAAGCAGTTGCTTTTCCTCGGTGTTTTTACTCCCACAATTTGTTCTCTGCTTGTGGATAGTGTTTTTTAGATCCCTGCAGATTGTTCAGGGACATTGCATTGACACTAATGGAGAAGTCCATTACGTTTGATTTTACCACAGTGTTTCAGTCTCTGTGTACAGTGTTTTCCTGGTTCTGCTCCTTTCGCTCTGCATCACTTCTTGGAGGATGTTCCAATCTCCATAGAATTCCTCCACTTTATTATTCCTTTTAGCACAATAGTATTCCATCACCAACATATACCACAATTTGTTCAGCCATTCCCCAATTGAAGGGCATCCTCTCATTTTCCAATTTTTTGCCACCACAAAGAACGCAGCTATGAATATTTTTGTACAAGTCTTTTTCCTTATTATCTATTTGGGGTAAAAACACAGCAGTGCTAAGGCTGGATCAAAGGGCAGACAGTCTTTTATCGCCCTTTGGGCATAGTTCCAAATTGCCCTCCAGAATGGTTGGATCAATTCACAACTCCACCAGCAATCAATCAATGTCCCAACTTTGCCACATCCCCTCCAGCATTCATTACTTTCCTTTGCTGTCATGTTAGCCAATCTGCTGGGTGTGAGGTGATACCTCAGAGTTGTTTAGATTTGCATCTCTCTGATTATAAGAGATGTAGAACACTTTTTCATGTGCTTATTAATAGTTTTGAGTTCTTTATCTGAAAACTGCCTGTTCATGTCCCTTGTCCATTTATCAATTGGAGAATGGCTTGATTTTTTGTACAATTGATTTAGTTCTTTATAAATTTGAGTAATTAGACCTTTGTCAGAGGTTTTCGATATGAAGACTTTTTTCCAAATTTGTTGCTTCCCTTCTCATTTTGGTTACATTGGTCTTGTTTGTACAAAAACTTTTTAATTTGATGTAATCAAAATTGTTTATTTTACATTTTGTGACTCTTTCTATGTCTTGCTTGGTTTTAAAGTCTTTCCCTACCCACAGGTCTGACATATATACTATTCTGTGTTCACCTAATTTACTTATAGTTTTCGTCTTTATGTTCAAGTCATTCACCCATTCTGAGTTTATCTTGGTGTAGGGTGTGAGATGTTGATCCAAACCTAATCTCTCCCACACTATCTTCCAATTTTCCCAGCAGTTTTTGTCAAATAGTGGGTTTTTTCCCCAAAAGCTGTGGTCTTTGGGTTTGTCATATACTATCTTGCTGAGGTCTCTTACCCCAAGTCTATTCCACTAATCCTCCTTTCTGTCTCTTAGACAATAACAATTTGTCTTGATGACCACTGCTTTATAATAGAGTTTGAGATCTGGGACTGCAAGGCCCCCTTCCTTTGTATTTTTTTTTTATTATTTCCCTGGATATCCTTGATTCTTTGTTCTTCCAAATGAACTTTGTTATGCTTTTTTCTAAATCACTAAAAAAAAAAATTTTGGAAGTTCAACGGATATAGCACTAAATAGATAAATAAGTTTGGGTAGGATGATCATTTTTATTTATATTGGCTTGTCTTACCCATGAACAGTTAATGTTTTTCCAAATGCTCAAGTCTAGTTTCAGTTGTGTGGAGAGTGTTTTGTAGTTGTGTTCATATAGTTCCTGTGTTTGTCTCGGCAGATAGATTCCTAAGTATTTTATTTTGTCTAAGGTGATTTTGAATGGGATTTCTCTTTCTAATTCTTGCTGCTGAGCTGTGTTGGAAATATATAGAAATGCTGATGACTTATGTGGGTTTATTTTGTATCCTACAACTTTGCTAAAGTTGTTGATTATTTCGACTAGCTTTTTGGTTGATTCTCTAGGATTCTTTAAGTAGACCATCATATCATCTGCAATGAGCGATAACTGGGTCTCCTCCTTGCCTATTTTAATGCCTTTAATTTCTTTTTCTTCTCTAATTGCTACTGCTAGTATTTCTAGTACAATGTTAAATAATAGAGGTGATAATGGGCATCCTTGTTTCACTCCTGATCTTATTGGGAATGCATCTAGTTTATCCCCATTGCAGATGATGTTAGCTGATGGTTTTAGATATATACTGGTTATTATTTTTTAGGAAAGACCCTTCTATTCCAATGCTTTCTAGTGTTTTTAATAGGAATGGGTGTTGTATTTTATCAAAGGCTTTTTCTGCATCTATTGAGATAGTCATATGATATTTGTTGGTTTGTTTGTTGATATGGTCAATTATGTGGATGGTTTCCCTCATATTGAACCTGCCCTGCATCCCTGGTATAAATTCTACTTGATCATGATTGCTGACCTTTCTGATCACTTGCTGGAGTCTTTTTGCTAGTATCTTATTTAAGATTTTTGCATCTATATTCATTAGGGAGATTGGTCTATAGTTTTCTTTCTCCATTTTTGACCTGCCTGGTTTTGGAATCAGTACCATGTTTGTGTCATAAAAAGAATTTGGTAGAACTCCCTCTTAGCTTATTATGTCAAATAGTTTGTATAGTTTTGGGATTAGCTGTTCTTTGAATGTTTGATAGAATTTACTTGTGAATCCATCAGGCCCTGGGGATTTTTTGTTAGGGAGTTCTTTGATAGCCTATTGGATTTCTTTTTCTGATATGGGATTATTTAAGAATTCTATTTCTTCTTCTGTTAGTCTAGGTAATTTATATTTTTGTAAATATTCATCCATATCACCTGAATTGGTATATTTATTGCCATATAGTTGGGCAAAGTAGTTTTTAATGATTGTCTTAATTTCCTCTTCATTGGACATGAGGTCCCCCTTTTCATCAATGATGCTGTTAATTTGCTTTTCTTCTTTCCCTTTTTAAATTAGATTGACCAGTACTTTGTCTATTTTGTTTGTTTTTTCAAAGTACTAGCTTCTTGTCTTATTTATTAAATCAATAGTTCTATCACTTTCAATTTTATTAATTTCTCCCTTAATTTTTTAGGATCTCTAGTTTGGTTTTCTTCTGGGGGTTTTTAATTTGTTCGCTTTCAAGTTTTTTTATTTACATTTCCAATTTATTGATCTCTGCCCTCCCAAATTTAATGTATGTACTCAGGGATATGAATTTACCTCTGATTACTGCTTTGGCTGCATCCCAAAAGGTTTGAAAGGATGTCTCGCCATTGTCATTTTCCTTGATGAAATTATTAATTGTTTCTGTGATTTCTTCTCTAACTAAACGATTTTGGAGTATCATATTGTTTAATTTCCAATTAATTTTTGATTTGTTTTCCACGTACCGTTACTGATCATTATTTTTATTGCCTTGTGATCTGAAAAGGCTGCATTTATTATTTCTGCTTTTCTGCATTTGTATGCCATGTTTCTGTGACCTAGTGTATGGTCAATCTTTGTGAATGTGCCATGTGGTGCTGAGAAGGTGTATTCCTTTTTGTCCCTATTTATTTTTCTCCATATGTCTATTAACTCTAATTTTCCTAAGATTTCATTCACCTCTTTTACCTCTTTCTTATTTATTTTTTTATTTGATTCATCTCAATTTGATAGTGGTTGGTTGAGGTCTCTCACTAATATGGTTTTACTGTCTATTTTCTCCTTCAATTCTCCTAATTTTTCCATTAGAAATTACGTGCTATGCCATTTGGTGCATACATGTTGATTAGTAATATTTCCTCATTGTCTATACTCCCTTTTAACAGAATATATTTACCTTCCCTATCCCTTTTAATCATGTCTATTTTTGCTTTGGCTTAGTCAGATATCATGATTGCCACTCCTGCCTTCTTTCTATCAGTTGAGGCCCAAAAGGTCTTACTCTATCCTTTAATTCTGACTTCGTGAGTATCTGCCTGCCTCATGTGTGTTTCTTGAAGACAACATATGGTAGGGTTTTGGATTCTAATCCATTCTGTTATTTGTCTATATTTTATTGGTGAGTTCATCCCATTCACATTCAAAGTTATGATTGTCACTCGTGGATTTCCTGGCATTTTGCTATCCTTCCCTAATTCTGATATTTCTTCTTTAGTGATAGCCTTTTAAACCAGTTATTTACTTTAAATCAGTCCCCCTTGTCCCCTCCCTTGATATGCTTCCCTTTTAGCCCCTCACTTTTTGTTCCCTTTTTGTTTGTTGGTTGGCTTTTGGGTTTTTTGTTGTTTGTTTGTTTTTAGGGTCTGTTAACTTCCCTCTCCCCTCTCTTTCCCTCCCTTTTTATACTCCATCCTCCCTCCCTCTCTTTAATTTCCCCTTCTCTCTTACCCTGTTGGTTAAGAAAGAATTCAGGATCCCACTGGATCTAGATGTTTTTCCCTCTCAGAGTTGATTTCACTGAGAGTAAGGTTTAAGTAATGCCAATTAGCACTCTCTTCCTCTCATTCTTATAGCAGATTTCTTCCCTTCCCTTTCCCATGTGTATCTTTGTGTGAGAAAGATTATTCTATTTAGTTTTTTTCTATTCTTTGAAGTATATCTTAGTACCATCAACGATTCCCCCTCTCCCTTTTTCTTTCTCCCCCCCCCTTTCTTCATATCATCTTGATGCCCCAATCTTTCCCTATGCGTGATTCTTCTAACTACTCTAATGCATAATGCATTCAGTTTTTGAGAGTTACACATTTCATTTCCCCCACATATTAATATACATAGTTTGATATAAATATAGTCCTTATAGAAGAGAGTTTAAATTAAAGAAAAAGATAACATTTTCCTCCTTGTCCCTTTCTTTCATATTTACCTTTTCATGTTTCTCTTTCTCTTTGTGTTTGGACATCATGCTTTCCACAGAGTTCTGGTCTTTTCTTTACAAAAACTTGGAAATCTTCTATTTTGTTGAACGCCCACACTTTCCCCTGGAAGTATATAGCCAGTTTTGACGGATAGCTGATTCTTTGTTGAAGACCGAGCTCTCTTGCCTTTCTGAAGATCATGTTCCATGCCTTACGATCATTTAGAGTAGAACTTGCAAGGTCTTGTGTAACCCTGATTGGCATTCCTTTATATCTAAATTGTCTTTTTCTGGCTTCTTGTAAGATTTTTTCTTTTGCTTGAAAGCTTTGGAATTTGGCAATTACATTCCTGGGAGTTGTCTTTTGGGGATTTAGTGTAGAGGGTGTTCTGTGAACTCTTTCAATGCCTATTTTGCCCCGTTGTTCTAGAATCTCTGGGCAGTTTTCTTTGATGATATCTTGTATTATGATATCAAGATTACTGTTTATTTCTGGTTTTTCTGGTAGACCAATGATTCTCAGTTTGTCTGTCCTTCCTCTGTTTTCCACATCTGTCACCTTGTCAGTGAGATATTTTATGTTATCTTCTAATTCCTTAGTCTTTTGACTTTGCTTTATTAATTCTTGCTCTTTTGCAAGATCATTGTCTTCCAGTTGCCTGATTCTGACCTTTAAAAACTGGTTTTCCTTTTCAGTTTGGTCTGTCCTTTTTGAGGCTTCAAGCTGTTTCTGCAATTGCATGTTTTTGTCCCTCAGTTTGCTGAATTCCTTTTGTATTTTTTCCCATTTTTCCTGCCAGAAGGATTCCATCTTTTTTATAACTTCCAATTTAAATTCTTCAAGAGCTTGTGGACAATTTCCATTTCTTTTGGAATGTTTTGGAGCATTTGTTTGTGTTTCCTCTTCCATTTCCTCTGTATTCTGTATTTACCCCCTACAAAATGTATCCAAAGTCACCCCCTTCTTCTCGCTTTTCTTGGTGTTGTGAGGGTGTTCTTCAGCATTGTTTGCCATCTCTATGTTTTTTTTTTCCTCCCCTTTCCAGTCAGAAATCTGAGTGAAGAGGGCTTTCTCTCAGTGTAAGTGTCTATTGATCAAGGCTTTAGCCTCTGGAAAATTTTCCGTTCTCCGCAGGTGCACTGTCTTCCCGGGAGAGCCCAGGGTCTGCCCTCCCCTGCCTGCCGGCGTTTCAGGTGTTACTGCTCTCAGGTGTAGGTCTTTGGTGGTCTTAGTTAACTCCAAAGACCTGTGCGTGCTCCTTGCTCACTTTAGGGGATCCTTTTCCCCACTTGTTGAATATAGCATGCTGGTTCTGGGTACCTGAGATCTTCATTCCCCTTTCCTGCCTTGTGGGGTTTCAGGTGTTACTACTCACAGGAGTAGGTCCTTGGTGGTCTTAGTCAGGTCCCTAGACCTGGGGCTGTCTGTTGTTCCGTCCTGGGGTGTCCCTCCCTCACTTGTTGATTCTGGCCAGTTCTGACTTTAACTCTGGCTCTGAAGGTGTTGTGGTGTGGTGGGTGGGGGATGGTAGGTCAGCTTTTTGTTCCCTTATGTTGTGGAAATGCCAGAATCCCACCTACCTTCAGTGCTGTGCCTTAGTGTGGGGTTCCTCCTTTCTTATGAGTATGGTTGTTTTTTTTAGGGGGGGTCTTTTGGGGTTGTCTGTGTCATTGGGTCTGAGGAGATGAAGCAAGCCGCTTCTACTCTGCAGCCATGCTTACCTGGAAGTCCTGGATTTCGTTTTTGCCTAGTTTCAGTTTCTGAAGATAAACATAACAAGTCTAAGCTATTTTCAGGAGTTATTAAACAGTAGTCTAGGAACATAATTTGTTTTCTTTGTAATTCTGATTTGTTTTGTGCATTTAAAAATTTTTTTAAAAAGGATTCATAGGATTTAATAGACAACACAAAGTGTCCATGACCCCCCCAAAAGTAACTAGAGTTATGAAATCTTGCTTTAGATTCTAGAAGAATGATTATCATGTCACCCCAAAAGGAAAAGAATCTATATGTTCTAAAATACTTATAGCAGTTCTCTTTGTTGAAGCAAAAAACTGGAAGTTCAGAAGATCAATATAGGGAATTATTAAATTGTACCATGTGATTGTGATGGAATACTACTCTGCTATAAGAAGTGACAAGCAAGTTAATTAAAAAAACATGGAAAGACCTCTATGAAATTCTGAAGAGTTAAATGAGCAGAAAAAAGAGAATATTATATACAGTAACAAATATTATTTGAAAAATGATTTACATGAGTCCATTTCCATAGAAAGAATTGCTAAGGAGACAACAAATAAGACATAGTTTTATATATACATATATCTTTTTGTCAAATGATGACTTCTCTAATGGGGGGAGAAGAGAGACTGAGGGAGATACCCAGGAATTTTTATGTAACAAACAAATAACTAAATAAATATATTTTTTTTTCTTTTTTAGGTTAAACTTTCCCACTCCCTTCAATGATTTATCATATATTTAAGGAATACATGCTGACTGATTGATTAAGGTGTTATTTTCCCAAAGCCCTTCTTCATATTATTTGCCCTCCTCTGGTTGCTCAACCTTTTCTCAATATTTTCCCCTAAAATATGGAATTGAAGACAATACTTCAGATGTAATCTAATGAGAGCAGATCCCAGCCCTGATCATTTCCTATGTTATGAACATTATGTCTCTTTTATGCAGTTAAGATTTCATTAGATATTTTGGCTGCCATGTTGCATGATTGACTCATACTGAAGTTCACGAAAGCTCTGAGCTATTTTTATCACACATCTCCAGTCTTGTATGTAGCTTTGCAGTTCGGTTTTTGAAACTAAGTGGAGGATTTTGCATTTATTTTTATTAAGTTACATCTTATAAAACTTGACTCATTGTCTAAGCTTGTCTAGATCATCCAGGATCATGAATCAAAGAGTTATAAATTGGCTAAGAGATCGCACAGTTAGTAAATGTCAGAGTTGAGACAAAAACCCAAATCTTCCGATTTAATATAAAAACTCTAATAAAGAAATCTTCTCCAGAAGGGAAGGTAGAGAAAGGCACTTTAGATTAAAGGAACTTTTCTGAACAGAGGAGGGAAACAAAAAAGGGAAAATTAGGATGGGTGAATACTTATCTTATATGACAAAAAAAATTGCCACTTTTCACGAGGACTAATCTAAATGCCTTTTTCTAAGTTTTCTATTCTTCATCTTTATCCTCTCCTCTCCTCCCCCCACATAGGTGTCAAAATAATGATCTTTTGGCATAAATCTACTCATGCATTCCCTAGGAAAATAACTTCATGAGTTCCCTATTCCTTCTACGAAAAAAAAAATGCCAGTTCCTAAGCCTGATATTTGAGGCACTCAACAGTCTCATTCCAACTGATTTGTCAAACCTCATTTTTCATTAACTCTTTATAAATACACTATAATATCGATAAACTGGATAATTCTAACTGGACATTTGTTCTCACTGCATTCACAGAAGCCCATCTTATACCTGCAATAAACTCTCTTGTCTTTTTGTCTCAGAATCTAACATTCATTAATATTCACAGTTCTTACTTGTCTCTGTTCTCTCAAATTATCTTGAATTTTATTATATGGGTTCATGATCCCCCTGCCTCTAGACTCAGTGAATTATAAGCTTCTTGAGGTCAGAGGCGACTTTGTTTGTCTTGCTGTATCTCCATCAGCTTGCACAGTGCTTTGCATATAATATTTTATTATACTTCTGATTTTTATATTTAATAAATTTCTATTTGTTAGATTAAAATTTAGATTTAATTATGATTTTATTATAAATTGAACGGAAAAAAATGGATGTACATTTGAGTCCCGTATATATAATTTGAGCTAGATAGGTGACTAGATTAAGAGACTTTTTAAAAAAAAATGGAACAATAGAATAATTTCAGGGCCTGAAGTCAGAAAAGCCTAAATTTAAATCCTGTCTCTGTATGCCTCAGTTCCCTCAACTGTAAAATGAAGATAAAAACACCTACCTCTCAGGGTTGTTAAGAGGATAAAATGAGATAATAATTATAAAATAATTTGCACATTACTTGGCATATAGTAGGTACTACTTAATTGTGTATTCCCTTCTCTCCAGCTACCTTTTATGTTTCTCCTTGTCTTTAGTGTGTTATCAAAAGCACTAGAGAAGCAGTTCTGTTCTAAAGCACTGTCCTTGCGAGTAGTAACAGTGCTAGTTGTTCAATTGTTTTCCAGTCATGTCTGACTCTTCATGACCCCATTCAGGGTTTTCTTCTTTTTTTAACTAATTAATTAAAATCCCTTTTGTCTTAGAATCAATACTATGTATTGGCTCCACCGCAGAGGAGCAGTAAGGACTAGGCAATAGGGGTTAAGTTAGGAAGTGTCTGAGACCAGATTTCAGATGAGGACCTCCAATCTCTAGCCTTGGCTCTCAACTCCACTGAGCCTCCTACCTGCCCCCCATTTGGGATTTTCTCAGCAAAAATGCTGGAATGGTTTGCCATTTCCTCCTCCAGATTATTTTACAGATGAAGAAACTAAGGCAAACAGGGTTAAATGACTTAGATTTGAACTCATGAAGATGAGACTTTCTGACTCCAGGTCCAACACTATTCACTGTGCCATGTAGCTGACCACTGTGATAGCTAGTCTTATTGTATTATTTGTTTAGTATTTTTGCTACTGAATTTTATGACTGATAATTCCTTCTGGTGGTGGTAAGAGGGAATAGATGCAAATCAAATCAGAACAAAAAAGGACAGATGCTTTTTTATTGTATATAATGATGATAGGATTTAGTGCTAGAAAAGTTCTTATATTCTCTATCCCAAGTACTATTTTTATCTCTCTCTCTTCAATAGTACCTCTTATTGGCACCACTCATTTGGCATCTCTAATATATTGCCTTTTGTGTTAATTATATATATATATATATATACATATATTATTAAATATTGAAGATTAATCTAGGGCAAGGGCCATGATTTATATCAATTTATAATTTTTATCATAGTATTTAGTATATTGTGTTGGTATAGTATAGTATTAATCCTTCAATAAATGTCAGATTGGTAGGACTGGTGTGGTTTATTAGAATCAAAATGAGAAAATATGTATGAATTATATCCTTACTACTTTCCATTTCTATGACTTTGGTCTTATCATTTAACCTCTCTGGAATTCAGTCTACTCATCTAGGAAATAAGGATAATAGTTGAATCCTAGAGTCTTAGATTTGGAAGATACCTACAAGATATCTCATTGAACATGTATCTGGACAAGACTCTCCTGGGTAGCATCCCGAACAAGTGACCATCAGCTAATATTTGTAGAATCCATTTATGTAGAGATCATTTTTTCTGAGGGAAACTAATCCATTTTGGGACAACTTTGATAGTAAGGAAGGGTTTTTTTTTTCTTTTTCCTTTACATCGACTCTAAACCTACTTCTCTGGAGGTTTTATTTATTTCTTCTAGGTCTTTTCTCTAGGGCTAAGCAGAAGAAGTGTCATTTCTCATCCAAGTGGTAGCCCTTCAAGTAACTGAAGAAAATGTTCCAAGTTTTCCCTAAGGCTTTTCTTGTATTTGTACTATCTAACCCCACAAAGTTGTTGTGAGGAGAAAATGAAAACCTGAGAGTGATTTGTTGCATCCTTCTCTCTGGGAAGTCATCCCTTTCTACTAATCCCTACCAAAAGTTATACGTGTCTCCTCAGGTGCACCTATTATTGGTGCCACTCATTTGGCATCTATAATCTGTTGCATTTTATCATAATTATATATATATTACATATATGATGTTATATATAGTCAATATATATTGACTAAAGGCAAAGACAATTCCCAATACTAATTTGTAATCCTTCATCAAAATTTCTAGTACAATGTCTTAGACATAGTGATCCTTCAACAATTATTAATTAATGATAGTACATTAGTATACAATTATAATAACTATATAATTAAATATACTGTATCATATAGTATATGCTTTTTATATATTTAATTCTAGAATTATATTAGTAAATTACAAAATAGTACAAACCAAAAATAATTGTGAATTATTATTCATCAGAATTTTTTTTTATTTGAAAGTGCCTATGTAGTTAGTTGAAATGTCATTTCTCTGAAGATTCAATACAAAAGTATAGATTTTGATACTGTATCTCAGCAGTTCTAATGTTTTAAATTAGATAGTTTGTTCTCTATATCATAGGGCCTGAGCACAGTGTCTAGCAAATAGAAGGAACTTAATATGTATTTATTAACTGACCATTGAATAAATATTATTTTCCCATGATGCTGTTGAAAGATCAATTGCTCTCTTTTTTTGTTTAGCATAAAATTGTTCCCCAAGCTTTGTGGCCTTATACTTCAATAAACTCTCTCTCTTTTTTTAAGCCCAAGGGAGGGTTGGTTTATTGTGATAACCTTGATGGCTAATATACAGTCTATTTTAAAGATTTGTAGACAGTATTCATGGGGGGCCAGGGAAATTGGACTGTTTTAAGAAGTGCTCCTGATACCCTTTCTATGCTCATGTTTAAAACTGTAGTGAAGGAAAAGTCGTAAATCTTTCCCATTCTTCCAGAAAAAATAGTGATATATGTTATAGATAGCAATTGTATTATATGGGTTGAACAATACAATGTGATAAAATGGGCACATTTGATTAGATCTGTAATAGAGGGGTTAAAAGAAGGGTTCAAAACTAACTATATACATATATATGTATATATATATATATATATATATATATATACATACATAAAATTAATGAGGTTTATTTAGCTAAAGGGAGGAGAGGAAAAATGGAATTTTTAACCCAATTAACTTTTGGGTTAACTCTTAACCCAAGCAGAGATTAAAAACCCTTTTACCTTCTATAATTATTCTAAACTAAATTCTTAAATTAGTAATTAAAGTTAAGTTGGTTTGGCAGGAACAAGGACCAGGACCAAAGAATCTCACAACCAGAAGTCCTCTTTGAGTCAAGCAGTAGTCCCAGTAATAGCTCTGTTGAAATCCTCTTGACAGCAGCAGCACTGGCAGCAGTAGCAGCAATGACAAGTAGAATATAAAGAAAGCCAAAGAAGAGGGAATCTCTGGCTCTCTGGGTCCACCCCAGAAATACCAAACAGAAACTCTCTTGGTCCTCCTGACTGCTAGGGAAGCAGCAGCCTCTCTCTTCCAGAGGAATCCACCAACTGTTCCCAGAAACTGCCTGTGTGTTCAGTTCCCCAACTCCTGATAGTTCTGTGTGGAATGTTCATTTTCAGAATCTCTTGCTATCACCTTGCTCCAGCTAAAACCCCTTACTACAGACCTCAGACATAGTCCTTAAAATGGGTTTCAAAACTTTGTAAAATAAATTTAGGAAAATTAAGGAATATATAACATTTTTCCTTTTAAAAATAGTTTTTTTCTAATTATGCATAAAAACAGTTTTTAACAGTATAAGCTGAAGTAGGCCTTGACAATAGGAAACTATGCAGTCACAATAATAACCAATATTTTAGAACCTCTTAAGCAAGTGATCACAGGAAAACAGGAAAAGCACTTGCTTCAATAGTTTGTTGTACAGATTTCCTAGTCTATGTCCAGTTTAATCCACTGACCTGGGATATTTTCCATTTAAGTAAGATTTTGCCTGGAGTAAGTATATGTCCTGGATGCATGACACACTCCAGATGAGTATATAACTGACTTGTGGAATTATTATTGTTTGGTGGTTTCAATCATGGCTGACTCTTCATAACCTCATTTGGGGTTTTCTTTGAAAAAATGCTAGAGTGGTTTGCTATTTCTTTTACAAATTAATTTTACAAATGAGGAAATGAAGACTTGCCCAAAATCACACAGTTAGTAAATGTCTGAGGTCAGATTTGAACTCAGGAAGAGGAGTCTTTCTGACTCCAGTCATTGGCAATCTATCCACCATACCACCTAGCTGACCACTGGTGGAATGCTCATTGGCTTGAAGGAAGCCAGGAAGCAGAGATAAGGAGAGATCATTCCATTTGTGGTCCCTATGGTGTATGGGGTTGCACTTATGAAACTGGGCTTCATAGCTACTTGCTTCTATTTTTACAAAGCAAATACTATGGACTGAGTCTGATGAGATGAAATTGTTACTTAATGTGAAATTAGATTCTGTCTAGTACTAGGTGTCTTCTGAATTGTAAGCAGCTGAGCTCACCACTGTTTCTTAAGGAAAGTGCAAGAAAAATGCGAGAGGAAATCAGGTAAGTGACTAGCCAGAAAGGAGAAATAGGAGGAAAATAATCACAGGTTCATAAAGAGGTAGGAAAGAATTTGGAGATTATCCATTCTGGTAGTTTCATTTTACAGATGAGCAACTTGAGGTCTAGACAAATGAACTGACTTTCTTAAAATTATTCTGGTAGTAAACAGCTGAACTAGGATTGAAGTCATGCCTTCTAACACCAAATCTACCTTCTCCAAGGAATAAAGAATCCTTCCTTCATTTTCTTTCCCTTATGCCCCCAACTTCCAATCCAATTAGGTCTTTTAAAATTACTTAACAGTGGTAAGAGTGGAAAGAATCATAGGGTCACTATCTGGACTCTTTCTCTCTATATGACTTTTAGAAATTATTTAACCTTTGAAATCCTTAGTTCCCTTATCTGTAAAATGAGGAAATTGGATCCTCTGGAGATTCTTTTGAGCTCTAAATCTATTACCTTATTTGATACTTCTCATCTAATATTTTAAATATTTTACTTTATTTTTAAGTTTTATTGGAGGGTGCAGGAAGGGATAGAGGAAAAGGTCTAGATTCCAGGGACAATTTTAAAATTTCTAAAATTTCATCTATTTCCTTGATTACTTTGAATGAATCCCCTCAGCCATGACTTGGATTTGAACTTGACCCAACCCCAGACAACCCAGTGACTCTTTTTCCTTCGGTGTGGCCATTACCCAGTTTCATTGGCTTCTAAAGAGACTCAAAGAAGGAGCTTCAAGCTCTATTTGGGGCTATGTAATAAAGAACATGGTTTAAATAGACACCAGGGCTGTTATGGCTTGCTCTCAGGGGAATTGTCTCTAAGCTATTTTTTGTCATGATCTGTTGCACAAGATTCCTCTTGTTTCAAGGGCTTCACTCTAGACTTTTGTGATAATATTTAGCTAAAGCTTTGTGGAACAACAACTCAACTCAGAATTAAGGACCCCAGAGTTTGAACCCCGATCCACTGCTATGTAACTTGGAGCAAGTCATTTAACCTTGTAAATCCTCAATTTCCTCATCTTTAAAGTAGAAAAAAATCACACAACTCATCTTACATGGTTATTCCATTTAATTTAACAACTATTAAGAATCACGCATGTACCATTTACGGTGCTAAGCACTAGGGATCCAAGAGTAAAATGAAATATTCACTGCCTTCACTAAGTTTACAGTCCTTTATAACAATTAAAGCACTGTATGCAAGTCTGTTGTTTTTATTAGTGTCTTGACATGACTTTTTGAGAAGGAATACACCAGTGCCGATAGGTGGTAGTCTTAATGGATACACTTGATTACATTTTTCAGAAAAAAAGTGTTTAGTTCAAATCAGCATGCTTTGCCATTAGGAGGGGAGGTTTGCAGCCAAAATATTTAATTGGCAGATCTCCCGTAACTGACAAGCTGCCAGAAGGTCATATATAAAAGATTATTGTGGTGACAGACTATTATAGATGAATGTTTTACAGTATTCTGGCAAAGATATGATTATATGTGCCTTTCTACCCTTTCTTCATGTTAGTCCTGATTACACTTTTATAATAATCTCTTTGAAAATGCTTCTTGAACAAATGCTTCTCTTTTTCTACATGATCTTGTCTATTCATGAAATAGGCATATTTCAGAGAAGAAGGAGAATATTCAAGAATTGGAATTATCTTCAATTAAATTTAAAATATTTATAAGTACATACTATGTGTAGGACATTATGTTAGGTGTTAGAGATCCCTAAATGAAACCATCTTTATTTTTAGGGAAATCATATTATATTAGTGGGTAGAAATTGTACATTGATAAGTAAATAACAACTATTTGATCAATGAGTAAACATTTATTAAATGACTACTATCTCCCAACAATTGTCTTTTTTTTCTAATGATACAAAAAAATTGAAAACAGTTTTTATCTTCAAAGAGCTTCCATGCTACAAGATGAGACATGTTTGTAGGTGTGGCAGGAGAGAGGCCATTGAAGACTATTGAACAGAAGAATGACATGGCTGCATGTTTTGGTAGTATCAAACTGGCAGCTGGATAGATTATTAGGGGGGAGAAACAAAGGTAAAAAAGGGACCCCAACTAGGAGTCTATTGTTGAGGCAAGAAGTGAGTAGAGTATGTGAACAGAGAAAGTGCGAGTAGAGAAAAGAGGATTGATATGAGAAGATATTGTTAAGGTAGAATCATGAAGATTTAACAATGCACTGGATATAAAGGATGATGGAGAAAGGAAAGTCAAGACTTTGAAGTTAAAAACTTGTTTGGTAAAAACAATAGTAATAGCCTTAACAGAAATAGAGGATATTAAAAGATGCACAAATTTTAGGGTAAATGTAGTGAATTTTCTTGAATATTATTAATTAGAGATGTCTTTGGAACATCCAAGTGTCACTGTCTATTAGGCAGAAACTCCAATAAATATAATAGAAATAAATAAAAGAAAAGAAAAGAAATTCTTATAATGAGCTTCCATCTTTAATAGGTTTTTCCTAAACCTCATTTAGCATTTTCATGGACGAGATTTAGAAAATAATGTTCTTTGCAGACAGTAATTCTGGATCCAAATTATATAGCTTTCTGACATTCTCAAGAACAAATATAGAAAATCCACAACTCCTCAGTATACTATTAACTCATCACCTTATAAATTATGGTTCTTAATGAGTTCAAAGAGAACCTATGGGAATGCTTTAAAATCAGATCATAAATTGCTTTAAAAAGCATAATATCTCTCATTAATTATTAATTAATTGACTCTTGGCACCCATCCTGATCTATCAAAACTGCAAAGAATTTTTTCCTTGGTCTACAGTTTTCTGCCTTTTCAAACACTGAAATGATTCCTTAAGACAAACACCAATCTTATTGGCAATATAATTTATTAAAATTTAAAAAAGATAAAAACACTAATAAAGTTAGTTGAATTCACTTCATAATCACAATTCAGGTATCTTTATCCTTCTCAGGAATTCTTAGAATGTCTTCTCCACAGAATAAGAGTTAATTTATCTCAGTTCTCATCAGGAAGGAAAGACAGTGAGTAAACTTACTTCTCCATCTGGGACAACAGCTCTGCTCTCTCAAAGATGATAGTTAACTCTCTAAATCCTTCACAAATGTACAGTACTCTTAAAATGGCAGTTAAATGCCAGTCCCTCACAGAGGCTTTCTACCATGAAAGTTAACTGGATCAATGTCTTCAGGAATTGAGTTCTGTTAGATCTCTCTGTGGGCTTTACAGAATCCTTCTGACATGACAGCTACCTTGTCAGTCCCTGGCACAGTAATGGAGGGCTCTGTGAGAAGGACCATTTATGATGGGGTTATACCTACATGAAATTTATAGTTTTGTTTAGTTTCTCATGTTGCATGGTACAAATGGTATTTATGGTGATCTGTTCTCCTGCTTATCCACTCAGAAACTTTTCCCAGAGTGTTCAGTGCTACAGTTGGTCTCTGTCTTAAAATGTCTTGACTTTTCTGTGTTCCTTATTTATGTATTCCATCAATTCCCCACTCCCTCCTTAGCTGGGTTCCCAAGAAAATCCCATTTCCTTTTAGCTGATTCTATTTATTTCTCTTCTCTCTTGAGAAGAATTGTTCCCCTTACTTCTTGCTACAACATCAAGAGATGACAATGATGATACTAAAGAAGATGATAGCATTCATATAATACATTAAAAGTTATGGAATCCTTCCTTAATCCTCACAACTACACTGTAAGTTAGGTGCCACTGTTATCTCCATTTTGTAGTTGGGTAAACTGAGGCTGATTGGTTTAGTGACTTGGGCAACTAATAAGTATAATAAGGGTCATTTGAACTCAGGTTTTCCTGACTACAGGTCCAACACACTATCCCTTCCTTGCATCATCTAGTTGCCTCACTATGCTGTCAAGATTCATAATTTTTTACTAAGCTTCTGAAGTCCCCAACTCTTCTCAACTTGACTATTGGTGGTCATACATTGGGATTTGGGATGGTGCTTGTTAAGGATATGAATAGGGAAGGGGAAAAACAAACAAACATCAGTTCTGCTATGGTGAGGAAAGAACTCTACACACCAGTGATAACTTTTGCCATGAATTCACTTTGTTGCTAAAAAGCTAAAATCCTTAAGAAAAACTTGTGAGAGCTTGCTTGTATTGAAGAATAGGAGTTCTAGTTGACAGTGGGCCAGAACAGAAGAGTCTAGTGGAATGTAATAATAGGTAATAGAAGAATGCAAAGAACATGGGTCATTCTCTGAGGCCTATGGAGGGAAATGAGGAGAGTTACCAGGATACTGGTCCATGATGGAGCAGGACCCTGTGGAAAAACAATAGCAGAAGATACAAAATTTTCATGGAGTATAATGTGAAGCCATGTGGGAAAAATGAGCTGAGTCAAGATCTCTGAATCAGTAGTCTCCTTACCACAATTTATTCTCATCGTATTATTTTACCCCTACTCCTTTAGAGTCCTTCTTTAGCTTGTTGGATCTCCTGTCTAAAAAGTTGCTAAAATCATAAAATCAATGGATTTTAGAACTGAGTAAGACCTTGAAGATCCTCTTAATTTTTCATAATAGCTAGAAGATTTGCCCAGATCCAAAATGTGCTTTCCACTACTGGCTACCATGACTTAGACTTTAATGAAACCCTATTCCCACAATAAATGAGAGTTTATGTTTCCCTGCCCTCCTCCTTACCTGCCACATGTCAGAATTCTGAGTGATTTTTTTCACATGGAAATATTGTTTCTAATGGTGATACGGCTCTATACTTTAGATGCATGATGGATTAGTGTCTTTTGAACTGAAGAAACCACCATCAAAGCAGTTTCTATGGGAAATTGTAGAGTTGCAAGTAACTACTTACAAACAGACTTTAAATTCAACTCTTTCATGATTTGTACACTGCCCTTTCCATCTCTGTATTTCCATAGCAGATTATTTTTTTAGTACCTTAGGTTAGGTTGGGTAGATAAGAGTGCTGGTCCTGGTTTCAGGAAAGCCTGAGTAGCCATTTGACTCTGGGCAAGTCACTTAACATTTGTATTCCTTGTTTCCCTCATCTGTAAAATGGGAATAATAATAATACCTATCTTTCAGGATTGGAGCAGCTGATGGTGGGTAACTGCCATATTGCAGGACTTGTTCTGCATGTTTGTAAGATAAAATCTACTTCAATTAGATCTTGATGGTGAATTAAGAACCTGTTATGATTTTAAGTTATACTCATATTTATAAACATATATGATTTTAATATATATTTTTAAATTTAAGTTTTCTCTCTCCTCTTGTTTTTGGGACAATATTATAACATAGTCATTAATCTTGTGTCAATTCTATGTTGGCATCCTCCTGAGATGGGGACTGTGTGGTTATCCTAAATGACCAAATTCCAAGATATTCCAAAGTATTTTTAGGAAAAGAGAATTGTCAACACCCTGGACCAGGAAAACATATCTTCTGGAGAAGATGCTGTAAGTATGCTTGCAGAAATCAAACACTACATCAGGAGGTTCAGAGTGAACTTTTGGATATAATGAGTTGAACAGAGATGGGGTTGAGCCCTCCATTTATACTGATCATAAACACTTATACCAAAGTGCAATGTCCCCTAAGTGGTTCTTTGTCAATACTCCTATGAATCATTTTTTTCTCTTCTTTTCTTTTATTCCCAAAATTGTTGTAACTCCCTCCATGAAATGTATGATAACTTTTTTTGTTTTCATATAGCGTATTGAGAAAATCCTAAATGTATAGACTTTGGAATGATTCATTGGAGAGACCAATATGTTAATCTTGGAGATCCAAAAAATAGGGAGATTTAACATGCTGGTCTCCCAAAGAATCAGAGGCAGAGATTGTATAAAGTAAATATTTAGGGAACTTCCATTCCAGCTTTGATCCCGAGTAGCCCAGGGGTGGGACATAAGTCACATATCTGTCCCCTGACACTTTTTCCTCCAGGGTCAGTGTGGGTGCCCAGAGTATGAGCCGGGCAGAGAGAGTGTAAAGTGCCCTCCCCCCAAAAAAAACAAAAGAAGTTTTTTACTTCTATTCTTTTGGCTTTTGTACTGTCTCTGGACTGAGAGTTTTTCTCTGATATTTTCCTTATCTCTTGATCTCTGGCAAACCTCCCATGATTGAGCTGAATGGAGAATCATGTCTAGAAATACTGAGATCTTTCTCTCTCTCTCTCTCTTTCTCTCTCTCTCTCCCCTACTCTCCCCTATTAAATGCTTATGAATCTGGTAATAAACCTCCAGACCAATTTTTACTTATAACACCCTCTCAGGGAAGAGTGGGAATAGAGGAAGAGAAAGATGTTGGAACGTAAAAATTTTTTAAAGGATTGTTAAAATATGTTTTACATGTAATTGGGGAAAATAAAATAAAAAAGGACAAAATCATACAACCATTTTGATTGGGCTCTCTATCCATTTATGTTACATATTCTCAACTATGCCCTCATTATAGCAATCCGGTCCATTTATGTTTCCCTAATTGATTCAATACATACCATTCACATCAGTGGATATTTGGTTTCCTTCTATTTCTCATAAAACCTCTCATTGCACCCATATTTTACTGGAAAAATTGAGACCATTATCTAAAAATTCCTTTTTCTCTCCTCTTTATCTCATGTCATTCAGCTATCTTCTTTTATCATCCCCTTTGCCCCTTTTTCACACAAAGAAGTGTCCCTAATCCCTTGCTAGGTCAAACCTACATGCTCCTTAATGCCACATCATACTTTTTTCCCCATCAGATTGCCACCTCTATCAGATTACTCTCCAAGTAATCTTCATTCTTTCCTTACCTGCTTTATACTTCACCTTTGCTTTAAAATGCTCTTGTCCCCTATATCTAAAAATTCTTCCTTGATCTTACTATCTCTCCTAGTTATCTTCCTATATTTTCCTCCCTTTCATGAATAAACTCATTCAGAAAGCTGTCTATACACAAGATGTCTTCCACTCTTTCCTTTTAACTCTTCTCTAGTTTCTCTCCTCATCACTCAGCTGAAGTTTCTCTTTCCAAAATTTCCAAAGACCTAATAGCCATTTTTCTCAGTCTTCATCCTTCTTAACCTCTTTGCAGTCTTTGACACTGTCAAATATTCTCTTCTACTGGATGGTCTCTACCTCATTAGGCGTTTTTGAGTGCTCCCTCCTGTCAGTGCAATTTTGTTTGATGAGCTCACAGAGTCATTTGAATTGAATCATATAGATCCAATTGTCATCTATATTCAGATGACCCTCAGATCTACTTATACTTCCAAAACCTCCTTCCTGACCTCCAGGTATTCCATCATCAAATGCCTGTTGGACATAATAAACTCAATGTCTCATAGATTTTTTTTTCAAATTCAGCATGTCCCAAATTGATGACAATACCTTTTCCCTAAAAGTGTCTTCTCTTCCCAAATTGCCTATTACTCTCAACAGTCAAGGTGACTCCTGACTCCATCTTCCAGTAAGTCAGACTTGCAATCTCACTGTTATTCTCAACTCTTCACTTACACCAAAACTATGTAAGATGTCATTAAAGTCCTTTTATTTCTAACTTCACAACCTCTTTTGGATCGATTTCTTTATCTCCATTTAGACATTTTCTTTACCTTCATTCACATAGTCACCACCCAGGTGCACATTCTTGTCACTCCACCACTGGACTGTTTCAATAGACTGCTACTTGGTCTCTCAGACTCAAGCCCCTGTCCACTCCGGTCCATCCACTGCTTAGTTGCCAAAGTGATCTTAAAACAAATAAATATCTAATCATGTTACTCCCCTGCCACTAAACAGCTTCCATTGCTGCCTGATTGATTACTTAATGAATCAAACGTAAAATCTTCTATTAAGCTTTTACATCACTTCAGAGCCTGGCCCCTTTCTACCTTTCAAGTCTTCTTATGCTTTCTTCCCATCATACATTCTGTAATCCAGAGACATTATTGCTATTCTTCACATATTACACTCCATCTCCTGACATTACATTTTCACTAACTAACTATTTCTGGAATGCTTTCCCACCTCACATCTCCTTCTTTCTTGGCTTCTCTGGCTTCCTTCAAAGCTCAACTCAAATTCTACCTTCTGCCAGAGGCAATATTTTGCCCTGCCCCTCTCCACCAATACTAGTGAGTGAAGAGACATGAAATTTCCTCCCATTTACATTTCATGTATCTTACATATACATAGTTGTTTACATGGTATTCCCCTAGAATGTGAGCTCCCTAAGGGCAGACAGAATGCCTTTTCCTTTCTTTTAATCTTCAGTGCTGTGTACTATGCCTTGCACTTAATAGAGATTTAATAAAAGCTTATTTTTGGTTATGGTGTTTCATATCTCCACAATAAATGAATTAGTATGTTATGACTCATCTAATGTTGATCATTTCTTTCTTGTCATCTGTGTTGTTTTTTCTGGGTATGAAGTAATATTATTTTCATTTCAATTGTTTCATTCTTATTGATTTGCGACAGTCTTTTTAATAGTTACTTGTTCATAATTATTTTGAGGATTTAAAAAATCTCCTTTGACCACTCATATAGAAGAATGATGTTGATTTTTTATATTTTTATCCATTGTTTTATATATTGCTTTCAGTTTTCTGAGAAGTGCTTAGTAAACAGGAAGTTCTTTTCTAAATAATTTATATTTATCAAATACTCAATTATTTTTAACTAATATAAATTGGTTTTGATTACTGTTTAATGATAGTTTGAAATATGAAGCTATGAAACTTCATTCTTACCTTTTTTCATTATTTTATTTGATATTCTAGGTTTTTTCTTCTTACAAATGACTTTTGTTATTTTTTCTGGTTCTGTTGGTATTTTGATTGGTAAATTCCTAGAATTGTAACAGATGATGTTACCATCCTTGCTTTCCTCCTGTACTTACTTGAGAAGCTTATAGTGCCTATTAGAAATCATGCTTGCCTTTAAAAAAATGTTTAGATAGGTGCTATTTAACATACTAAAAATTCCCCTTTTATTCACCTTGTAATTTGTAGGATATTTCACATAACTGAATATTATGCTTTGTTGAAGGATTTTTCCCTGAATCTATTCAGATACTCATGTGGGTTTTGTATTTTTATACTTCATTTATTAATTTTTATTACTTGTATATATAGTTATCTAATTCTTCTCCCTTCTCCATTTTATTCAGATCATTTAATTGGCTAGATCAAAATCCCACCTACTCTCTTCCTCTTCAATTTATTTTGTTTGTTAGTTTTTTTCTACACTTCTTATCTAGAAATAATTTCTTTATCTTCTTCTCTACATTAATTCTCTACATTGTCTGTTCCAAACCTTTCTCCTCTTTAATTCATGGTCTATATATTTCTCCTCCCTTTTTTGTTAAATCTCTTTTTGTTCCTCATAGAATTAAAGTTTCTGAGTTATTAAATTTGAACTCCCTCTTCTAATAAAATTTTATGCTATTGCTTTTGTACAGCTTCCCCTATCATCTTTTTTCTGTTGTGCTTTCTATTGTGCACTATTTTAAAATATTCATTCATAAAGGAAATAGTGAGCATAGAAGCATTATCTTGTGGTTATGCAGTCCAGTTCTAACCCTTCTTTTTTACATGAACATTCTCCATCTCATTTTTCATGTATTTTTATCTTTTTATGGATGACAATTGCCCCTAAGTGTTCTGATTTTTCTCCTCCTGAAGCAGAATTTTATCCATGGAGGAATAACATTTTCTTCAAAGAAATGTTCTTCTTGTGTACCTCCTGCCTCAGTTTAGATCCATTGCATGACCACCATTTCCTATTATAGACTTTTACTTCTTCACCTATCAGGACTCCTTGGAGTACAGAGCAGGTATCTCTTTTCCTGTGGGTTTGAAACCTTCCCTTCCTTCTTTTTCAATCTCTCATTTTGGCTAACTCTCCCATTTCTACCTTTTTATTTCTGAGAGACGAAAGGGCTTTTCTTCTTTTCATTTTATTACCTATGAACTTAATTAGAGAAAGTCACACATTTTCCTCTGCCCTGCACCTCTATTCTCCCCATTTATACAACCTTAATTCTACAACTTTGTATTTAATATCTATCTATCTATCTATCTATCTATCTATCTATCTATCTATCTATCTATTCAGCTGGAGGGCCTTTGTGGGGTGTCTTTATTGTTTCAGATATAGACTTTTGCTATAATTTCTCCAGTTTCTTCAAATTTTGCTTTCATCTCTATTCCATAAATATGCATATATATGTATATATAAATATATGTATATGTATATAAATATTCTTAATGATCCTTTTCTAATTTGTTTTGTTTTGCTTTCTAATCACATATATCATTATTTTTTCGTGTAGAAAAAAAAATTAACCCCAGTTGTATGGTCATTTCTTTTACATTTTTATTCTTTACTTGGAAAGAATTCCCTTACTTCTTGGACCAGTAAAAAGAAGGTATTTTAAGAACCTAATTAGAAATAGAATTGAAGGGAAAGACATTGGAAATATTAACTGTAAGTGTGCTATGCCAGCAAGAAGCTATGGAGAGAGTAAGTTAATAAGCCGGTCTTCTGATTTATTAGCTTTAACATATACACATTTTGGTGGTGAGAAATTTACCAGTCAAGCTAGTTTTTACCAGTTCACCCTGATATTTAGTTATGCCTCCCCATCCAATACGTATGTAGCTGATTTTTTTTCAATTCAAGTATAGGGCTTTACATTTATTGCTATTATTTTCCATTTTATAAATTTAGTTCTCCCATCACTTGAAAACATTGTGGTCTTTGCAGATATTAGACCTGCTAGTCAATGAAATTGTAATTCCCTTCTCCCCAAATTCTGTTCCCTTCTAAGTATGGGCAGGAAGAATTCTCCTTCTGTAGGAAGGAAAACATCAGGGTCAAGGCATCCTTTGACACGAGTGCTGAAGGATTCTTCCAACTACCAAAACAAAAATTTATAAAAATATTAGCTAATATCATTTTAAGTCATTATTTCTACTGATCCTTTGCATGAAGCCATTTCTTTATAGAGGCAAAATATAAGAACTAGAGATGAGAGTTTGGAGTGTCTATACCATAGCTAATTAAATCATGTTTGGTCAAGCTGAAGAACAGAATGGTGCTTGTAGAACAGTGAAGATGGATTATTTTACTCATTAGAATGGCTACGATTTGAATTTTCAATTTTTTCAATAAACAAATATCTCAGGGGGAAAGATTTTTTCCATCCATCTGCAAAACCACTTAGCATTGGGAGACTTCCATTATGGAGAACCTTCAAAGGCTCCTTATTAGATTAGTCATTATAAGGACTAACTGCTTATTTCTAAATTTGATGGGAACATTAATCACAGAGTGTATTCAGTGTACTAGTATAGATCCTAAGAATGAACACAATTAAACTACATTAAAATTCCATACTGAATGATTCAAAAGAGCCCATTTCTATATTAATATTAATATCTTCATAAAGTAACAGATGTTCCTTTTTTCTTTTCTTTTCTTTTTTGTGAGAGGGCTGACAGACTTCTTTCCTGCATGTATATTATTGGTCAATTAGTAAATACCCAGAAAGGTGTATTTGACTTTCCTAATGGTTGCTAATTTTGTCTCCCTGTTTGTTTCTTTATAAATTTGTCTCTGTCATATGTCACATTCAGAATATGCATTTGGAACTAATATTTTGGGAGAATCACTGTGTGGGAGAAAGTAAGATATTGTTAGTCTGGCATGTCCTATAATTCTCTATTTTAAAGGAAGAGGCACAGTCTGTTCTTTACAAAGCCCACACTGTTATATTTGCTTGAAAAGGCCATTTATGGCCTAAGGGATATTGATGATGCCCATTTGAAAAGTTCAGTTGCCAGCTTAAGCAAGATGATACCCAAAGATTGGTGACCATCTGTAATCTGGATTTAAGAGATTCACTTTAGCTCTTCTTTAGTGACTTGATTCTTAACTATGAAAGCTTGTTTTCTATACTGTGGAGGTGGCAAGCAAATGATCTGGAAAGCTGAATCCTTCTTTTGATCTGCTGATTTTTCTATGGATAGATGATTATGGATCCTATGCTTGTTACTCCGAAAAAAAAAAAAGAAAATGTTTTCCTCCAGCGAGTCAGGTTATCTGGCTTTAAGGCTTTTTAAAAATATATTTTACAGGATTCTTTATAGTGTCCCTGGAGTTATGATGTAACCCAAATTGTTTCAGCCATTTATTTCTACAGTAAAATACTGATTGGCTAGAAGCAGGTCCTAGAGGGAAATTAGGCAGAGCTAGTCTAAGAACATCTCTCACAAAGGATAAAGCCTGAATTGAAACACTTTCAGACTCACATCCTTAAATTCTAAGCATCTTTCATTTGGGAATTGGCTATAGTCCTGTCATAGAGTCTCTTCTTTAAATTAAAGTTACAGTGGCCTGCCTTTGACCCTTAATGCACATTCACTATGACTAACAGTGCCCATTAATAACCAATAGAACTGAATCTCTTAAAGCAACTGAATTTGAGCAACCGCATTATCCTTCCTCCACTTTTTTCTTTTAATCCCTTCCCTAAGTAATAATTTAATTGAGCAAGCTGAAACTATTTTTGAACACTATGTAGATTTGCAAGTATTGACTTGTTTTGTACAGAAGATAATTTAAAATTGAACTATGATCAAAAGCTAAAAATTACCTACTTCTATTCTTGACTTTGTAGGGTTTTGAGTGATATTCTAACTGCCACTGTAGGTTGTTATTTGGTTCATTGTGAAGCAATGCCTTCATTGTTTCTGTCCCCAAAGGGACAAGTTGATGTACTAGAAGAAGGTCTAGTCACCTTAGGGTCAGTCAATCAATCAATAGAACACTAGTGATACAAAAAGAAGCAAAAGACAGTGCCTGCCCTCAAGAAACTCACCATCTAATTAGAGAGAAAAACAGTAAAACAGAAAAATGTACAACCAAGTTATACAGGATAAATAAGGAAAGATTAAGGGAAAGGAGGCACTAGAATTAAGAGGGATTGAGCAAGGCTACCTGTAGAAGGGGTTATAGTGGGTACTTCTGGGAAGCTAGAGAAGCCAGTAGGAAAAGATGAGAAGCCAAAGTCATCCTGGCATGGGTGAGAGCCAGAGAAAAAGCCTGGACCTTAGAGATGGAGTGTCTTGTCTATAGCCCAGAACAGTTGATGTAGCTGTCTAAAGCAAATGTTTTACTTCGTTCTCATGGGGTCTGGTCTTCAGGATTAAAAATGAATCATCCAGTATAAATTATTCAACAAACAGGACAAACACCCAAGTCCCATTTATTGCACCTGAGACATTCTGGCCAGTCAAGGAGTCACATTCGCCAAAAATCACTAGATTACGTAAGGATGTACGGAGTGTTCAGGTAGGACTAACATTTCTAGAAGTGAACGAGGCTGATGATTTTGTGCAATGCTGCCTCACTTAAATCTAATTCATGATCAAGTCATGACATCACTCCATCATGTCATTGGTTCTCTTAGAAAAAAAAAAGACAAATAAATTGAATTAAGTTGAAATGCAATAGAATAAAATGACTTTGGAGCCAGAAAATTCAAATCAGCTTTACCACTTACTGGTTTTTCAATCATGGGCAAGTCACTTTAACCTTTCTGAAACTTAATTTACTTACTGTCAGATTAAGAAAATAGTACAGGTTTACTGTGAGGAAAGCATTTTGCGAAGGGTATGTTTACAAAATTTCAAGCTGTTTTTATTTTTTCTCACGGTTCTATGGTTTTGATCATCATAATAGGTAAAAGCATTATTCTTCCTTGTTTGGAAGAGCTAACAGTTTTGTTTAGTGTTATGTCTTTTTAAATATTTGGTTTGATCTCCTACCATTTGTCATAGAACCAAAGAAGCAGTGTACTATCAAAGACATGACATCTCTGTCATGACAGCACATCATTAAAGCCATAGTTTCATTCTGTTTTCATTTTGTTTAAACCACCATATTTTATGAGACAGGTGAAATGTTAAATGCTGACATGATGAAGATAATGATTAATTGAATAATGCATTATTGAGGTTCTAAATTATGATTAGATAGGGCCTAATTATGGATTTTAAGAATCAATTAGAAAGATTCTAGAATTTAAGTAATTCTTGGAGAGAAGTTATATGTATGTATAGAATTCACTTTTAGATTGAGGGCTATGAATTCATTATTCCACACTATACAATTCATAGAATTGGAAGTGCAGGGTGGGGAAGTCAGAAGGTATTTGTTGAGACAACTGAAAGAACGTCCTTAGCCACAAGTTGCTCATAGTCTAATGAAAAATGTAAGACAGATGCTATATAATCCAATACTTGAAGGGATCAATGAACTCACTCATTGGTCATTCCTTCTAGGAAAGTAGATTACAACCATCTGTGGCTTCCTATTTTATCTAACTCTTGTCTTTGGTTTCCAATAAATTTACCATAAGGGGTCTATTTAATGGGCTTGGTGCTCTTTCTGATACTGTTGGGATACTATTTGATTTGTGAGCTATCCATCAGTTATTTCTTCTTTTTAATGTGTTTGTTACCAGCACATCTAACTCCACTTTCATAACTAAACATTTCTCTTCATGGAATCTTTTACACTGCCTTTCCCATATAATTTCTCATTTATAATGTGTTTCAGACACTGATGCCTACAATGCGTGTTTCCATTGTTCTTTGATTGATCCTTAATTTTAATTAATCTTTAATAAAAAAGGGGTGTGTGTGTGTGGGGTTAAATCGTTTTTCACTCCTGATTATCTTCACCCCCTAGCAGATGCCTCTATGTAAATGTCTAGGGAGCGAGATTAGTTGATTTTTTTTTTGTCTTTGTATTAATAATGTCTAACACAGTTCCTGGGACATAGTAAGTATCAGATTAATACTCATTGATTAATAACAAATGAAACATATTGTCTAAATCACTGGATTAGAAGTCAATTCAAATGTTTCCTCAGAAACCCTGCACACATGATTTAATCTCCTTTCATCTCAGTTTTCTCATCTATAAAAATGAGGGGGTTGGGCTTAATGGCCCCTAAGGACCTTTCTAGCTTTAAATATATGATTCTACATATAGTTAATCAGAGCAAATAAACACATTTATCATTTATGGCGATGTATGCTTCATTCTGTGCGTGCCTCTAGTCCATCACCTATTTACCAAATGACAGGTAAAATGCTTGACCATCAATCTTCTGAAGTCATGATTGATCACTACATTTCTTAGAATTCTGGTTTGTTCTGTGTAATTCTCTTTCACATTATTGTTAGCATATATTAAATGCTTCATAAATATTAAAGTATTACATACATGTTAGGCACTATGTTTTATTGTGATTATTATTATATGACTTTAGAATTAGTACATCAGTTCCCCCAAAATGGTTTCATCTGGAGCATGGACCTTCTGTGCCTCTACTTGGCCTTGTTTATCTGAATTCCTTGTCTTTATTCTCTTCGAGGACCTTTTTCCCTTTCTCAAGTTGCACTGTGACTTGGTACACATGAGGACTCCAACACTCTTGATGCTTAAAAGAGAATTTTATTATTATTTCTTCATTTCATTTTTATATGGTATCAAGTTAGAAGTGATCCTAAGATAAGTTGTTATCCTGCTAGTATTCATTTCTACTTGTGTGCACTCCATTACAATTTCATTAAAAAACAACTTTCTTTTATGATTGAAGAAGGTATTAAGGTGTAAGATCATACTCTCCAGGATCATTAAAAGTCTTCTTGGTGTAACTCCAGTAGCTAACCAGACAATTGGGATGATTTGCATCTACTCCTATTTCAAAATAAGTTTGATCACCTTTGCTAAGTTTTCCTATTTTGAAAGTGTTTTTATTCAAAGTGTCTTGGTATGTATGAGTATTTGGCATGGTGGCACATTTTAAAAACACTCTTCTCAAATTTCTTATGGATTAATATTCAGAGAATGTTGACTAACAATTTGGTCCGTGATGTTGTTCCAATTCTAGTACAATTTATAAGTGGATTTCTCCAGAACATTTTGAAGTCTGTATCTGCATTATGAAGATTTGACATCTATCAGTCCATGAAAAGAAAAAAAGAAGGCTTCAGATATAAAATTCTTGGCATCACCTTACTGATATCTGGGTATATTATGTCTGTATAATTCATTTGATTTACTTTTCTATATCATATACCTTTTTTAAAAGTGAAATGAAATCATGTTAGTGAACCCATGTTACTTCCTTGTTATCACTATTTTTTTTTCTCTAAATGCTCACAAAGCACCAGTTTAATGACCTTTTTGAAATTTGCCAGGAATAGATATCACGCTCACCCATGTTTAGAACTGGAAGCTATTGAGACTATAGTGGCAATCGAAATCTTGCTGGCAGATAGATGGGTCCCAAAGGGGTGAGCAAAGAGAGAAAAGTATTAAAGTATTGTGACCATCCCTTGGTGATGGATTGTCAAAATGTATTTGAACAAAATTGGTGAAAACAGAAATGGTTCTATTTGCTTTACATAAGGAAATGCATAAACATGGGGTTAGAAGGAATCTCAAAGGCAGACTAGTATAATGTGAAGAACACTGAAGTCTGTTTTGAGGCATTTTGATGTGGTTCCAGCTCCTTAGCTCTTCTATGACCTGAGGCAAGTCCATTTATCTCTCTAGGTCTTAGTGCCTATCTTTGTAAAATGACATCTTGGGTTCCTTAGACTTCTAAAAGTCTATGACTAGGAAAATGGGACCATGTGTCCTTGTAATTACCCTTAATGACATTTTCCAACAGGGGACTGAAGAAGCTTCTGATCAAAGGATAATAGTAGTTTCTGTTTTCAAATAGCAGGAAAAGGAATTTATGAGATTCTACCTGCCATGAAATAGCTTGGGTATACTGATACTTGTGGTATTTACTTTCCCTGAGGGTAAGATGAGCACCATGGTAAGGTGCCCAATGGGTGGACCAGCACATTCCATGCTTGAGTGGAGAATCTAAAAAATCTCTTAATAAGACTTTGTCGCTATTGCCTTAGCCAACCTATGTAAAAGAAAGGGGCGTTGATGAAATAGAATTTAAAGGATTCTGGCACTAGAATCTTTAGAAAGTGCAGAAGAAGATGCAAGGTCATATCAGAAGGAAGGAGAAGGATAAGAGCTAAGTAAACTGATTTGGAGCCTGGAGCATTAGCAATGACCCCAAAGACTACAATCTTAGCAATATCAGATGAAAAGGGGAGAAAGGAAGAGATGGGAGATAAGGAAAGGGAGGCAGCAACTGGATAATAAAATGGAGGAAGTAAATGGACTGCTAGCTTGAGGATTTAACATTTGAGAGAAGGTGGTTTTTTTTAGGCTAGGGGAAGGTTTGTCAGCTAAGGGAATGGAGCCAGTGGAGAAGTTAGATGTTGGAAGAGACAGCAGCTATGAAAGGAAGCAAGTCTTGAGAGGTGTTAAGCACAAGCAGAGGGGTTAATCTTGGAAAGGAGAGTATGTCTATTTCTTTTCTTTTTCTGAAATAGAAGGAAACAAAGGGCAGATGAATAAAGATACAAAATTTAAGGAATTCACATTGAATGTGGCATATCCATTCCCTAGAAATGGTAGGGAAAACCCATCTCCCAGTTAGTCAGGATCACACAAAAAGTAAGCCAACTCTCTGGAATTCTGTACTGTGGCCAGGAAGTTGCCTCCCTTTTAATCATAATACCCTCCACATTATCACATTATTGGCATAGTTTGCATTTGAAGAGGAAGAGAAGAAGAGGCAAACCTGGAGGAAAAAAATTGGGGGCAGGGAGAAAGAGATAACATTCTCCTCTGGTTCTCTCTCTCAATCTCTCTCTCTCTCTCTCTCTCTCTCTCTCTCTCTCTCTCTCTCTCTCTCTCTCTCTCTCTCTCTCTCTCTCTCTCTCTCTCTCTCTCTTCCCCCTTCCTCTCTCCTTTCTTTGCTTATCAAGTTGCTCTGATCACGGTAGGGTGCATTTATACAAGAAGAGAATGAATTATTCTCAGCTTGGATGGTCTGTACTTTGTTTTCCTTGTTTTCACCTCAAAGAGATCTACACAAAGAAAAAAGTGAAAAACAAAGAGAAGTTTTAATGTTTATCCTCAGGATGAAGGGTAAGCTAATAGTGATCAGTCTTGGGCCTTCTATTGATCAGTAATGATCCCAAGGAAAAGCTGGAGTCTGTGAGGTCTGAGGACAGCATAATCAGCATCAGTCAATAGAAGTCACAAAAGAATGAAGACTCACCAGCTCATAGACTTCTGGGCTGTAAAATAAAGAAGTATAATCAAATATGTCAAGGGTATATTGAGTTTGTAAAGCTTTAAACTACTCTGAAGTAAGGCACTAAATAGCAGGGATCTTTGTTTAAAGAGAATGGGACCAGAATATATTCAGTTATTGTGCTGTGTGTGCATTTACAGTGATCATTGTTTTAGAAATTCTCAGGGAATGTTTGTGCCAAAGGAATAAACATAGCACTGATGAGCCATTTGACTTTTCAGTAATTATTAGAGAGCAGTTAATGACTTCAGAGTCAATGACCTAAGAAAACAAGTAGACAATGATCTTAACCTGAGTGCATCTGCTGGTTTATAACACTGAGTTTTTTTCAAAATAAGGAAAGAATCCTTTTAAAAAATCAAGCATATAAACAGGGTTTTCCCTATCCTTTCTCTCCACCAAACTTTCTTTTTTCTATAGTCCTTGACTCTCAGAGGACTAATTAACACAATCACCTCTTAGAGCAAAGGACAGAGAAATATTGATGTATGAAATTAACCGTGATTGAAAGACTTGTTTGCTCATTATCCACTTCTTTGCTCATTCCTACAATTTCCTTCTTTCTATTATCCTCCTTGTCTAATTTCATTTCCTCCTCTAAAATTTTTTCCTACTCTCAGAGTTAATGTGGTGGAGTGGATTGAAAGTTCTTTTCAAAGTTAGGTAGACCTGAGTTCAAGTTCTGCCTCTGAGATATATATGTTCATCATGTGTCCCTGGGCACACCACTTACTTTCTCAGTGCTCTAGACCAATGATGTCAAACTCAGATAGAAATAGGGGCCTCTAAAGAATACTTAAGGATCCTTGTGGGCTGCATATTAACTTAGAAAACCATACATGATTCCATATTTCTTTTTTTTTTTTTACCAATACATCAACATATTAAACCTAGATAGGAACTATATTTTAATCTGGTTTGGGATACATTCAGAGGTATTGTGGGCTGTATATAGTCCACAGGCCATGTGCTTGATGCTCTAGAAAACTTTCTAAGATTATAAATTGCAGGGAAGGTAGCAGTTTACCTTGGTAAATTAAAAAAAAAAAGAGAATTTCCTCAACTGAGTATTTCTTGTGCCAATAAAATCACAGAATCCCTACCTTCATTGCTAAATTCCCTAACCTAGTAAATATAGAATTAATTATTGAGGATAAAATTACTAGGGACTCTGATAATAATTTTTGTGTAACTGTAAGTAGAAAACACCAGTGATTTCTTAATAAGATTAATAATCCAGTGCATGAGAGGCATTCCTCAACTTACTAAATGTATATAGTTGTAAAAACCAAACAGAAACAAAAACATCGAACCATAAGTGGTCCAAGCCATATTGGTTGTTCTTTACTCAATCAGGAACATGAAGAAAGATGGCTGCCAAATGACCATTGGCTAGACTTTCATTTTTGGGTCACCCAAGTTTTGATATCCATCAGGAAAAGTCTGTTTTGATGTATGGAACTTTCTTGCTTTGGTCTTTCTCCACAACCCAAGCACTGAAACAAGATGCATATCAAGTGTTGGCATCCATTCAACATCCCATGAGTCTCAGAAACCCAATACTAGACACTGGTCTGAGGACAGCTGTGACCCCAACTGTTATTGTGCCCTTCTAAGTACCTGTCTATAACCTTCAAAGACCCAAGAGTTCAGCATTTCTGCATTATGATTGTCTTCCAAATCTGTCTCCAGATACAACTTTATCCCCCCAAAGCTAGACTGATTTCTTGTCCCTCTGTAATGCTCACCAGCTGAGAGATATAGTCACACCCTTGCAAATATAAGTTGTAATATCATTTTAACTAAATTTATTTACATGATATCTATTCTAGATATTGGGTGGCAGTTCATTGTGATGACTTCATGTATTAAATAAAATTCTTCCACTGTAAGATGAGAAATAGGGTTGTGCCAAGAACAGTAACAAATGAAATGATTGTCACTATTTCCATTATCAGGTACCAAATCCACAGTATAATTTTTTTTGAGCCCGTCAAAGAAAGCATTCTAAGAAACAGAACCCAAGGGAAAGTCAGACACTATTATGTGATTCCCCATATGCCCATCCTGTGCATTTAAAGGACTCAGTAGGTCTGATTTTCTTCTTTCCATGCAAACAAAGAAAAAAAAAATAGAACATTTAAGTGATTTTAAAACAAGGAGAGAACAGAAATGGAAGCCAGGGTCTGGGCAAATCGAATCAAATGGGATTAAAAAAATCACACACACACGGTGAAACTCAAAAGCTTATTTTCAGAAGAAATTGTCTTCAGACTGGCTTCAACTGAGTAACATCAAATGGAAATCCATTTGGAGCTATAAAAAGAATCTCCTAGCTTTTCTTGTTTGGTACAACCACTTTAATGTTGCTAAACATCTTCTTTCTGTCTCTTTTCTGTGTGAAATTCTCATAGCTTTTTGTGGGGAAGGGGTGGTTCAAAATGATTATTTACCCCCAACTAGAAAGAAGCAGGAGTAACCAGGAACACATCGACATGTTAGATATAGAAGTTATGAAATATTAACTTTAAATATTTTGTAAGTTTCAAAATCATTGATTACCATTGATCAAATGGAACTTAACTGGTTTTGAGACTCCTTGGTTCCCTTGCATAAATACATACTGAAGGACTGTTTTAAATGTTTATTAGATCTTAATGCTTCTCTTTGGAACCATTGCCATTTATCATAAAACTGTAAATATAGATTCAGGGATGTTTAAAACACATATTATTTACCTGGCAGGCCATAACGGCTCCAAGAGCTGCATTATGGCCTATTTTAAACTCCTCATGGAAATAGTTCCTGAACACCTACCGGATGTGAATGTTATTTTGTACCCAAGAGTATATAGAGATTATGCTGCTGGGTTATTTACTACATGTTTTAAATAAAAGATGTTTTCTAAGGTAGTTGACTTGAACCAATTTCTTTACTATTTGTAAAAATGATTTACTGTATGTGGTGATTTGGCAGAAGGCAGTCAGCCAAGGTTTAGCTGAAAGCTCATTTTTAAAGAGCCCTAAATGAGAAGTATAATATGTTCTATTTTGGGTATTTTGAACTGAAAGCTAAGAAACTATTTTTTATAATTTATGTGTGTATAGAATATATCTATTCATTCTTTATTTGATTGTGTGTGTGTGTGTGTGTGTGTGCTGGGATTATTTCTTTACAAATGGAGCTAGAAAAGTTGCCAAAGATAGTGTTGGAAAAGAATCTAATAAGGTGAAATTGAATAGAGATAAATGCATTCTAAATTTGGGTTATGAAATATCAATCTCACAGGCATACGGTGGGAGTTAGATATCAATCCATCCAAAAAAAGAGCTAACACTACATTAGAAAAAACTTTGCTATGAGATGACAGGGTCACATGGACATTAGGAAAGCTACCATGACATTGACTACATTAAGGAGACAGAGTGCCCAGGTTACAATCTCTCTGCTGAGCCATAGCTTGTGTGTCGTCTTCCTTTTGAAATCCCCATGTTGGGAAAGGCATTGACAACCTCCTTTAATGTGATGATGGCATTCCACTACTCTAGAAAAGTGACTTTCCATCCTTCCAAGATAAAACAACACAATTTCCTCAGCCCTTCACAGCTCTCCGACTTCTTCTAGTCTAAAAGAATATCACTCCCCCTCACAACTCTGTATCGATCTGAATTGGCCTTCCTGCTCTATGCTGCCAAAACCATCACATCTCTTGCTTCCATATATTTGCACATGCTCTGACTCATGCCTGGAATACCCTCTTTAATCTACCCTTGGAATCCTTAACTCCCTCAAAAGCACAACTTAAGTGCCACCTTCTACAAGAAGCCTTTCCAGATCCTCCATGTTTTTTATTGTTTTCTCATACTACCCCACTCACTTACCAAATTATGTTATGTCAATTCTATATTTATTTATCTGGCTCTATGTTGTTTACTGTCAAGAGATTGCAAATAAGTTCCTTGAAGTCAGAGAGAATGTGGGTTTTAGAAGTCATATGCCTAACCCGGTACAATGATGGGCACATAACAAGTCATTAATAAATACTTGTTTCATTCAATTTCAGGCATATTAGACAGATGTCCTATACAAAAGCATTGAGGTGGGAAATAGCAAGTTTAGAATAGGGAATAAATAATCCTCTAGTTTGGCTGGAACTATGAAGGGGAATCAGGTGAAGTAAAGCTGGAAAGAAGGTGTTGGAACCAGATTTGGAGTTAAATACCAGATTAAAGGTCTATAATTTAATCCTGTGGGTAATAGGGGGCCATTGAAGATTTTTTTAATTAGCAGAGGAGCAGTATGGGTAGGATGGTTCATTCAGAATCAGTTATTCAAATAAGACTCATTTATAAAACACCTACTATGTGATAGGCACTGGGGATAAAAAAACAAAAATGATACCAGGGATTCTAAATTATGGAGGTAAGAAGGAAAAGCATGAAATAGCCTATGTGACAGAAACTGGAGATGGAACTTGGTGTGGGAGCCACAGTAAGGCATTTTGACTGAGAAATGAATAATAAAATTGAAAGGTAAGTTGTAGCACAGTTGAAAGGGGCTTTAAGAGTTGAAACAGAGGATTCACTGATCCTTGTGGTAAGAGTGAAACTCTGGAATTTATTGGTTGGGGGATGAAATACTCATCTCTATTTGATGATTATCACTGTGTGGAGGATGGATTGGAGAGATTTAGGCAGGTTATTGAAGTAATCCAGTTAAGAGAAGATATGAATACGAACTAGACTGATGGGTATACAAATGAAGAGAAGGAATGAATGTGAAAGTGAAGTCAGAGGAAAATGAATAGGACCTGGAAATTGATTGGAAATGTGGGTGAGGAAGAGAGGAGTCAAAGATAACTAAAAGATTGTGAACTGGGGTGACTGGACAGATAGTGATGCCCTTAACAGAAATGAGAAAGAATGGAAAAGGAGTAGGTTTGGGGACTGTGGAAGGGAATCAGTTTTGTTTTGAAATTGAAATGTTGATGGGATGAACATGCAGTTCAAAATGTACAATGGGCACCATGTACAATTGTTGGGCTGAATATGTAGATTTGAAAATTCTTAGTGTGCAAACAAGAGCTGAACCTATGATTATTTCGGCAATGGTATAAATAATAAATTAATCCAGTATCTTCCTGTTACTGATTATTTTTCTGATGTTTACAAACAGTGCTGTCTTTCCCATCATTTAAAAACCTTCACTAGATTCTACTGAACTCTCAGTAATCATTCTATATATCTCCTCCCTTTCTCAAACTTCTATAAAAAAAAAAAAAACTTTCAATGATAATTTCTTCTAATTTTCCTCTCACCCAGTTCTTAGCCTCTTTGATCCATCACTCAAATAAATCTGTTCTTTCCAAAGGCACCAAAGTGTACTTAATTGCTATATCTCATGGCTCTTTTCTCAGTCTTCACCCTTCTTGACTTCTTTGCAGCCTCTAACTTTATTTACTATCCTCTCTTCGTGCATCCCCTTTCTTTCCTGTGATTTTGTGAGGCCATTCTCTTTGTTCTCCTCTAACCTATCCATTCCTTCTCAGTTTCGTTCACTCAACTATAATACCCTCGAATCATTGGTGTATGCTCTCTCCTAGATACTCTCTCCCACAATTACACATCACTCACATCTACAAATCTAACCCTCTCTCCTTCTTGTTCTTTATTCCCAACTATTAGTTATGCTCTTTGAACTAAATATTCTTCAGGGCTCACGAACTCAACCTGTCTACACCTACAATTATTCCTAGTCACCCCTCTCCTGAATTATTTCTATCACTGTCCTATAGTCTAATGACTATAGTGTTCCCAATCTGAGAGCCTTCTTCTCATGCTCATTTCTCCTCACCCCACATATTCAATCAATTGCCAAATTTTATTTTTTTTCTGCTTCTACAACATATTTCAAATCTATCCAACATTCCAGGTCAGGCCCTTATCAACTCTCGCTTGGATATTTAATAAAAGTGTCCCTTCTTCAATCTTTTCTCAACTCCATTTCTCACCCTTCAAGGTTTCCAGAGTGATTTTCCTAAGGTACAGATTTGACTTTGTTCTCCTCTTCTCAATAAACTCTATTGGCTATTTATTAATCCATCTAGGATTAATCCTTTCTATCTGGCATTTCAAGCCCTTGACATCTTTCATTCAAACTATCTTTTCAGCCGTGTAATATGTTACTCTCCTTGACAATCCCAGTGGAGCAGTCAAACTCATCTCCTCATGGTTTTTCATATAGAGCACTCCATTTCCCACCTCACTGCCTTTGGATTGACTTTCCATACCCTTCTTGCATTCCTCTTCCTAGAATCTTAATCTTCCAGACTCAAAGTTAATGCCACCTTTGAAAGAAGGTTTTTCCTGTTCCCCTCATCTCCTAATGTCTTTCCTCCACCATCACCTTATACCTATTTCATATCCTGATATTTGTATCTGTTATTCCTCCTTGTAGAGTGCAAAACCCTTGAGTGCAAGAGCATTTTTCATTTTTTGTCAATATATTCTTAGCACTTAGCCCCAAACCTAGCATGTAATATATTCTGAATATTTAATAAATGCTTATAGGTGGATTGAAGGTTTCCCAAAGCCCTGAGAATCTGATTTAGATGGTTAGCAAGATTTCACTTCTGAATGGCTATGTAAATGATTTATTTTAAAGAAAGCTGATTTAAATAGCATGGCATAATACAAAGTATCACATAATCTGTTTGTTGGCTGAGACATACATATGTGAATGATGTAGTATGCAGTTAAGATTACTGGCAGGTAATTGAAACTGCCTACTCAAAGTCTGGAAGAAAAAACTGATTAGAAGATTTAGCAGATCATTGCAACATGATATGAAATTCTTCAATCTTTAGCATTATCTGAAAACAGGGTTGAAATTGTATTTGCCTAAGTAGTCATTGAAAAAGAAAGCTGCATGCTTTGGGACTTTGCATGAAGTTTAAGGTAGTATAATATCACACTCATCCATCTATCCCTTGTGAATATTATTATCTGCCCTACAGCTGCCTTCCTACTCACTGGACCCCCCCACTCCACACCCCCCACCCCCAAAGACCATGTTTCACCCTTCCTGGAACTGTTAATCCATTCTGCTGTTGTTCTTTTGTTTCTATACTGCTCAATTCTTTATGTCCCCATTTGTGGTTTTCTTGGCAAAAGTACTGGAATAGTTTTCCATTTCTTTCTCCAGCTTCTTTTGCAGACAGGGAACCAAGATAAAAGGATTAAATGATTTGCCCAAGATCTCATCATCCATCCACTCTATTCCCCATAGAAATACTCCATAGTCCAGCCACCATTCATTCACTCTTCAGAATGTGTCCGAATGGAAGCTTCTTGAGAGCAGAGATTGTCTCATTTTTGGTTTTTGAATCTTTAGTACTAGCATAGTGCTTAAATACTTAGAAGGAGCTTAATAACTATTTTTATTAGTCATTCATTGAGTTCAGGTTCAAGGACCCATCTTTCTTCCTGTAATGAATGGTGAATATGCCATTTTCAGTTTCCTTATTTTGGTTAGTAATATCCAGACTTAGGAAGTTGAGGAAATGGGAAGCTCTGCTAGAAAGATATTCCAGTAATTAGGGTAGTGGGAATAAAGAGAGGATAAATGTGGGACATGCTAGAGGTGGAATCAACACCATTTGGTAAGGTGAGGAATAAGGTAGAATCAAAAATAAACCCAACATTGTGGATTTCTAAGTCTAAGTGAATAAATAGTGCCACAGACAGAAACTGAGAATTCAGTAAGAGGAACAATCTGAGGGCAAAAGATAATATATTTGATCCTGGAATCATCCAAACTAAAAGATAATAATTTGAGCAAGAAGACACTAAGAGCAGCCATTTCCGTGGAGCTTAGGGCTACCATTTACTTTGCTCATGATCAGCAGGTCCCCTAGATTTTTCAAGAATGGTAATGGATTCCTTTAATGTTGGTATTAGAGCCAGTTGCCATGAGAGAAGCAAGATTAAGTCCTGGATATCTTTGTGATAGAATGTGGACTGGTTTTGAGTGAATCAAATATACTTGGGATCTTTACAGATCAGAACATGGGAGTAATTCTCTAGCTAGAATAAGGAATGTGTAGCATATGGAAAGAGTAGGTGCTTATGACTAGTAGAAGATGTTATCCTTTGCTGGCCATGGAAACTGAAAACTGCATGGCATTAGGTTTTGGTGCCCTTCTACAGGATCATATCAGAATTGGGGGAAAAATGATAAGAGAATATTGTTGACTATAAACATCTTACTGGCAAAAATTTCTGAGCCCCCAGTAGTATCTTAGAGAGAAAGAGAGGATATAGGAGAAAACCAGTATGGACCTAGGCTGGATGAGTTGGGTGAATATATGAATTCAATTCAATAAAATGTTTGGGATTTATGTAGTTTAAGGGGCTGGTAGAAGAGCCAGGTGGAGATAGCCAGGTGAGCATCCAGTTAAATGATTCTGGAACTCAGAAAAGAAGATTTTAGAAGAAAGACAAAATTATCATACAATATTTTTAATATCTACCTTTAAAGAAGCCAGGTTAAAAGTTAGCCAATAATATTGATTAAATTTTTCTGTGAAATATTTTCTGAAAGAAGAGAAAAAATGAAACCCCAAGAAAATGGTGAATTTTAAAGATATAAAGCATGCAGAATATCCATATGTAAATATATAGTATATGTATATGCATTATTTCTTTTTTGAAACAATAGGCTGAGTACTACATAAACATTGTTATTTTATGTTTTTATAACGTTTATGTGTTGTGACTTTAGCAATCATTAAATTTTTTCATAAATATATTATCTCTGTGGAAATAATCTCATCAACATTCTATTTCTAGGTTTATAAAACAATTACAGGTTTGGAGTACTATTTTATTGCAACAAAAGGGAGAGTGTTCATGATATGTGTTAATTGAATCCATCTTGCTTTAGTTCAAAATGAGTAATTGGCATTATAAACACTGCTTTCCATTATTCATTCCACACTGGGCTTTCTTTGTGCTTTATAGTCATCTTGTGGCGGTTTGGTAGCATACTTGCCGAAAGTACTGAATAAAGTGAATGTATTTTAATTAAGGAATGCCTGTTCATTTTTATCTTGCATCTGACTTTAATCCCTAGTTGTATGGGGCATCCTTTGAGAAAATGCTGTAGTTTATGATCCAGTGTATATCCTAATCTGATGCTTCATCATGGCATGGAGGTGACCCTAGATTACCAGTGGAGTATAAATTCTGGAAAATCCTACCTGCCAGTGACAACTTTAAATATGGGTCCAATGGTCAATTTTATCATGTGAAGATTGGCCAAGCTAAGCTTGGTGAGAATATTGGCCGTGAAGGGACTGAATTTTTTTTTTTGTCCACAACAATTCATTATCCATGAAAATACAGAAGGGTTACATTATTCACAAGCAAAGAGAACACCCATGCCAATCAAATAATACTCTTACAGTTTTGAAGTTAATATAGGATAAGCCTTGACTTCCAAGAGCCATTCTTCCTCCTGTCCTCCTTTCATAATTTTCTTCATTTCTGTTCAAACTCAGTCATTCCCTCAACTAGTCTTGTCCCATCCTGAGTGAAGCAGATTCTGAATACTACTCACATAGCATTGACCAGAATGAGATGGGGTTTTGCAGCCTCAAACACATTAATAGTTTTATTTCATCTGCTTCCTTCCAGACACTATGGGGTGGTAGTAAGGATGATTGAGAGAGGAGAGACATTTTTTTTCTTCTTCTGGATCTATAAACAAGGCCAAGTAAATTGAGAATGGATCTCTCTTTTCAGAATGAAGTCTTAAAGAATTTATTCTATTACATAACTTGTGATCTACTATTTACTGCTTTGAAAAGAGTAGAGCACAGGTACACATTGAAGCACATACAAAATAATTATAAGATAATGTGAAGGGGAGATACCATCAGCTGGATGTATCAGAAAATGGGGATGAGAAAATCTATCTGAAATACTCAATGATTCTTTAGACTTCTGATAACTAATTTAGCCACTATTTTTTCCAAGTTAATCTTCTCTGCTTGTCCAAGGAGGATTCTAGATACATATCGATCTTCTCCAGAACTTGACTCTACTGATGTAAAAAAAAACAATGGAAATCAAGATTCTTTCCCCATCTCTCCTCTCCACTCATAATTCTTATAATTGGGTAAGCTCCTGGACTTAAAAATACCATTGTAGCTGTTGTGCTTCATAGTAATTCATAGCTTAATGTATATTCAGGAAACACTACTGCTATCTTTCATACAACATATTTGGGATGACATTAAAAGGGCAATTCAAATTGTGTCCTTATTTGCAACTTTGGTGTAATATTCCAGTTTGACTATTGTTGTCTTTTATACAACTTATTTAGAATGACATTAAAAGGACAATTCAAATAAAGATGTTTTATTTGCAACTTTGGTATAATATAATGGTCTGAGAGTTTTACAAAAAAGAAAGAAAATCACACAAGTCATATAGTTCAAATGAAACTGTAGAATTTATTTCCTGATAAAAAATTAAAGTACAAAATGCCTCAAATCCTCTCTCACTAATTGTTTCTTCTCTGAAGCCAAAAATGAATGTCTAGGATGCCTGAAGAACAAGTTTAAGTTTTTTATGGTTTATTATCACCTTAATGTTGAGATGCTTGAATATTATTTTGGAACAAGATAAAGCATTTAAAAAAAATCTTAATCTAGTTAATGACCTTATATTTGCCTCTACTCTGGTAAGCTAATGATTTGTGTTGCAGTCAGGAATCTACAGGGATTTGCCAAGCATAAAATAATGTCTCTGAGCAAGATTCTCCTACAGCAAAAATTGGCCAACTAATTACAATGTGTGCTCTAATGGTTATTTTTTTATATAATAATAATAACTTCAAAATAATTCTGCTTAGTTAAATTTAAAGATACATTCTAATTTTGATAAAAGCTCAGTGCAAATACTTGCAAACTGAGCTAAGGGAAATGCCATCTGACAGCTGTATAATAATGTACCTTTTACTTTTTTAATAAAGCTATTCAAAATACTTTCACATTCATTTCAATAAAATGGTATTTGCATGGCATAAATATTTATCACATCTTCCTCAAACCCCTACCAAAGACAAAATTATTTTCACAAACAATAAATCTCAATTTTTTTCTAAAGTAAATGCTCTGAATTTTTCATCATTTCCTCTTCACCCTTCTTGCATGCTGTATTATATCCTTTTGCCCAGTTTTCCTCACTCCTACACATTTATACACTTCCAGATTTCATCTCTCCCAGACAGCCTTTATCCCTAGCAATGTGATTCCTTTTTGTTCCTCTTTTTTTCCCCTTGTCCTTTTCATTATGCCCCATAAACCCTCTCTAGCTGTAACTGTCCCACTCTTTGAACTATGATCTTAGCTGAATCCAAAAAGCTTTCATGAAAGCTCATTCACAACTTGGGTATTTGTGAGTCCTTTTTCACTGCTTCTCTTTACCAGATTTCCTCTCTCCTGCACCAGAACTTTACAGATTTTACACAGCCACTTTGTTATGCCAGACATATTATGTGACATCTCTGCTGTGTCCCAGTTCTACATGCTGCAGTCAAGTGAGATGTTTTTCTTTTAAAGAACTAATTCCCAGGGACAGTGAGGTGACTCAGTAGTTGGAGAACCAGGCTTAGAGACATGATGTCCTGGGTTCAAGTCTGTCCTTAGACACTTTCTAGCTATGTGACCCTGGACAAGTCACTTGACTAGCCCTTATCACTCTTCTGCCATCAAACCAACACATAGTATAGATTCTAAGATGGAAAGGAAGGGAATTTTTTAAATTAATTTTTAATAAAAAATAATTCCCTTGTCCCAGTCAATGTTTGTGTTTGTTAGTTTATATGTATATATGTGTGTGTGTGTGGGCATATATATAAATACATATATTTATATATACTTTTGGTCTTTATCTTTATAGATTAAGAGCCAGGAATCAATTTATTTTTATCCAATCTTATTTTACAGATGAGGAAATTGAGACCTTGAGAGATGAAATCACATGGGGGAAAAGTGGTAGAATTTGAATTTGAATCTAGGTCCTTTGATTCTAAATCTATCACTCCTTTCTCTGTTATCACAATCACTTCTATTCTATTCTCTTCCATTTTAAAGCCTTACTACATATAATAATGTTTTGTTATGAAAATCTCTATCACAGACTGAGACAGGATTAAGCAATTCCAAGGCGGAGACTATCCACTTTCTTTTTTCAGAATCTTTGATTTTACTGAAGGAGTTGTTCTATTTACTTTTTGAACACATCTGATTACTTTCATATAATCATAGAATTAGAAGGTATCTTTTAGCCCAATCCTTCATTGTTTTATAAATCAGGAAACTGGTTATCTCACTATTTTCATACCATCAAAACTTGGAAGGTGACTTTTAGACTACTCCTTTCATTGTTTTATAAATTAGGAAACTAAGACTAAAGATAGGAAGTGATTTCTCAAGAACACATAATCAGTGAGAGGCAGAATTTGAATTCGGGTTTTCTGATTCCAATTCCAATTCTCACTTTACCATAAACCCTTGTCCTCTGTTCTTTTGAAAACAAAGGCATTGACATAACCTTGGTCATTCCTGTTCCCACATTTGAAAAGTCTTTCCTCCTATAACCAGAATTTGACAATGCTACCCCCCAAAAAATTCACAGCTAAATAAAAGCAAATTCAACTACTTATTTCTAAAACAGTATAAGAAAAAAGTTAGACCTTTCCTAATTTTTACTCTTTCTCTCATACACATTGAATTGGCCCACTTTCCTTTTTTGTCATCTCCAAACTGGTAATATATACATTTAAATATGTCCAATATGATGTTATCACTAGTTCATTCTAAATATTTGGCGTGGAAGGAATGAGGAGCTGTTCACTTCCCCAGTCCTACACCTGGGTGGTATTGCATAGCAGATGGAGATCCCCAGAGACATACTTTATTATTGAGTCTGCAATTACAAACCCTAAAGGCTTATCTAGTCCAAACCCAGACTTCCTCCCTTCCATAGCAACCTGTCAAAACTCAGTTTGTCCCTGGCTTCTTCCCTCTTTCCCACAGAATTATGCAAACTATTAGGTATGTCCTCTATCAGAGGATCCATTCTCAAAAGTTTCCTATATTGAATCTAGAGATGAGAGCCTCAGGCTGGCTCAGTGGTATAATCACTGGGGAAATATACAGTTCCAGGAAACAGAGGAGGAGAGGAATCCTCATGAAGCTGTGGGGAGAGAAAAGCCTTCATTTCTCAGGCTCAGGGTGAATGTAATACAGCAAACAAACTGCACTATTCACTCACAACAGTGATAAGGGGAATTGCAGTCTACAGTAGTCTGCAACAAGAGAACTTCTCTTCTGGCCTTCATGCCTTTGTTCCATTGAATTGGAGAGAATCAATAAGTAAAAATGGTGCCAGCTGAAGAGAGCTCTCCTACTTGCATATGCAGTCTCCTCTCCCAATAATTACAGCTTTCCGTATTGCTCAAATATGTCGAAGGGAAAGGGATCCTTATGGCTCATTTCTCTTCTTCCTGCCATTCACTTTGAGGAAATTCTTCCCTTTGGTTCTTTCAGGTCATTTTATTATTTTCCAGAACACAATTGACACTGTCTTCCAAAACCACTCTAGTATTCAGAAAAGATGCAGTAAGTTAGAGATTCTGCCAACCTTAAATTCTATGACTTGAAATCAGTATAACTTTTTTTTTAATTTCACAATTCTTTCCTAGATTTTTCCTTTCCCATTTCTTGGGTGGGTATATTCACATATCCCCCAAAATCAGAATTTCCTTCCTTTCTTCTTTTCTTTTAAATTAAATTTTATTTTAAATGAAAATTTACCTTTCCCCCAAGTGATCCCCAAATTAATTCAGAAAATCTTATAGTATGTAAAGTCAAATAATTTTTAAAATTCTAGAGTTTACATTATCCAATCCATAGCTAACTCTTTCCCTTCCCATTTTTAAACAGATAGTATCTCTATATTCCAAAATATGTTTTTCTTTCTTCTTTTATTTTTTAAAATAAAAATCTACCACTAACCTCTTTCACTTCTTCCCACTCCTACTCACATCCACCATTAAGAAATCAGGAAAAAAAACCTTCTGTTACAAATACATAATGACACAAACCAAATTCCTGCACTGACAATGGCCAAAAAAGTATGATTTAATCTGTACTCTGAGTTCATCACCTCTCTTTCAGGAAGTGAACGCATGTTTCATCAGGAATCATTTGGGATCTGGTTAAACATTGCATTGATCAGTGTTCCTAAGTCTTTCAAAGTTGTTTTCCTTTATGAAACAGCTGTATCACTCTGCATTTTAATTATGTCAGCAACAGGGCAGGCAGGCAAGTTTAAATGTAGTAACAGTGTATCCTGAAGGAAAAATAGGAGGTGACTTGTACCAGGTAAGTTAAACAACTACAACTACCACTAGCTTGGCCAACATTTCCCCTCAGACATGGAAATAGGCATCCCAGGACTTGAACCCAAGATCCTTGGGAATAATGATGTCCCCCAAAACATCAGCTTACTTCCAAATCAGCCCAACAGTTATTTCCTTAGAGAAATCATTGCAGAGAAGGAACTCTCTATCACCAGCTGCTATTGCTGGCCAATTACCACCAATGAGTAGGCAGATAAGCATATAAGTACTAGTGGTAGAACCCAACAGATCATAGGTGCTGGTTCTAGGCTTGCCCTCAAAGCCATTATCCCAGGAAGGAAATCCTGTAGAGAAAAGACCATCCATCCCCACAAACTACCAACCACCGCCATATACAGGGAAAGCAAGCCAACCTAGTTGAAGCTTCAAGATATCCCGAGGAAGTGATAGGAGGAAACATGTGCCAGGCAAATAAAATCACTATTATCACTTTGACCATCATCTTGCCTTAGACCTGTATATAGACAACATGGAACCTTGAACCCAAAACGAGTCTTGAGAATAGCAGTGTTTTCAGTTCTATTCACAGCCATCATGCTGATAAATATTCCCTATGCAGATGCAGCCTGGCAACTGTTCCTGCCGCTTCCTTCAGTACCATAGCGATTGATGACCCCAAAAAGAAAGATCTTTGAATCAAAATCATTGGCAAAAGCTGAACTTGGGAGACTGATAAGAATTTATCAGTGGATATAACAATAGAGAAATGGCATTAGCATTTGCTTTGCTTCTGTACACTAAAAACTATGGGATTTTCCCATCTGACTTTTGAGTGAAGCTTATCATATTTGTTTCTTCCCATTAGAGTATGAACTTCTTGAGAGAAGGAACTCTTTTATCGCTTTGTATTCTCAGAGCTTAGCCCAGTGCCTTGTACATAGTAAACACTATATAAATAATGTATTTATTCATTCGCAGATCTCATCCCCAGGGTACACAGACTTTTCTGCCTGCCTCTCTATGCTGACTTGACTGTGCCCTTAACCATAGTTTTTCTGCTCCCTGATTGTCCTGAACCAAGTTTTTTTTTTTTTATTTGATTAATTTAGAGTATTTTTCCAGGATTACAAAAATTATGTTCTTTCCCTCCCCTCCCCCCCCAATCCCCTTCCAAAGCTGATGCACAATTAAATTAGGTTTTACATGTGTCAATGGTCAAGACCTATTTACATATTATTGATATTTGCACTAGAATAATTATTTAGGATGTATAACCCCGGTCATATCCCCTTTGACCCATGTGATCAAGCAGTTGTTTTTCTTCTGTATTTCTACTCCCACAGTTCTTCCTCTGAATGTGGATAGCGTTCCTTCTCATAAGTCCTTTAGAATTGTCCTGGATCATTGAATTACTACTACTAGAGAAGTCCATTACATTGATTGTACCACAGTGTATCAGTCTCTGTATAATGTTCTCCTGGTTCTGCTCCTTTCACTCTGCATCAATTCCTGGAGGTCATTCCAATTCATATGGAATCCCTCCAGTTCATTATTCCTTTGGGCACAATAGTATTCCATCACCAACAGATATCAAAATTTGTTCAGCCATTTCCCAATTGGAGGGCATCCCCTCATTTTCCAATTCTTTGCCACCACAAAGAGCACGACTATTAATATTCCTATACAAGTCTTTTTCCTTATTATCTCTTTGGTGTATAGACCCAGCAGTGCTATGGATGGATCAAAGGGCAGACAGTCTTTTAGTGCCTTTTAGACATAGTTCCAAATTGCCTTCCAGAATGGTTGGATCAATTCACAACTCCACCAGCAATGCATTAATGTCCCAATTTGCCACATCCCCTCCAACATTTATTACTTTCCTTTGCTATCATGTTAGCCAATATGTTAGGTGTGAGGTGGTACTTCAGAGTTGTTTTGATTTGCATTTCTCTGATTATAAGAGATTTAGAACATTTTTTCATGTATTTATTGGTAGTTTTGATTTCTTTATCTGAAAAATGCCTATTCATGTCTCTTGCCCATTTATCAACTGAAGAATAGCTTGTTGTTGTTGTTTTTTTTTGTAAAATTGATTTAGCTCTTTATAAATTTGAATCATTAGACCATTGTCAGAGTTTTTTGTTATGAAGATTTTCCCCCAATTTGTTTCTTCCCTTCTAATTTTAGTTGCATTGGTTTTGTTTGTTCAAAAGCTTTTTTAATTTAATGTAATCAAAATTATTCATTTTGCATTTTGTAATTTTTTCTAACTCTTGCTTGGTCTTAAAATCTTTCCTTTCCCAAAGATCTGACAAACATACTATTCTGTATTCTCCTAATTTATTTAGAGTTTCCTTCTTTATATTCAAGTCATCCACCATTCTGAGTTTGTCTTGGTGTAGGGTGTTAGATGTTGATGTAAACCTAATCTCTTTCATACTGCTTTCCAATTTTCCCAGCAGTTTTTGTCAAATACTGGATTTTTTGTCCCCAAAACTGCGATCTTTGGGCTTATCATAGACTGTCTTGCTGAGGTCATTTACCCCAAGTATATTCCACTGATCCTCCTTTCTATCTCTTAGGCAGTACCAAATTGTTTTGATGACCACTACTTTATAGTATAGTTTGAGGTCTGGTGCTGCTAGGCCACCTTCCTTCACATTTTTTTTCCATTATTTCCATGGATATTCTTGATTTTATGTTCTTCTTTGTTATAGTTTTTTCTAACTCAGTAAAAAAAGTTTCTTGGTAGTTTAATGGGAACCAAGTTAAATAAAGGTGAATTGTGGCCTTGCAGTTTGTGATCCACCTTTAAGAATCTGGTAAACCAAGGTAACAGGGATTGATAATTGTAGGGATTTACAATGTAATTAATTGGATAGCTATTTTTTTTACGATGGTTCTAAACTCAATAGAACAAGAATTAGGTCCCAAAGATTGAAGTGCTTTCCCAAATAGATGAACTGATTTTAAGAACTGAGCAAGATGGTTCTAATAAGGAAGGTGGTTCATTATTAGAAATATTGAATGAACTACAAAGCTACTTGGCAACTTCAATGGGGCTACTTTCTTGATTCCCACTCATATTGGTGTGTAGAATTCTCAGAGTGATTAACTACTCCTATCCTTAGGACAACATTGAGAAGCTGGAATCACCAATTCAATTATCATTAAGCCCCATTAGTATATTTTCCATGAATATCAGCCAGTAAGATTTCATTTAGCTTTTATAAAAGACATTAAGATAGCCTAATAAGAACAATTAGTACAGAACTTCCCCCTCAAATTTCTGGGGACACATTCTCCTTCAAATACACCTAGGTTCCAAGGGAAGAGTGGGCTTAAACATAGGTTATAATGGTGATGAGATGTGGAACACAAACCGTGAACACATGTGGCCAAAGAACAAGTTGGCATCCCCTGGTTTCTGGAAGTCTTTTCTTGAATCCACAATAGACATTCATCTGTGGTCTAAGGGGTCATGTTTTTCTGTTAGTGTCTCTCCATCTTTGTCTTCAGTGCTTCATTTGGATGTTCTGCTGGCTAAAGGCTCAACCTGTATGATAACATGAGGGTAGGAGGGAAGAAAGGTGAGGAAGAACTAGAAGGAGATAGAGAGAAGGTGATTCTTTTTTCCTCTTCCCTCATCCAGTGATTCCTTATTGGTAGCCTGAAATCAGTAGGTTCTTTGCTACTGGAATGATATTTCTTCTCATGTTTAAAATCTCAAGGACCATGGTTAGTTTGTTGGTGAGCCAATCTAACACTGTTTTGCTTGTCTAGGTCTCATTTTACATTTTCTTTTGCTCTGTTATTTGTATTTTTAAATGATTAATCAATGATCTTTTCTTTCTTTTTTTTTTACATGATTCTTAACCCTACTTCTTTTCAAAATCCTCCTATTCAACAACAAATTAATGAACTTAAAAACATTTTCCCCACTCCCACATCTAAGGTCAAAAGATAACTTACTTCCTCTGGTGTTAATGGATCCATTAGCATGGAAGTTTTGGAAGTTATTCCTAAGTTTGCCTCCAAAGACAGAAGATAGATCTTTGAGTCACAGGACTCCAGGGACATAATATTCTGTTTCTCAACCCTGATCCCTATCCTGAGTCCTTAGGATCGATATGTTTCATTCATAGGGCAATTTCCCCATATTTCTTATATTTCAATATTTATATCACTAATCAAACAAATTGAATGACCCTCCTTTCTATTCTTTTTCTCATTTAAATTAACCTGAATGTTCCTGGGACAAGGAATATGAATGGTGTATGTGTGTGTGTGTTTATAAATTCAGAGGAGGAAAATCAACTATGAAATCAGGAAAAAAATAAAAAGAAAACCTAAGACCATTTTTTGCTATTTTTCCTTTTCACTTAGATGTCATTGAACAACTCTGAGTAGCAATGAGCCTGCCTTACCTGAGAAATTGATGGACTGTTTGCTAATGTAACATGCTGGAAGATTGGCAGAAAGTGAAAAGAGGGAAATGCCACTACTGTCACCTCTTCCTTTTTAAACATAAGGAATGAAAAAGCTAAGACAGGACTTGGGGAGGTCCAAGAGAAAAATCCAGAAACACTAAATCACTCCAAGGGTCTTTGAGATTAATAGTTGCTTATTCAATCAATCAATCAAGCAAGCATTTATCAAGTGCTTACTATATGCCAAGCAATGTGCTAAGTCCTGGGGAAACAAAGACAAAAGTGGGAATTAAAAAACAACAACCCTGCACTCACAACATTCAAATATACAGATATTCACACATGCATACTTATAAACATCTTGTTTAGTCTCCTCTCTGGTTAAGTGCTATATATAGATATTTGTATGTATTTCATTTGTTGTATAATTGTATGCATATGCATGCATATGTGTATTGTATGTAGATTTAGAAGAGGTATATTAGCAACTGCAAAGAGCAAGAAAGGCTTTATATAGAAGCTGATATCTAAGCTACATCTCTTATAGACAACCACAGATTCTAAGAAGAGAATTATTAGAGAGTGACAAATGGAAACATTAATGTGGGTGACAGGTAACTGTGGGCGAGAGAGAGACAGAGACAGAAACAGAGAGATGGAGAGAGAGAGATGGAGAGAGAGAGAGAGAGGGAGGGACAGAGAAAGAGAGAGATTGAGAGAGAGAGAGAGAAGGACAGAGAAAAGAGAGAGGCATGGACAGATGCCTGTAGAAAGATAAATAGATACATAAATAGATAATACTATGTATACTTAATATATATAATTAATGAAGGTTAGTATGCGCAAATGGCTATGTACATATATGTATTTGTGTGTATCTAACTGTATGTGTATATATGTCTATGCTTATGTTTGAAATTAAACTTCAAATGAATAATCTGTGAGTTGAAAAAAGTATCTGATTAATTTCCAACTATGAGAATGTGAACTCGTGTTTCTTGAGAGAAAAGAAATTAAAGCCTTCTTTAACTTTCTAAGGAAATTACAACATTTAGAGAGAGAAGAGGGTGAGAAATAATCTGCTTTCTAGATGCATGTGTTTGATGTCACCTACTGAAAACAGAAGGCAGCTAGGTGAATCAGTGGATACTGTAAGGTCTGGAGCCAGGAAGACTTGAGTTCTAATCTAACCTCAGAATGTACTAGACTGTTTAACCCCGGGCAAATAACTGCCCCAGTTTGCCTTAATCCACTGGAGAAGGAAATAGCAAACTATTCCAAATCTTTGCTAAGAAAACTCTCCCGACAGTGTTGGCACACTATAAGAGTCCAAGAGGTCACAACGAGTTGGACAAACTGAACAACTAAACAATAACAACAACAAAATAAGGATAGTATTTATAACTCTTGACAAATGAGATGTTTGTGAGCACTCTGCATACTTTAAAAGATTAGATAGATGCTATTATTACCGCATATAGTTATGAGAAAAACATTTTACAAACAATTAAGAAAGTAATCAATCAACAAGCATTTTTTCTAAGTTCTTGCCTTGTTTCAGGCATTATGCTATTCACCAGGGCTCCTTGCTGAACCTTCTTCCCTTTTTATATACCATTTCACTTGGTGATCTCGTCAACTCCTATTGACTCCATTATCATCTCTTTCCTAATGATCCTCAGGTCATTAACTCTAATCTAAATAATAATAATATAATCTAATCTAACTCTAATCATCAGACTCACACCAACAACTACCTATTAGATATCTCCAACTAGAAGTCCATAGTCATCTTAAACTCAAAAAGTCCAAAACTGAACTTCTTAACCTTTCCCTGAAACTTCCCCATCTTCCAAACTTCCCCATTGTTGTTGAAGGTACCACCATTCTCCCAGTCCTCGGTATCAATTTCTACCCCTCATATTCTCTCTCCCACCTCCCCTAGTCAGCCTGTGGCCAAGTCTTATTGGTCTTACCTTCATAACATATATTGTATACACTGCCTTGTCTCTAATGATTAACCCACCACCTGGTACAGGTCTTCATCTCCTCATACCTAGCTGGTTTCTATATCCTGCTGGTGGTATCTGTGCCACAGACCCATCCCCTCTTTGTTTCATCTTCCATTTGGTTGACAAACCAATCTCCCTAAAGCACAGGTCTAATTATTTCACATTTGCCCATATTCAATAAACTCTAGTGACTGTCACCTGCAGGATCAAATATGAAATCTTCTGTTTGGCATGAAAGCCATCCATTATCAACATTACCATGACTTTACTGTCTTCCACACCTTCCTCACCCCAAATACTCTACTTTCCATTCACCCTGGCCTTTTGGCTGTTCCCAGCACAAGAACCTGCATCTCTCTGTTATGTACATTTTCACTAGTTGGGAATCCCCTATATTTGGAATTCCCTTCTTTTACATCTTCATCTTCTGATTTCTCTGAGTTTCTTCAAGTTTCAACTAAAATCCCACCTTCTGCAAGAAATCTATTCTAATTCTCCTTAATGCTCTTGCCATCCCACTCTTAATTATCCCTATGTTGATATATCTCACAGAGGTATCTTTTTTGTACATAGTTGTTTGCATTATATTTCCCCTATTGTACTCTAAGATCCCTGTCTTTTGTCTTTCATTGTATTCCCAGCACTTAGCACAGTGTCTGGCACATAGTAGGTGCATCATGAGTACTCCTGAATTATTAGCAAAATAGTACCTATTCTCAAGGAATTTACATTTTATTGGCTCAGACAACAACAACAAAAAAATCAGTAAACCCAAGAGAAATATGAAATATTTAGAAGAGAATCTTAGAAGGGAAGGCACTCTCCTTATAGACCTCTGAAAGGACTCTACAAATATGAGTTGTTCAATTCAATTAGAAATTATTTGGTATCATTTTCTCTTGTGCTTACCTTGGGTATTGCTCCCCCACTCCTACCCCCAACCTAGTCATTATCACAGTTATTACGTCTTCATATGTCTAAACTTTATTTCTTGCCATTGGTAACCTTTGTACCAAACATTAGATCTCCATCTTCACTGGTGTGGATGACAATTCCCTATTTAATATTGTCTGGAAATTTCATTAATGTGCTCCTTACCTCTTCTTCCAGATCACTAATGAAGCTGTTAAACCAGACCAGCCTTGACATTCATTCCCATGGCATCCTGCTGGTCACCTTCTTGCAACTCGACACATTGCGATTTATCATTACATTTCCTTGAGGATGTGTCAGTCCATTTTCAGTCCTAATGACAGTGCTCATATCTAACCAATTTATGTTAATTTTCAAAGTGATATTTCTTAGACTACTATATTGGACTTTTCCTTCATGAAGTGCATAATATCACAACTCTGCCACCACTCCCCCTCCAATGCAAAGTAATAAACTCTCTATATCCAGTTTATATTTTTTAATTTAAAAAATACAACAGCAAAATCAACCAAAACATTCAGTGTGCATCTTCAATGCCTTTCAAATATTTGGAAACTTCATTCCCCTTTATAATTTATAGATAGTATCTTGCTATGAATATATGGGCAGTGAATGCAGAGTCTGAATAGGATATGAGAACTCCCTCTGTGAATGCAGCCTATCAGGAACTTTGTAGATAAGTACTAGGGAGCTGCCTGTGCATTGTGGGGGTTAAGTGATTTACCCAGGGTCACAGAACTTGTAAGTGACAGGTGGAAATTGACCCAAACTTCAAAAGTTCAGTGATTGATATCATTGCGCCATATTGCCTCTGACAACAGTGAAAGCAAGAAAAATCTGTAGCTGAATATGTGTGTTTGTATATAAAATACATACATATGTATAAAGATATATATTTCAATATTGCAGAGAGAGTATTGTAAATCATGTTATGTTGTGGTTTTTTTAACCCTTACCTTCCATCTTATAATTATTATGTATTGGTTAAAAGGCTTCTGCCTTAGCAATTAGGGCTAGGCAATATGGATTAATCAACTTGCCCAGGGCCATGCAGCAAGTGTCTGAAGCAATTGGAACTCAGGAACACCCATCTCTAGACCTGGCTTTCAATCTACTGAGCAACCTAGTTTCTCTTGATATTTTGTTTTAAATAATATAGTGAAGTGTCTGAGGAAGAAGTCTTTCAGGGAGGCAGTACTTCCCACCCCCAGGGGAGCCAATCATTCCAGCCCTAAATGATTTACTTTTTAAAAAATCAATAGATAGAAATCTTAAGACTCTTAGATACCATATATAGTGCCATGTGCTACGTTGGAAATATGTTCATCAGTGCCCTTGCATGTTAATTCGCTATTTGTATTATTAAGGTGTGGGAGAAGGGGGTATGGTTTGGGGAAAGAGAAAAGAAGTACCTGTATACATGTTTTGTGAACCTAAGAGAGAAATTCCATACCACTTACCTGGAAGAAAGAAAATACAATGCCAAACATACTTTGATTTCTATTATTATGGTAGTAGCAACTCTTCCTTAGACCACTGTTCAAAAAAACCTTGTTAGAAGGTATCTCAGTGAAGGAGGAGAAGACCAGTTCCATACCTGTGGTAGCTTCCAATTTATTTGTGATGCCATGATAATTAAATGGTCACAACTACTCAGATGTTATTGTGGCTTAAAGTGAGCATCTATTAAATCAAGAAACACAGAGCATCCAATGTTTCATTAGGTGACACATTTAAAATCAATCTCTTTAAGGATGCTACAATTTTCCTACAGAAATTCCATGGCCACTGCTGACATGGATAACTCAGAACTACATCAAATATTCAGAACCTTGAAAAATGAGATTTGCACTATGAAAACACAGATGATTGTAAATGAGAACATTCCCAGCCAGACATAGTTTTCCTCTGCCAATCAATGTTATCATGGCCATCTCATCCTTAATGTGATTATTTGCTAATGAGAGGCTCAAATGAACAATGCCTGAAGCATTAGCAGCTGAGTGAGTTATAAAGTGACAGAATTCAGTTCTTTATAGGGCCATAGTGTCTATAGGAATTTTCTTCTCTTTATTCACACAAGCCCTTGTGCCCTTCCTAATGAGGATTCCATTTTTTTATAAGATATCCAGAAACTCTGAAGTACTAAATCATTAATGAGTTAAGATGATTACAGCCTACTTGAAAGTTTCAAAGTCTTCAAGATATCTTACTAGATGGTTTTAATAAGTTGTTTTGTTCAAAAATGTTTATCCTCTGGTGGAGAACCCTCTCAGGGGGGAGGTGAGCATTGGCCAAACATCTACACACTGGGCACACATATCATTGGACCCATTATCCAAGTCTTCATTGAAACTTCTAGAACTTTTAATCCAATGAAAAGACCTTAATGGGGTAAAGGTTGTATCTATATACCACAACTAGGTATTAGGGACTTTTAATGGAGGAGGAGTTATAAAATTTACGATTCATATTTCTTTAGAGTTTTACAGTTGAAAAAGAGTTTTGCATATGAAATCATTTTTCTTCATAGCCTTCAAAATCCAGGAAGAGAAGTTGGACTGCTATTGCCATTTTATGAATGAGAAAACTGTGTCTCAGAGAAGTTTGATGATTTATCCAAGGTTGTACAGCTTGTATAGTAGATGCAAGGGGGAGTAATGGATAGGGAAGTAACAATTGAGTCAGGAAAAATTCTGACCTGTGTTCAAGGTCTGCATCTGATATTATATGACCCTGAGAAGGCCCATTATGTCATATTGATGTAGGAAAATATGAGACTGTAAGTTACAGCAAAGATACTAAACTTCTTTGGTAGATGTAATTTCCACACTTAAAAAGTTCCCTTTGCCAATGAAATTCTAATAGGTTTGGTTTCTCTATATCTGTACAGCTAATAAGTAGAAGAACAAGCCCCAAACTAAGAACTTCAAAGTTCATCACTCTATGCTATTATATTACTAATTTGGGGTTGATATAAAAAATGTTTTTTGGAAGACAAAAAGATTTTTGTCTTCAGTTAGGTTAAGTAAAAGAAATTGGTTTTTTGGTTTCAATCCTAAAAGACATCTAGGTTGGAAACATCGGCCACAAAACTCCAGGGTGCTAGTTAAGGTTTTTTGGTCATATGCCACACTGACTCCAGTTATCTCAAGGATTTCTAAAAAGATCTTTAAAAATTCAAAGCAAAACTAAATTTTCATTTAGTAGCAGTTTAACTTCAACTCTAAATTACTTTTATAGTCTTATTTATTATTATTCTCTTCCTTGCTCTTTACATTCCAGCCAAATTCTTTATTAGCTGTTTCTCCAAAATTATTCTCCTATCTCTGCACACTTACAAAAGCCCCCAAACTAGAATGTGATTCCTGATCCCTTGATGTATAGCTCAACTCAATCTCTGCTGCTCCAAATTCCCACCATTTAATCTCCTTGCCACCTCAATGGCTAAACCTTGCAGTCAGCTTTCCTTTTTGTGGTGAATCTATGCTTGGGATTACCATTTCATGAGAGGACCCAGTCATGTAGCTCCATTCACTCCCAATTCTGCCTGCTTTCTATACTTCTCTAATATCCAATCATTCCCCTTCCTCCTACACAGGAACACTTCTTGTCCCCTACCCCTTTCTTTTTCCCTATTATGTTTTATGTTTTATGCTCCCTTCTTAGAATGTAAGCTCCTTTAGGATAGAGACCATTTTGTTTTCTTCTATTTGTATACCCACAACACACATAGTAAATATAGCAAATTCTCTCTCTCTCTCTCTCTCTCTCTCTCTCTCTCTCTCTCTCTCTCTCTCTGTCTCTCTCTGTCTGTCTGTCTGTCTCTCTCTTTCTGTCTGTCTGTCTGTCTCTCTCTGTATCTCTCTCTCTGTCTCTCTCTCTTTCTCTCTGTCTCTGTCTCTGTCTCTCTTCCCCCACCCCCTTTCCTGCCTCTCAGAATCTGTAAATCTTTTTTTTTTTCCTTCATGGCTCAGCCATGTGGTATATATATTCTCTGAAGTCATCCTTGATCATTCTATCCTAGTATCAATTGACCTTGTGTTGTAATTTTCTGTTAGAGAGGCAGGATATAAGCACAGAGAAAAGATATTTATTACCAGTGTAATTATAAGTAAGACACAACTCTCTTGAACTTCAGTTTCTTCATCTGTAAAATTTGAATGGCGATGCTTATATTATCTACCTCATAGTGATTGTGAAGAAAAAAACCTTGCCAATCTTAAAATGCTATCTAAATTATATTATAATGATATATATATTCTATGACTTTCTCCAATGGAATATCAGCTCCTTGAAGGCAAAGACTTGGTGCCCACTCTATAGAGCAATGTCTTCTCCATAGCAGACATTTAATAATTATAATAATTTATTATATTTGAGAAAAATTATTTAGGGAAATTAAATCTGCACTATCCCCCTCAAAATGTGGGTGAAAAATATGTGATGAGAAAAGTTAATCGAGTAAACATCATAGTATATTTTTTTTATAATTTTGACTCCATATTCATGCTTAGGTCCTTTCTGTCTGATAGAAAGCCTTCCTTTCTTATTTCCTTAAAGCTAACTCTATCCATCTTTCAGGGTCCAACTTAAGACCTATCCTGTAAAGGAAATCTTCACTGATATTTCAATCCTTGATTATTTCCCTTTTCTACAACTTAATTTAGTTACCACACAATTTAACACAACATTCTCTGTACTGTTGTTTAATATGTATATATTTGTGTTGTCTAATATTTGTATATTAGTCTTGTTTTCTCAACTAAAAGCTCTTTGTTTTCAGGAACCATGATTACCATGTTCTTTGTATCCCCGACAACACTTAGAATGGTGTCTAGTATGTAGTAGATACTCAGTAAATTTTTCTTTTTTTGATATGTAAAAAGATGTCATTTATTATGTCCCTAAACATTTCACATATAAGTAATAAAGATCATCCAAACTGATGATATTAAGTAGTACGAGGAGGTTAAGAAATGATATAACAGAAAATAGCAAGGGCATTTATTCTTTCATTTATTCACTCAGCACTTAAATGCATATAAAGTTCATGAGACTATGCTGGTTGGGGATATAGAAAAGGAATAAAACAGTTCTAATTCTCTTGGAGCTTATCATCAAATATGAAAAGTGAAATATGTGTATACCAAATTGTTATAATATCATTTCTGAACCTCCTTATATTCCTTAATCATATTATTTGGATCATCTTTACTTTTCCATCTAACTCTAAGAATATATAACATGAGAATTTTAGTCCCATTTTTGTGCATATAATTACAAGTTTTGTGCATAAAATTATAAATTATTTTCTAGAGTGGTTGGACCTACCCCTAGTTTCTTTTCTTGAAAGTTGTTTTATTCTGTCTCCTTGATGGTTCTTTCTTTCCTCTGTTCATTTTGTGTCATTATTTTAATATTGATTGGAGAGGATTATTGTGGCAACTCTGGGCTCCTCTGCTTTACTCCACCATCTTGGCTTTGCCCCCAGAACTCTGATTCCTAGTTTCACCAGTAGCTTCATTCATTTTAAATATTATTAGATCATAAAATAAGAGATGAAAAGCTAGCAAAAACCTCAAAAGTCATTAAGCCTTATCTCTTCATTCTATAAATAAACAAGTTGAGACTCAGGTAAAGTGACTTGTTTCAAGGTCATAGAAATATTAATTGGCCTTTATGGTTCATGAAATAATTTATAGAGCTTGCCTCTACCAGTTATAATGCAATTGTTATCACTATTTCCTAAGTAAAGAAACTGAGACTGATAGAGATAAAGTGATTTGTACAGAATTTGTACAGAATCTGGCATCCGACAAGTGTCTATGGTAGAATTAATTATATTTGTCCACTGATTCCAAATTCTATCCCTGCCATTATATTACATTTCCCATCTATGTCTTAAATGGGAGAATAATCATTAAGACACAAATCCATAATGTGTGATACTCATGCAAGGCCAATTTACCATTACTTATGCTTATTAAGGCTAATATTACAATAATAAAATGTATAGTTTTTAATACATGGAAACAAACTTTACTGAATATTGGGTAATGCAAATATCAAACTCTCTCAGAACAAACATGATTCCTGAAGAGCTCAATATGTCTCATTTTAAGTTTCTCTCTTTGTCTCTTCAGAGACAAAAAATCTTTCTCTGATAATTCTCTGTCTGAGTATGCCAAGTAACCATGGCATACTCAGATTTCCAAGTGTAGGGTGCACAGGAGACAATCCTAATAGAGACCCAAGAATGGGCTAATGCCTGGGTCCTCTCACATGTCTTTATGGCTCTTGCAAAGGGAATTTACAAGCTACATCTAAGTTCTAATTGGTGATAATTATCCAACTTTACAGTGAAGGGAAACAATCAAACAAAGCTCATTTCATTAGTATTTTTCAGTTTATCAAACATATATACATAGCATCAGAAGGTGTTTGCTAGATCTGGGCAGCACATGCTTATTAGTAGTAGTTGATGACCAAATCCAGTTGTGTTTGTTGTTCACTTGTTTTCAGTCATGGCTAAACTTTTTGTGAACCAATTTGGGGATTTCTTGACAAAAATACTGGGATGGTTTGCCATTTCTTTCTCCAGTTCATTTTACAGGTGAAGAAACTGAGGAAAACAGGGTTAAATGACTTGCCCAGAGTCACATAGCTGGTGAGTATGAGGCTGCATTTGATCTCAAGTCTTCCTGACTTCCATTCACCAAGTCACCAACAGCTTACCAAATCCTAGGAAGCGTGTTATTACTAGGTACCCACCCAATTTTGAATATGCACACTAGCCACTTACAAAATTTGCAGTATATCCAACATTGTCAAACTGTAGCATTCAATTCTTCATCTTACTAAAGACTAAAACAACTTACAAGACAACTACTTTATGCCCAAATGGAGGCTTACGTAAGATAAATGGATTTATTCATCCCAAGTTAATATACTTCTTTTCACTATGAGGTCCCCTGACTTTACATCCAGATTGCTTTTGAGTACATTATGCTAGTTCCATTCCAGATTGGCTTTGAAGGACATGTCAGAACTTTTGTTAAAATACTAGTTGAGCATTTAGTGCAAATGATAACTGGCATTGCTGCCCACTTATCTTCCTATATTCATGAAAATCTGATATCTCTTGGTTCACATGAAGGAAAGTTGTGCCAATTTTCCTTCCTAAGTTCATTGTTTCTTATTTGTTGCTGCACTTTTCTAGAGAAGGTAAGAGAAGTGGCCCTCACTGAGCCTGACTGAGTTCCCAGGATGAATGTCGAATCAGTGTTTGAGTAGTATCAACAAGATTTTATCTTCTCCTCTGAGGAAGAAAGGAAGGGGCAGATTGAGGCCAGCAGATGGATAGCTGTGCTCTAAGTGGATTAGCTCAGTGTATCTGGCAGCAAGGCCAGGGTATAAATGATACTTGAACAACCAAGTGCCAGATACCAGCTAGCAGGCAATTGTGGAAGGAGAAAAGTAAATGGGTTATGATGTTGCTAAGCAAAAGCATTTTGTTAAAATGATCCATTGTTTTTCTTCAAATGAAATATAAATCCAGAAGAGAAAACAATCAATTCTTTATTTGGTTTTAAGAAGCAATTTCCCCAGTGGAAAACAATTTACTGACTCCAGAAATATGTTTTATGGAGAAAAGTCTACATAATTGGCTGCCTTTCAACATTATAGGATATTATAAAATCCTTGAAATTCACTAAATTTGCATCCTGTGACATGGCACCCCCTGTCATATTTCCAGTGACTTCCTTCACACCTTCTTCTATGGTCTAATCTGTTTTATAAAGCTATGCAACTAAAACATATTTGGAAAAATGGCCAGGTTCTGAATATCACTTCACAAGAGTGAGCCAGACTAATGTTATGATAAAAAATAATAGAGATCAGGATTACTTTTATTTCATTTTAATGACTGATTCTTCAACGTTAGGTACAGACTCCTTATCTTGGCTTCCTTTTTCCATTCTACCCATTATTTTCTAGCACACTTTGATAGTTAGCACCATTAATGGCAAAGGAAAAAGAAATACACAAGGGAAATGAAGCTTGAAGACCCATTACATAGGGAAGCAACATGGGGGTGAGGTAATGAAAAATACCACCATGTAGTCAAGATGAAAAAGACAAGCATGATCTATGAAATTGCCACTCATCACACTCTAGTCTACCATATCTGCCTTAGTGCAAGCATCAGCTAGGACAGCATCTTCCAAAGAAGATTGGAACCTATCCAGAAGTCAAGTGGGTGAAGAGATTCTCCCACTCCCAAGCCCAACAACACTCAAGCACCAAAGGGAAAAAATGAGGCAGTGACTAGGATAGCCTAGTCATGTCACAGAGAAATAAGATTGGGGCAGATGCTGTAGAGTTGGTTTTTGATTTGTGTAATTCTAAAAGGAGTTGAGTCAAAATAACCTACAGAGTTGTGGATTAATGCTATTTGATAAAAGTAAAATATGGATAACGTTCTTTTTAGCTCTGATAAAAGAATAAAAAAAAAAAAGATGAGCACTAAAATGAACTAAAATGAACAGAACTACTTTGTCTCAATTTGGCTCCTAGTAGGAGGACAGCCTCTTCTTATGATACATGCAGACAAGCACCCCATCAGCATCTGGTAGGTGAGCACCTAGAGGAGAGAGACTGTGTCTTCTTTTTAATTTTGTATATTTTCTTTGCCTGTCTTCTGCCCCTCCAATAAGCAATCACTACAGACAGCAAATACTCAGTTTTAGAAGTAGCTGTTGGCACGATGGAGAGAGCACTGGGCTGGGAGACAGGATGAACTGAATTCAAATGCAGCCTCAAATACTCGTAAGTTCTGTGATTCTAGACAAGTCACTTTCCCTCTGTTTAACTCAATTTTCTCAGCAGTGAAATAGATATAATAACAACACCCACCTTGCTGGGAAATACTATTTGTTTATTATTCAACTCAACTCTGACCTAATTTTAAAATATTTAACCTTAAAAATGATCTTTCTCCTGAAGGTCTTGCCTTGTATGCTTTTGTAAATTATAATAAAGTTATGGTTCTCTAACTCTATTGATTTCTGCCATTTTAACTATTTTTGCAGATACCAAAGTATCAATTCCAAGCCCTTTTGGGATTGCTGTATTTCTAAGACCTCCCTCCTGTTGTTTCAAGGCAGACCTGGGACCGGACATTAATTGCATGCTAGCTAAAGCTGGAAAGTGATACTCCTGTTTTCTCATGCACCGAAGGATTCAAACCTTTATTCTAACACAAAGGATGTGGTGGTGGTTGTTGCTGCTGCTGTTTTCTGTAGTTTTATTTATTTTTATTTTTATCTCCTGTGTGTTTTGGGGGTCAGGGAAGCCTCCAGATTTATTATTGGAGAGAACTCCCAGTATAGGAAACTCTACTGATGCAGATCAGTAACTTGTCTGAATTTAATCAGCTTAAAGAGCTGTCTGGAATGCTGAGAGGCCAAGTGAGCTGCTTATGGGCATACAGTTAGGATGTAGGAGCTACAAGACTTGAATCTTTGCTTGAGCCTCTGAGGTTGGCCTTCTTTCCAGGATAAGATGTTATCCCTTAGGGACTTGGAGTATTTTTTTAAAAGTCTGTGCACCAAGAAAAGTAGAATTTCCTGACATTAACAATAGGGAAATTTATTAAAAAGTAGCAATAAAATGTCTCATCTCATGTATCCCACTGCGTGCTGTACCCTAGGCCACTGCCCACCTTGCCTACTCCTTGTCTTAGGTCTGGACATTTTTGACAATATAATTTCTTTTTATAATAGGGTGACTAGGAAAATGGCAGATATTTTTAATGTTAGAGAAATAAAGTTGCTTCTTATTCAGTATTTGATATTTTAATGGTATCTATGAATTCTGCAGACTTCAAGGACAAAATTATGTTAGGTTTTGCCTTTGATAATTTGTTCTTTAACATTATGCCTTCAGTTTGGAAATCACATTCATCTCTCCTCCCTAATCCTTTCCCTAGCTTTTGATGTTGCTAGGGGACATTTGCTCAGACTGACAATCACGTTGGTAATTTTCCTTTCATATTTGTAGTTATGTGCCCTTTGAAAACTATATTCATTTTCTTTGAATGATGATTTATGAAAAAAACTTAATGGTAATATTTTAGTACATATGCAGGCTTAATGATTCTTTTACTTAGGCGTTGTTTTGTACTCAGAATATGTCCATTCAGCTGTTAAAAGTTTTGATAAAACTATAATTAAAAATTCATATTACATCTAAGATTATTCCTAGGATATGAGGACCTTGAAGTCAGGGAACTGATTTGTCCTAATTCCTTAAGTGACCCATGAAGAGATTTTTTTCTCTCAAGGATTCTATCCTATATTCTACTTCCCCAACCCCAACATAGAGTATGATACATGAATATGCCTAAGAAAATGCCTATTACTTAAGAAATAAAATAATTTATGGACATGTGATAATTAGATTCTTTGAATTTGTATTCTAAAATTAAAATTTTAGAATATTTAAATAGCCATTTTATCATTTTTTTTATTTTATTTTTTTTAATAATAAATATTTTTATTTATATTTATATATATATATAAAATAAAAATAAATAAATAATAAATAAATATTTATTTATTTTATTTTATCAAATAAAAAATTTCTAAGAAATATCTATTTTTTCTAACTAGATGATTTTGTCCTTTATATGCTCCCTCAAGGAGTAGCATGGCATAGTATATAAAGAGTTTGCTTTCAATCAAGGAAGATCTGGCTTCAAATTGCATCCATGATAAATAATGGCTATGTGAGTCTGGGCAAGAATCTTGAACTCTCATTGCTTTAGGGCCCAGAGTCCAGGAAACTTCTCTGAGATAATAAATTGCAGAGAAAGTATTGGCATGAATTGATGAGGAGAATTTCCCTATTATGCATTCCTTATATTAATAAAATTCCAAGTCTAGTCCTTGTCTTCCTACATTCTATCACATTGTTTAATTTGCCTGTAATACTATCCTTCTTTATTTTTCTAAAGCCTATCTATTCTCTGAGGCCCAGCTCAAATCCTTCCTTCAGGAAGCCTCATTTGACTTCAAAATGGTGGTGGTACTGTGGAAAGACCAGTGGCTCTAGAATTAGAGTTCCTCGGTTCTCCACATTATTATATGACCTTGGGTAAATCACTTCAACTTCGTCAATTTTAGTTTCCTTCTATATAAAATGAACAGCTTGGAGGAAATGTTCCTTCCTGACCCAAATCCTGCCTGAGCTTCATTGATCTTAGCACCATTATAATACAGCTTTTAAAGCCCTTACCAGAAAATTAACTCTTAATTACTGCTCCATATGTATTTTATATTATCTCTTTGGTTAGAGTAAAATTCAGCCAACTAAATGTGAGGCACTGGGGAATGTAAAGATGACAAATAAAGTAAATCTTAATCTCAAGTTCACGCTTTAGTGTGAAGTAACATAGATAAACACCTACAATATGAAATGTAGTAGAAGGTGGGAAGAACATAAAGGAGTAATTGAGAATTATGAGATAGGTTCTTTGGGTACTTAATGGGAAAGACCAGGATGAGAGCAGAAAATGGGGCTGTCCTTGCACTTTGATATAACTACAGAAGGTGTGGAGGCAAACAACACAGAAAGTACAGAGACCAATAGCAAAAGAGGCACAGAGACAGACAACATGGTGACAGATTAGGATGCCGAAGAAAGATAGGTAGTGTAAGGAAGAGGATGAGGAGAGAGAGAAGCAAAAAGTACCATATGGGGCCACAGATTTGAGTTGGGAGCACTAGGCAGCATGACCTCAATGGAGACAGAAGAGTATTCACGGGTCAAAAGTATGAAGATCTCATTTTTATAGGCTTTTTTTTTTAAAGCAAATAGACTTATCTGCATCAGATTTGGGGTTAATTCATTAACCCATCCAAATCCATTTAAAATTGTAGTAAGACTTTAACATTAACATGACAAATGTCATCTCAAAATTATCAGCATCATTTGATGATCTATTATGGTTCTATAATTTGTCTGAGATTTATATATCTAGGACCAAAAGTCCTTGACTGCAACCCTAGATGACTTTCCCCGAATCAGCACATATGTGATTTTTAATTAGTATATGACACAATTTGATCCTTTGATCTTTGTGATGGTTTCTATGTGACTTTCAAGTTCCTGTAAGCAATCTGATTTCAATCTATTGCCCCCTTATGCTGGCTTATTGTAATTAGTAGGAGTTGGGGGGAGGATGCTCAGAGGGATCAGAAAAAGACAAAATTTTAGTATGATGAGGTATAAAGTACCTCACAAGTTAGAAATTATTATTCACAAAGATCATGTCTACTTGGGAGAATCAGAAAAAACTTAGTGGAGGAGGCATCACATAAGCTCCATTAGATATAAGAATTCAATAAATTTGGTTTCATGATTGATTGACTTATTGTATCACTTTGTAGGATTTCAAGAGGTAGAAAGAAACAGCCAGGAGGTTTTCCAGATCTTGAAAACATCATGGACAAAAGACATGGGTCCAGAAAAGTAGGACATGTCTGTGAAATGTCTACATTTTAGCCTCAGTCTACCAAATATTAAAGTCAAAGTCCAGAGTGTAGAGTTCATAAAGTATAGAACATTGGAAAACACCTACATTTAGTGATCAGGAGTTGGGAAAAAATGGTGCTTAAAGAAATTATTAAGGCTCCATCAGAGAGGTGGAAAGCTAGCAGAAAGCTGTGTCATGGGAACAAAGGCTGGTCTGAGTATCAAGAAGGAAGAACTGGTTGACCATGTCAAATACTGTCGAGAAGTGAAGAAAAGTGAAGATTGCTAAAAGGAAAATGCTAGTCTAGAGCTTGGAAGAAAGCTGAGATAAGAAATGTATTAGAAGTTTCTTGAGAGATATGAAAAATACAGTTCTAGAAATGTCTTAGATTGTCAAGGAATCTTAAAAGAGTGAAAAGATGCTATGAGATAATCTTGGCTAAAGTTCTTGAGAAGAGAGACCATGTATTATGCAACAGATCATGAACTTGTCCCAGGACTTTCTATCTCAAAACCTGGCTTTCTGTGCACTGAGTCACTTAGCTGCTCTTAATGTTCTTCATAATCACTTGTTTGCCACATGTTATAACCTATCCATTTTTATCATGTACCTTAAATTACAATAATGAATCCCATGAAATGGCCACTTGCATTTGAATTTGCACTATTCAAAATGATAACTAAGTAACTTTTGTCATTGGTGCCTGCCCAAAGAAATTCTGCAGTGTATATTGAAATAATATAACTACTTAAAAGGATTTGTTATTAGCACTAATTTATAATTTGCACTAACACATTACCTACCTATATTAAGCCATAAAGTTGTGAAATTAAACCAAAAGTCATTTACGACTATAATTTTCCTATTTTATTCTAAGCAGGAAGGTGGCAACAATATGTTTGTGAGTGTTAAATAAAATTCTTAAGTCTGCCTTTTCCCAAGCTAACGTAGTAGCTAACTCCCCCAATTTCAGCTTCAGTCCTTTGTGACCAAGAATTAAGGTAGATTTCCTTTTAGTCATTTTTCACATCAATGTCATCTTATATGAGAAGTTTCATTTAGTACAGTGAAGTTTGAATTTCTGTGATTAATGGGAGATGTTAATTCCATTCTGTTATTAAAACCCTATAAAGGAAGACACTTTAAATGAAATGCATTCTTGCAGGAAATTGCATCATAATGGTGTTCTTTCTAGCCCACAAGCCACAGGGTTTGGCAGCAGCAATGTAAAGCCAGTAAAAAGAACTTGTTATCTAGCACACAGGGGAAATTAAGAGTGCCAATTAGTCAATGATTGTGGCTAAATTAATTTCATAGAACCATAGAATCTGACAATTGGAAGGGACCTGGGAGGTCCTTTTGTCAAACTCCACATATTGTTTCAATGGTTTTCTTTTTTGACCCTTAGAATGATCTATGCATGACTAAAAGGGTCAGAATGTGTGTGCATGCTGAATTGTTTGCAAAAACCATGAGCTAAAGATCTATCCCCCCCTTCAAAAATAGTAGAAATAGTAGAGAGCAAGTATGGCTACCCCAGCTCTGACCTTGGGTAATCCAAGATTTTGTCTTTATTAGCTTCAAAAGCATTGCTAATTAGAAAGGAATGCAGTCGATTGGTCAGCCTACTGAACTTTCACTCAGGAGACAGCTGAGTTTGAATGTCATCTCCTACACTTACTATTTGTGTGGCCATCAGTGCTTGACCTCAGTTCTCTTAGCTGTAAATGGGGATATTAATGTCCTACCTAACAGGACTGACATAAGGAGCAAATGAGATAATAATGCATTTAAAATGTTAAATTTGGAAAACCTGAAGCCACATGTAAATGTTAGCTCTTATTATTAGATTACATATTTGGATGGAGGTAAAGTTATCAGAAATGCCTAATTTCTGCTGTCTTTCCAGTTGGTAAAGATTATATAGCTTTTCCCATAGTAACTACTCATTATACTCTACCCAGTGTCCCCAGTTGCCCTCTTGTAGCAATTCTCCACGCTGTGAGTAAAATCCTGTAATTATAGTGGAAATCCTACTTAGTGAATTGCCAATCTTTCTATTTATTTTGAAGTGGGATAATGGGGCCATGATTCATTATAGAGTTTTTGTGCAGGCCTAAATTTGTATGCTATTTAAAGTAAAACCAAAAATGGAGTATGGACATCTTTTCTTTGCTAGGGTGACAGTGAGTCTATAATAAATCAGAAAGAATCTCGTACAATTCTCTCTTGTGATATAAATTTAGGGTAGGGTCTAATTTTTGAAGATTTATCAATCTGGTATTTGAAGGGTCACATCACAAAAAGGGCTTTGTACCTTACAACTCTTTTGCCAAGCTTTGATTTATGAAACCCTAGTACCAATAAATCATATTCTTTGGGTCCTCTTTTTCTGTCAGAACTAAGAATTATTTTGAAGGACTAAACTTGGGGTTTTTTTTTCTTTGATGAAGAGGTTGCCCGCATCTTTTCCACCACAAGATATGAAAATTTCAAGTTTTCCTATTAAATTGTCTTATTATATGGTGATGGATCTGAAGGGTATCCTGTGAGTTCTTGTCAATTAGATTGGGGAATGTGGAAGGAAAGACGGTTGTTTGACTTTTCCTCAGAAATGCCTGGATTTTCCATCATCTTGATGGGAAGCAGTGTACGATGAAAATTACATCTGATTTCATGATATTTTCTATTTCCTGTAAAGAGAACAGTTTTCAGTGGGCCAAGAAAATGGGAACTCAAATTAAAAGTCAGATTGTAAGCAATATTTATTTTTTAAAAGGCAAACTTCTGGAAAGTAGTAAAGAAAATAATAATCCCTTTACAACCCTTCAGGTAAATAACTAGCATGGCTAAAAACCAGAAGCCTTAAAGCAAACAGCAGGAGTAAATCAATAACTCCCACACTGAGGGAAGAAATGATTTTCTATTCAGGATATCAAACAAAACTCTCTAACGTGATATTAATGGCTGAATGAACAGGCTTCTTTATTTGCACTTGTATGAGGGGGAGTATGAGGATTGGCACTTGCTCATCTAAATCAGGTCTGGTAAGAACCTCATGAATAATAGTTTGACATTTTCAGTGGGAAAGGAGCAGCTTGTCTTCAAGTCTGAAAAGCTTTCTCTTTTTGATAGTCATCTTTTTTTCTTTTTCTGATGAAGAGCATTTGTTAATGTCAACTTTCAGTAAGCAAATGTGCTACGACTCTGAGAGGAGAACTCAGAGAGGTGATGAGCAAGGCCAGAAGGGGGGGGGGGGGGGGATGGAAACAATTTTGTCCATCAAGACCAAATGTGTTGCTTGCATGCACTCACATCCTTTTCAGGGCAGCTTTGTTCAATTCTGCCCCATTCATTGTGTTTCAAAACAATTATATCCAGAAGAGCAGGAGGGAGGGTGATGATGAGAATGTGAAGATAAAAATTGTGGCCTCTGGGATCTGTCAGAGGTCTATCTGAAACTCAACCTTCAGTTAGACAAGGAGTTAATACCTTGTTGAACACAATCTGATCTCTAGCTTGCCTTTCCAATTTTATCTCAACACTGTTATCCATCACTATTGTTTCAGTTGATTCATTTTCACTCATGTCTGACTCTTTGTGACTCCATTTGGAGTTTTCTTGGCAAAGATACTGGAGTGGTTTATCATTTCTTTCTCTAGCTCATTTTACAGATGAAGAAACTGAGATAAACAGAAGTTAAGGGACTTGCCCAGGGTCACACAACCAGTAAGTATCTGAGGCAGGACTTTGAAATCAAGATGAGACTTCCTGACTTCAGTTATGGAGCTCTATCTACTGAGCCACCTACCTGCTTACTTAACCTATCACATATTCCAAATTAAAAAAAAAAAAACAAAAACTGGAGTAACTATTTCTTAGATATACTGTGCACTTTTCCAAATTCGTCAACTTTGAAGGACACATTCTTTTTTTAAACATTATTTTATTTGATTTTCACACATTATTCATTGGAAACAAAGATAATTTTCTTTTCCTACCCCCCTCCCACCACCTCTCCCATAGCCGCCACGAGATTCCACTGGGTATCACATGTGTTCTTGATTCGAACCCATTTCCATGTTGTTGGTATTTGCACTAGAGTGTTCATTTAGAGTCTCTTCTCAGTCATATCCCCTCCACCCCTGTAGTCAAGCAGTTGCTTTTCCTCGGTGTTTTTACTCCCACAATTTGTCCTCTGCTTGTGGCTATTTTTTTTCTTCTAGATCCCTACAGAATGTTCAGGGACGTTGTATTGACACTAATGGAGAGAACCCATTCTTTAAACCTGCAATGCCACATCTTTCTCCCTTTATCCCCATTGATCTGCCAGCTGTACCTGTTTAAATCTGATTCCCTTTATTCCCAGCATGAAGTTTTTCTCTGATGCCCAACACCTGAGATGCTTATGGTCTCATCTGAACTTTCTGCACATTGTTCATACTTCTCTCTTAATTTAGTCCTTCAAATATGGGGATTTCATCGGTGTAGGTCCTTCCCCTAATAGCAATCACTCACATTTATATACATTAAAGGTTTTCAAAACATACTCATCCCAGCTAGCCTATGAAGTAGGTAACCTAAGTCTGGTTATCATTTTATCAAAGAGGAAACAGGTTTTGTGAGGACATTTCTTGCCCATGATCACACTGTTTTTAAAAACTTGAGACAATACATAATCGGGTTTCTTTATTCCAAACCATCCACTCCATGTCCTTTGTATAAAGGCAATGCTGCCATGCCTAGGTGAATGGATGAATGAATTCCTATGGCCAAAAAGAAAATAACAATGATGACATCAACAACAGCATTATCTGCTTTTAACCTTTTTTGTTTTGTTTTTGGTCTTCCTGACTCCAAATCCATAGCTGCCATCATCAACAAATCATGTATTTAGCACCTATTATCAGTCAGTCCACAAGTATTTACCAGCATTGGGTGGGCACCATAGGTATTAAAAAGAAGTGTGAGTCCTCTTCTTTTCCCTCAGGAGGCTTATGCTATTATTGAGGAGGCAAGCTAAAAGAAGATTCAAAGGGGAATAAATGTGCTAAACTTTGTGGCTGTGACTCACAAGTATAATTGGATTTATAAGTGATGTTGTGTGAGTCTGGAATCATCTACTGGAGGCACAGGCACTCTGATTGGTGGTATGTTGTGCCCAGGGTGCTCTGAATGAGATCACCACTTGTGTTAGAGAAAGGTATATTAAATCTCCTTGAACACCATGAAGTGACAGACTACAGGGTAGCAAGATGTATTAATGATCTACAATATACCATGTGAGTCACAAGTGGCCTGTAGAATATCATTTTCCCCTTCAATGAATCCACCTTACACCCCAGGTGTGTGTGTGTGTGTGTGTGTGTGTGTGTGTGTGTGTGTGTGTAAATTCATGCTTTAACTCATAGATTCCAAGTTCTGTTTTCAAAGGTCATATGGTTAGGATCAATAATATCCAAATGTAGGTAAACTGCAAATAATGTTCATTCAGTTTGTGTAAATTCATTTTGAAATATTAAACTCATGAGATCTAAGCCTCTTACTCCATGCAATGTGATTTATTATGCTTACCTGAAGCATTTCCTGTGGTAGAGCCAAGATGGGAGTGTAGTAAGCAGGAACCTTCTGAGTCTCCTTCCAACCGATCATTACAAAGCATCTCAAAAGGACAGAAATCAAAATTGGATGAGTAAAGGTGCTCTGGCACCGAACACACCATGAAAGGTAGGCAGTGAGTAGGAATTCCCATGCTATAAGGGGGTGAAATTGCACTAATCAAAGCACAAGCTGATCTCCCCCTTCCCCACACCACCTACCATCCACCTACCATGCCAGAGTCAGATTCTTGCGAGCTGGTTGAGAGCACCACAGACTTACCTGTGAGGACTGTGACAGACCTTGGCATCAAGACTCAAGGCTAAAGAGTACAGAGATTGAGCAAATCAGTACAGAGCTTAGACAGCAAGAAGATGGCCTTAGGGTAAAATGTTTTAAAGCATGTGCTATACAAAGAAGATCACAGGACTACCTGTTCTCATTGAGGGTTCTAAAATGGAAGGGAAGAAAGTACAAAGGCAAAGCCCTATGAGACAGAAGCTAAGAAAACAATGACTACTAATATGTAGGAATCCCAATCCACTAGTGGCAAAAGGAATAAGCAACAGCAAAAAAAAAAAAAAGCTCTTGATCCTGGAGAATTTCTATATATGGAGAAAAAAGAGCAAAGTACAGAAGCAACAGCATAAGAGTGTCAAATAAGCAAACACAATCAAACTTTACCCCCAAAGTGTAAATTGGCTATGAGCTCTGGAGGAATTAAAAAAAATAGTTCAAGAACCTAGTAAGAATGTTAGAAGAAAAATGTGCAGAAAAGTGGGAAAAAGAAATGAAAATAATATCCCCCCCCAAAAAAAAAATAACAGCTTACAGACAAAATTGACCATATGGAAAAAGAGGAACAAGCATCAAAAGAATAAGCAAATTAGAGACCAGAATTGACCTACTAGAAGCCATTAAAAGCAGGATAGACAAAACTGAAAAGGAAAATCAAAAGATCATAGCTGAAAATCAGTCTTTAAAGACTAGAATTGAGCAAGTGTAAGCTAATGATCTCACAAGATAGCAAGAATTAATATAGTAAAATCAAAAGAATGAAAAAAATAGAAACTGGAAATATCTCATTGAAAAAATAACTGGCCTGAAAAACAGATCCAGGAGAGACAATTTGAGAATTATTCAACTACCTGAAAGCCTGGAACAACAATACCAACAAAAAAAATTCCTTGACATAAAATTATAAGAAATTATCCCAGAAAACTGCTCTGATATTCATGAATAAGAGAACAAAATAGACATTGAAAGAATCCATAGATCACTCCCTACATTAAATCTCCAAAAGACAACTCCCAGACCTTTAAGGCCAAGGAGAAAATACTTTAAACTGCCAGAAAGATACAATTCAGATATGAAGGAGACCTAGTCAGGATTACACAGGATCTGGCAGCTTCCACACTAAAGAACCCCAAGACTTGGAATATGATGTTCAGGAAGGCAAGATAATTGGGTCTGCAACCAAATATCACCTACCCATCAAATTGACTATGTACTTTCAGGGGAAAGTATGGACATTTAATAAAATAGAAGATTTCCAAGCATTCATAAAGCAAAGGCCAAAACTAAATGGAAAATTTGATGGCTGAATACAAAATCTGAGAACCATAAAAAGATAAGCAAGAAAGAGGAGGGAAAAAATTTAAGGGTTGCAGTGAGGTCAAATTAATTATTTCCTATATGGAAAAAATTATATCTGTAACTTTTTTTAAACATTATTTTATTTGGTCATTTTCAAACATTATTCATTAAAACCAAGATCATTTTCTTTACCATCCCCCCACACCCCCCACCTGTCCCATGGCCGATGCGTGATTCCACTGGGTATCGCATGTGTCCTCAATTCAAACCCATTTCCATGTTGTTGGTATTTGCATTAGGGTGTTCATTTAGAGTCTCTCCTCAATCATATCCCCTCAACCCCTATAGTCAAGCAGTTGCCTTTCCTCAGTGTTTTTATTCCCACAGTTGGTCCTCTGCTTGTGGATAGTGTTTTTTTCTCCTAGATCCCTGTAGATTGTTCAGGGACATTGCATTGACACTAATGGAGAAGTCCATTACTTTCTATTGTACCACAGTGTATCAGTCTCTGTGTACAATGTTTTCCTGATTCTGCTCCTCTCACTCTGCATCACTTCCTGGAGGTTGTTCCAGTCTCCATGGAATTCCTCCACTTTATTATTCCTTTGAGCACAATAGTATTCCATCACCAACATATACCACAATTTGTTCAGCCATTCCCCAATTGAAGGACATCCCCTCATTTTCCAATTTTTGGCCACCACAAAGAGTCCTGCTATGAATATTTTTGTACAAGTCTTTTTCCTTATGATCTCTTTGGGGCACAAACCCAGCAGTGCTATGGCTGGATCAAAGGGCAGACAGTCTTTTAGCACCCTTTGGGCATAGTTCCAGATTGCCCTCCAGAATGGTTGGATCAATTCACAGCTCCAACAGCAATGAATTAATATCGAAACTTTGCCACATCTCCTCCAGCATTCATTGCTTTCCTTTGCTGTCATGTTAGCCAATCTGCTGGGTGTGAGGTGATACCTTACAGTTGTTTTGATTTGCATCTCTCTGATTATAAGAGATTTAGAGCACTTTTTCATGTACTTATTAATAGTTTTGATTTCTTTGGCTGAAAACTGCCTGTTCATGACCTTGCCCATTTATCATTTGGAGAATGGCTTGGATTTTTGTACAATTGATTTAGCTCTTTATACATTTGAGTAATTAGACCTTTGTCAGAAGTCTTTGTTATGAAAATTATTTCCCAATTGGTTGTTTCCCTTCTAATTTTGGTTACATTGGTTTTGTTTGTACAAAAAATTTTTAACTTGATGTAATCAAAATTGTTTATTTTACATTTTGTGACTCTTTCTATATCTTCCTTGGTTTTAAAGTCTTTCCTTTCCCGCAGGTCTGACATGTATACTATATTGTGTTCACCTAATTTACTTATAGTTTCCTTCTTTATATTCAGCTCATTCACCCATTCTGAGTTTATCTTGGTGTAGGGTGTGAGGTGTTGATCCAAACCTAATCTATCCCACATTGTCTTCCAGTTTTCCCAGCAGTTTTTGTCAAATAGTGGATTTTTGTCCCAAAAGCTGGAGTCTTTGGGTTTGTCATATACTGTCTTGCTGAGGTCTCTTACCCCAAGTCTATTCCACTAATCCTCCTTTCTGTCTCTTAGCCAGTACCAAATTGTCTTAATGACCACTGCTTTATAATACAGTTTGAGATCTGGGACTGCAAGGCCACCTTCCTTTTTTTTTTTTTTCATTATTTCCCGGGATATCCTTGATCCTTTGTTATTCCAAATGAACTTTGTTATGGTTTTTTTCTAAATCACTAAAAAAATTTTTTTTGGAAGTTCAATGGGTATAGCACTAAATACATCAATAACTTTGGGTAGGATGATCATTTTTATTATATTGGCTCTTACTACCCATGAGCAGTTAATGTTTTTCCAATTGCTCAAGTCTAGTTTCAGTTGTGTGGAGAGTGTTTTGTAGTTGTGTTCATATATTTCCTGTGTTTGTCTCGGCAGATAGATTCCTAAGTATTTTATTTTGTCTAAGGTGATTTTGAATGGGATTTCTCTTTCTAGTTCTTGCTGCTGAGCTGTGTTGGAAGTATATAGAAATGCTGATGACTTATGTGGGTTTATTTTGTATCCTACAACTTTGCTAAAGTTGTTGATTATTTTGACTAGCTTTTTGGTTGATTCTCTAGGATTCTTTAAGTAGACCATCATATCATCCACAAAAAGCGATAGCTTGGCCTCTTCCTTGCCTATTTTAATGCCTTCAATTTTTTTTCTTCTCTAATTGCTACTGCTAGTGTTTCTAGTACAATGTTAAATAGTAGAGGTGATAATGGGCATCCTTGTTTCACTCCTGATCTTATTGGAAATGCATCTAGTTTATCCCCATTGCAGATGATGTTAGCTGATGGTTTTAGATATATATTGTTTATTATTTTTAGGAATGACCCTTCTATTCCTATGCTTTCTAGTGTTTTTAGTAGGAATGGGTGTTGTATTTTATCAAAGGCTTTTTCTGCATCTATTGAGATAATCATGTGATTTTTCTTGTTTTGCTTGTTGATATGGTCAATTATGTGGATGGTTTTTCTAATATTGAACCAGCCCTGCATTCCTGGTATAAATTCTACTTGATCATGATTGCTGACCCTTCTGATCACTTGCTGGAGTCTTTTTGCTAGTATCCTATTTAAGATTTTTGCATCTATATTCATTAGGGAGATTGGTCTATAGTTTTCTTTCTCTGTTTTTGACCTTCCTGGCTTTGGAATCAGTACCATGTTTCTGTCATAAAAGGAATTTGGTAGAACTCCCTCTTTGCTTATTATGTCAAATAGTTTGTATAGTATTGGGATTAGCTTTTCTTTTAATGTTTGATAGAATTCACTTGTGAATTCATCAGGCCCTGGGGATTTTTTCTTAGGCAGTTCTTTGATGGCCTGTTGGATTTCTTTTTCTGATATGGGATTGTTTAGGAATTCTATTTCTTCTTCTGTTGGTCTAGGCAATTTATATTTTTGTAAATATTCATCCATATTGCCTAGATTGGTATATTTATTGCCATATAGTTAGGCAAAGTAGTTTTTAATGATTGCCTTGATTTCCTCTTCATTGGAGGTGAGGTCCCCCTTTTCTTCTTTGATGCTGTTAATTTGCTTTTCTTCTTTCCTTTTTTTAATTACATTGACCAGTATTTTGTTTGTTTTTTTCAAAGTACCAGCTTCTAGTCTTATTTATTAGTCTAATAGTTCTATCACTTTCAATTTTATTAATTTTTCCCTTAATTTTTAGGATCTCTAGTTTGGCTTTCTTCTGGGGGGTTTTAATTAGTTTGCTTTCAAGTTTTTTGATTTGCATTTCCAATTCATTGATCTCTGCCCTCCCTAATTTGTTAATGTATGTACTCAGGGATATGAATTTTCCTCTGAGTACTGCTTTGACTGCATCCCATAAGGTTTGAAAGGATGTCTCACCATTGTCATTTTCCTCAATGAAATTATTAATTTTTTCTATGATTTGTTTTCTAACTAGCCAATTTTGGAGTATCATATTATTTAATTTTGAGTTAATTTTTGATTTGGCTCTCCATGTACCCTTACTGATCATTATTTTTATTGCCTTATGGTCTGAAAAGGTTGTGTTTATTATTTCTGCTTTTCTGCATTTGTATGCCATGTTTCTGTGTCTTAAAGTATGGTCAATCTTTGTGAATGTGCCATGTGGTGTTGAGAAGAAGGTATATTCCTTTTTGTTCCTATTTATTTTTCTCCATATGTCTATTAACTCTAATTTTTCTAAGATTTCATTCACCTCTTTTACCTCTTTCTTATTTATTTTTTATTTGATTTATCTAAATTTGATAGTGATTGGTTGAGGTCTCCCACTAATATGGTTTTACTGTCTATTTCCTCCTTCAGTTCACCTAGTTTCTCCATTAGAAATTTAGGTGCTATGCCGTTTGGTGCATACATGTTGATTAGTGATATTTCCTCATTGTGTATACTCCCTTTCAACAGAATATATTTACCTTCCCTATCCCTTTTAATCTGGTTTATTTTTGCTTTGGCTTAGTCAGATATCAGGATTGCAATTCCTGCCTTCTTTCTATCAGTTGAGGTCCAAAAGGTCTTACTCCATCCTTTAATTCTGACCTTGTGTGTGTCTACCCACCTCATGTGTGTTTCTTGAAGACAACATATGGTAGGGTTTTGGGTTATAATCCATTCTTCTATTCATCTACGTTTTATGGGTGAGTTCATCCCATTCACGTTCAAAATTACGATTGTCACTTGTGGATTCCCTGGCATTTTGATATCCTCCCCTAATTCTGACCTTTCTCCTTTAGCTATAACCAGTGATTTACTTTAGATTAGTCCCCCAGTCCCCTCCCTTGATCTGCTTCTCTTTCTAACCCCTCCCTTTTTGTTCCCTTCCCCTCCCCCTCTCCTTCCTGCCCTTTTTATTCTCCGTCCCCTTTTCCCCTCCTTAATTTCCCCTTCTCTCTTACCCTGTTGGATCAGATAAATTTCAAGTCCCAATGGATCTAGATGTTCTAAGCTCTCAGAGTTGATTTCACTGAGAGTAAGGTTTAAGTAATACCAATTAACACTTTCTTCCTCTCCTCATTAAAGGAAATTTCTTCCCCTCCCCTTCCCATGTCTCTCTCTTTGTGTGAGAAAGATTATTCTATTTAGTTTTTTTTCTATTTCTTGCAGTATATCTTAGTACCATCAATGATTCACCCCCTCCCTTTTTCTTTCTTTCACCCCCCCTTCTCCATATTGTCTTAATACCCCAATCATTCCTTGTGCATAATTCTTCTAATTACTCTAATGATGCATACAATTTTTGAGAGTTACACTTCCCCCACATTTCCCCCACATATTACATTTCCCCCACATATTAATATATATAATTTGATATAAATGTAGTCCTTATAGAAGAGAGTTTAAATAAAAGAAAAAGATAAGATTTTTCTCTTTTTCCCTTTCTTTCATATTTACCTTTTCATGTTTCTCTTGCTCTCTGTGATTGGATGTCAAATTTTGCACTTCGTTCTGGTCTTTTCTTAGCAAATACTTGGAAATATTCTATTTTGTTGAATGCCCATAATTTCCCCTGGAAGTATATAGTCAGTTTTGATGGATAGTTGATTCTTGGTTGGAGAGCAAGCTCTCTTGCCTTTCTAAATATCGTGTTCCATGCTTTGCATTCTCTTAGCGTGTTTGCTGCTAAGTCATGCGTGATCCTTATGGGGGCCCTTCTCTCTCGCCTTTCTGAAAATCATGTTCCATGCTTTATGGTCATTCAGAGTGGAAATTGCAAGGTCTTGTGTGACCCTGATTGGCATTCCTTTATATCTAAATTGTCTTTTTCTGGCTTCTTGTAAGATTTTTTCTTTTGCTTGAAAGCTTTGGAATTTGGCAATTACATTCCTGGGAGTTGTCTTTTGGGGATTTAGTGTAGAGGGTGTTCTGTGAACTCTTTCAATTCCTATTTTGCCCCATTGTTCTAGAATCTCTGGGCAGTTTTCTTTGATGATATCTGGTATGATGATGTCGAGATTACTATTTATTTCTGGCTTTTCTGGTAGGCCAATGATTCTCAGATTGTCTCTCTTTCCTCTGTTTTCCACATCTGTCACCTTGTCAGTGAGGTATTTTATGTTATCTTCTAATTTCTTAGTCTTTTGTCTTTGATTTATTAATTCTTGCTCTTTTGCAAGTTCATTGTCTTCCAGTTGCCTGATTCTGACCTTTAAAGCCTGGTTTTCCTTTTCAGTTTGGTCTATCCTGCTATTTGAGGCTTCAAGCTGTTTTTGTAGTTGTGTGTTTTCGTGCTTCAGATTGCTGAGTTCCTTTTGCATTAATTCCCATTTTTCATGCCAGAAGGCTTCCATCTTTTTGATAACTTCCAATTTAAATTCTTCAAGAGCTTGTGGACAATTTCCATTTCTTTTGGAAGGTTTTGGTGCATTTGTTTGTGCTTCCTCTTCTGCTATTTCCTCTATTTTTTTTTGTGTGTTTTCCCTCCATAAAATGTATCCAAACTCACCCCCTTCTGCTTGCTTTTCTTGGTGTTGGGGTTCTTGGGTAGAGTTTGCCATCTCTGTGTTTTGTTTGTTTTTTTCTTCCTTCCCTTTCCAATCAGAAATCTGAATGAGTAGTATTTGTTCTCGGTATAAGGGTCTAATGGTCAAGGCTTTAGTCTCAGGCTAATTCTATGTTCTCTACAACTGTGCTGTCTTCCTGGGGAAGCCCAGGGAATGCCCTCCCCTGCCTGCCGGCTTTTCGGGAATTAGTGCTCTCAGGTGAAAGTCTTAGGTTGTCTTAGCTAACTCCCAAGACCTGTAGGTACCCCTTGTTCACATCAGGGGATCCCTTTGTGCACTTGGTGATTATAGTGCGCTAGTTCTAGGTGGCCAAGACCTGTGATCCCCTATCCCGGCTGCCGGAGTTTTGGGTGTTAGTACTCTCAGGAGAAGGACCTTGGTGATCTTATTCAGGTCCCCAGGCTGCCCATTGTTCAGTCCTGGGGTGCCCCTCCCTCACTTGTTGATTCTGGCCAGTGCTGACTTTAACTCTGGCTCCAGCTGTTTGGTGGGGGAGGGGAGGGTGGGTCAGCTTTTCATTCCCTTATATTGTGGAGATGCCAGAATCCCACCTACCTTCAGAGCTTCATCTTGTTGTGGGGTCTTTCCGTTCTAATGAGGATGGTTGTTTTTTTTTTATTTTGGGAGGGTCTTTTGAGGTCATCTGTTTTGTTGGGTCTGAGGAAAGGAAGCAAGCCGTGTCTACTCTGCAGCCATGCTTACCTGGATGTCCTATATCTGTAACTCTTAAAAATTATTTTCATTATCATAGTAGATATAAGAAATATTTATAGGCAGAGGTAGTGGTATTAAGCTGTTTAAGATGATGAGTAAAAAATTGGGGGGGGCAAAACATAGGATGATACTAAGAGAAACTTGAAGAAAGAGGTAAAATAGAATAAATTATACCACATAAAGAGGCACATGGTGAATGGAGGGAGAATACTATTATAAAAAAGAGAGTAAGAGATTGATGACAGGTAATATTTAATCCTTACTCTCAGTGGAAGTAGTTCTGAGAGGGAAGAATAGCCAGATTAGGGTATAGAATTCTATCTTCCCCTACAGAGAAATTGAAAGGGAATAAGGGGGGGTTATTTGGGGGTGGACATATTAAAATGGAGGGAAAGGTTGGGATGGGGAGGAGTTGATTAATAGACCTTAAAGGAAAATAGAAGGGGAATAAGAAGTGAGGGGGTGGAAAGTAAAGTAAAATAAGAATGGGAAAAGAGGGATTGATTAAAAGCAAAATACTGGTGTGGAAAGAAATAGCGATAGAAGAAAGGGAAGGAATAAAAGAGGAAATAAATATGATAGGGAATACACAGGTGGTAATTATAACTCTGAATATCAATGGTATGAACTCACCTGTACAATGAAAACAGATGGCATAGTGGATTAAAAACCAAAATCCTACCATATATGGTCTACAAGAAACACACAGGAGGCAAGCAGAGACACACAGAGTAAAGGTAAGAGGCTGGAGCAAAATTTATTGGTCATCAACTGAGAAAAAGAAGGCAGAAGTTGCAATCATGATATCTGACAAAGACAAAGTAAAAATAGATCTGATTAAAAGAGATAAGGAAGGTAATTACATCCTGATAAAAGGCAGTATCGACAATGAAGAATTATCAGTTCTTAATATATATGCACCAAATGATATAGCATCCAAATTTTTAAAGGAGAAATTCTTGAAGCTTAAGGGGGAAATAGATAGTAAAATTATAGTAGTGGGAAACCTCAACCTGAAGCATTTCTTAAAAGTCCTTTAATTAATCTGGTTGCCATATGGTGAAAAGCAAACATTTTCTTACAAATCTTTCTTTGATGCTATTGATGACAGTGTTTTCCTCTTCTACAGTAGTGCTATGCTTTGCCTTGTTTTGGTTTAATCTTCAAACTTTTTTCTTAAAGCAAATAATCAACCCACCTCTGCCCAAGTGGTGAGTTCTAGCCTTAGAGAGAAGGAGAAGAAAGCATCGATTTCTCTGGAATCTGCCTCAATAGCAGGCTTCACTTGTTGATTCTGTGAAAGCAGTACCTCTAGGGAGTCAATCTTGTAGTAGTGATAGAAGAAGAGACACCAGACACACTCATTAGACTTGCAGACACTGTATATGTCCCTAAATAGAGTTGATTATGTCCCACTCCCTACCCCCTTATGTTTTCCTTTCTTCTAATTTCAGCAAATTATATATATGGCTTCAGTACCAATTCTAAAGATATTAAGATGAGATTTAGAATAAATTCTAAACCTCAACTGAATATCTGAGAACTAATTGAGACAAACTGTAATGGAGGGATTTGTTGGTGGTAAAGATAATAAAAGAGGTATGGAGAGGCAACTGATGTTTAAGGTTGGCTCAGAGAGAAGAGAGGAGGTTTTGAGTAATTTTTCCCCCTTCAGCCTTTGCTCCTCAGTTATGGCTGCTCTCACAAATGTGGCTCTTGTCCTCCTCCATTACTAGAGCCTAAAGGTTTCTTCTTAAGAAGATTGTTCTCCCCCCTCAAGCTGTCCCATTCACACTTGAGTCAATTTTGGAAAGGAGAACAACTTTAATATAAATTAAGTCAACTAGGTAACACAAAGGAAATAGCTGGCAGGAAAAGAATGGGTGAAGAAAATAGGGGGAAAGTATCCCTTCTCTACCCCTTTCCTTCCCTCCTTGAGTTTTGGGGGAACTCAGACCTTGGAAGCCTGAGCCCCCTGAGAGATAATCAGGTTGGCCGACCTTGGTCTTTGGCCCCCTGACCACAGTTCAGACCCAGGGCACCAGGAGCTGTGAGGTAGTTTTGACAAAGGTTCAAATGTCTTCTTCAGCTGTTCCTTCAGTTGGGAATTGAAGTGGGGGAGAATGTCCAGTCACCAGGAGGGAAAAAGGTGAGTAAATCCCAGGAGAAAGGTTTGGACAGACCTCTCCAACTAGGCTTCTCAAGGCTGAGAGAGATCTAACTGAAACCCCAGCCAGAATCTTCTGGTTTCTCTCAATATTCCAGACCTCCTGGGACCCCTCCACCATCGAGGTGAGCAGATCCATCAACTCTTAAGCCTGTCACTCTTCCTAGAGTGCAGATCTCTGCCACAAAACTCTGTTCAAAATACAGTTCTTGTTGATGTCTTCTGTACCTCTTGTATGATATGATACATGGGCACAAGGATACTCTTTGGTATAAACTTCAGTCTTCACCAAAACCTCCATAGTTACCTCCTCCAACTTCCACCACTTGCTCTGAGAATAACCTGATCAATATAGGGAGAAAAAGCCTCCATTCATGGAGGGGAAGTTCTTTTTAAATCAAGTGTCTATATGAGTTCAAATCTAGCCTCAGACAGTTACTAGCTTTGTGACCCTAGATAAGTCATTTGACCCTGTTTACCTCAGTTTTCTTATCTCTAAAATGAGCTGGGAAAGGCAATGGCAAACCACTGCACTATCTTTGCCAAGATAACCCAGAATGGGGTCATGAAAAGTCAGACACAACTGAAAATGACTGAACACCTTTCTTAAAAAGAGGCTATTAATGATTATATGAGTCCATTCACAAGCCATGTAACTCCCCTTAGCAAAATACCCCTATATATGTGTGTGTGTGTATGTGTGTGTGTGTGTGTGTGTGTGTGTGTATGTATATATATGTTGTTTTCCCTTTTTGAAATGTATGCTCCTTCCTTTGTATTTGTATTCTCACTGCTTAATAGTGTCTGGCACATAGTGAGAACACCGTAAGTACATTTTCTATTCATTTATTCATTGGGGGGCATCCTTACCCCAATTAATCATAGAAGACTGAGATTGAATTAAACAATCAAAAGTAAATTAGGTGTGAATAAGTCCTTAATCAATTTGAAAGGGTCATAGGGGCTCTGATTCATCAGATAAAGACAAATGATGCCACAAAGTGAATATCTTCTGATTGATTGAAGATTAAGTCACATCTCTTGGACTATATATAAAAATGGCAGTCTAGTTTGGAAGCAGCATTCAAGTGAGAGAAAATTCCGAATTCAGGAGCTGAGGATTATGTGAACCTGAGAGGGAATCACTTCAGCGAAGGGAGGATTGGGATTGGGGGAGTGGTGCCACCATCTTTCTAGTTCCTCTGCTCCATTGATTTCAGGACAATAGATCCTAAAGACAGTAGAAAGAAATATATTGAGGGTGTACCAAAGGCTTCCAGGGAAAAAAGATAAATACTTTCATGGGTTGTGCAGAAAGAGAATTGATCAAGTTAAAATATTGTGAAAGGAGAAATTCCAAAACGCTGGAGTTTGCATAGGCATCAGCAACAGTGCACAAATTGAACTCCTTGAGGGCAGGGACTATCTCTTTTACTGTTCTTTGTATCCTCACAGTGTCTGGGATGCAGTAGGTCTTCAGTAATGCTTATAGATGATGAACAATTTTATCATTGTACAAGTCATTTCAGTCATCCCTGACTCTTTGTGATCCCATTGGCTTCTCTTGGCAAAGAAAACTTATTTTACAGTTGAGGAATCTGAGGCAACCAGGATTAAGTGGCTTGCCCAAGATCATACAAGTAGTATCTGAGGCTAGATTTGAACTTAGTTCTTTCTGATTCTAGGCTCAGCACTATATCCACTGTGCCACCTTGCTGCTCACAGAGCAGCAGTACCTAATAACAGTATCTCCATAAAAAAACTGAAAGACAGCATGAGTACATATGGAAACACCTAGAAAAGACAGCTTCAGGACTCTCCAAGTGTGCTGCTTCTCAGGATCTCTTGTAACAGGTTGATACGACTTAGCCTTTAGCATATGGGCTCCCTACACATGTGCCTCAGTCCAGTTTTAATATAATCCTCCTCAGGGATCTTGTCTGTGAAAAGGAAGAGTGAACCCATGGTTTGGGGCATTGTTTCTTAACAACTATCCTCACTAGATCTACTTAGTAAATGTCCTTTATGAAAGTTAATTGGGTCCGGTTGATAATCAATGAGAAACACACAGCTACTGAGGAGTTAGAAATAACAACCACTCGGGGTAACTCTGGTTACTTTGAAAGGAATAGGAGTCAGTAGCAACTCCTGGGGATGTCCAACCAAGAGTGGCAGGGTCAGTAAAGAATATGTGCCCAGAGGAAGTACAACAAATTCATTCCTCTAGCACAGAAGTTCTTTCGTGCAGTCTGAAAACTTGGAAGGGGAAGCAGGCAATTATATATTTTTCTTTTTTACTGACTTATAATGAAATTTAATATTTTCTTCAAAAATTTAAATCATTACTCTGAGATGGGCTCTGTAGGCATTACAAGACTTCCTGCGGGTTTAATGACACCAAAGTTAAAAATGCCTGCTCTGCATCCAGTAGGCACCTAATAAATGTCTGCTGCATTTAATGTGGTTGTTAAAACACATTTATATAGCAATTTAAGGCTTTTGAAGCTTTTCCTTTGAGGCCATCTGGAGCTGCTATGATAGAAATTTTTATTGAAATACTAAAGGATTCTGCAGGCTAGGGTGGTTGTATTTGAAAGTGTAGAGAATTGAAACAGGAAACAAGTCCATTGGGAGGGGTGAGAAAACTGAGTGACCCATCATGGAGATGGGTATCTTCACCATCTCCAAATCACTTCCTACTTCTTTGTTAGACTTCTGAATATACCAATGGGCACAACTTTGCCAATTACTTCTTTGGATTGCTAAATTGGGGTTAGGACAAATCACTTAGGTATCTGGTCTTATAAGAAAATAAATTTCTAAAGTGCTTAGCATAGTACCTGGTATATAGTTGGTGCTTAATAAATCTTTTTTTTTTCCCTCTTCCCTTCCATTCTAATATCTCTCTAAGAGTTAAATTCTTGGCTTACAGCCTTCCTCTCCACTCTTACTTCCTTGTGTTATTCTGGAGGGATTAAGACATCCATGTTGATGTGCCCTCAAATACTCTAACTTCCTTGCACCCCAATCTCTTCAATTCCATGACATGACATTTTCTCATTCAGTACAATCTGATATCTGTGATGTACCTTTTATCTTGCCATAACTCCCAACTATTCTGCTTCTATGTCCACTAACTCTGAATTTCTTTATGTGCTCATTATCTTTTTTTAATCATTCCACCTCTTCCTGTTTCTCAAGTCTCCCCTACCTACTCTCCATTCTCACAATGACCTTCAATCCCTTTGTCTGTTAGTACTATCCTAGACTGTCATGTCAAAGCAGCATTTCAGTAGCTCGAAAGAAACTTGAGATATACAAGTTTAGATATCTCTCCATTCCAAATATACACTTGACTTGTATTAGAACTTCCAAGCTCATGTTGATTTGATCGGCCACAGTCTGACCCTGTACATAGACTCCAACTTTGTTATGTCCTTTTGGTCCTCTTTTAGGTAGGGAGGACAACAACCAACCAAGACCATAATGTTGCTCTGACTATGCTTTCCCCCTTTCCAATTCTGACCCCGTGGTGAGTCAGTTCAACTATACATTGTCTTCTGCTCTTGAATCCCTTGTCCCCCTGACCTGTTATCAATTATGCTTTTCCAAACCTCAATCCCAAATTACCTACACCACCTACCTCCTTTAAAATTCACTTGCTGTTGAACAGTTAGAGGAGATCACAAAATCATTGTAAGTGGGGTCATAACTACACATTTCACAGCTAATTTTAACTGGCCTCCTTTTAGTTCTCTGTGGGACTTTTGATTGGTTTTATAGTGTTTCAGAAATGTACTAACTTTAAAAAAAATTAAAGCTATCTGTATTTCTACTGGCCTGACCTTTTATTGCTACAGAGTGGCATCTTATAAGTATCATAGAAGATACAGTGATCACTTTGTTGATTTTTCATATGCTACTAATAGATGATTTTGGTTTAATGTTAATTGTTTGTTATGGAATTATGTATACATATATATTTTTAAAAGGGTTTATCATCTGTTATACTATGAGATTTTTTTCCCCTCCCTCTCTAATCTCCCGACTGTCTGTCTTCATTCTATGTTGGAATATCTTTCTGATATTCTATCCAGGAGGGCTAAGTGAAATCAATATGGCAACAGCAGGCTGCTTAAGCTTTCCAGCTTTGCCAGGGAATGTCATGATTAACAGTTGGTGCCTGGCTCAATACCACTCTATTAGCACAATGCCTTTGTCCAATCATTCCAGTTGCTCATCAGATGGAATTAATTCTATGTATTACTCAAAAAATATATCATGAGTTTAAAATGTTTTTTTAAATCCGCAGTCAATTATATTTAGCTTGAAGCAGTGTCAGAACAACAGCATTTTCCCTTTATTTTTTTGGCCGATGTTTGTTAAAATGCAATCAATATATTAGAGTATTGTATGCTTTATAATGGAGATGAGGGAAACTCATTGCCATGATATCTCCTGTTGCAAACCATGCATTTATATAGCAACTATATAGAAAACATGGGCTTGTTATCTATCAAGAACAAAGAAGGAATCTTTTTTTAATGTTTTGATACAATATCTAGCAAATTGGCTCCTACTGATTATTCATAGGTAGACTCAATTAGATCATCATTTCTATGATGAAAAATCCAATTTCTTCATTTTATATTTAAACTATTGTTATTAGCTTCTAGGCATTCTCTAAAGCTTTGCCTTTTCCATGACAATAATTTAAAATAGTGATCTGTAGATTATGCAAGTGCAAAGTAGAAGCTGTACAAATTACCATTCTTAGTTGCACAAACATTTACTGAAAACTTAGCAAGATATGGGTTTTGGGCTAGACTCATCCATCAGGACTTCACTAACTTTAATAAGCTGACAAAGAGTTAATATCTATACCAAAATTAGAATTCAACATATCTTAGAGAATATAATCAATAAACTATGAGAAACAGGCCATGATTAGAGAATAAACTTTTGTCTGTTTAGGCAACATTAAAATGAATAAAAAATGTTTTTACTAGATATTGCCATAGCAACTGCTCATATTTGTAAAGCTACCTGAAATTAACATTTTACAAAATCTAGAAACTTTGTAGAGGAGATCAAAATTATGTCATTCATGTAGTCCTGGCTTACTAGAGATATATCATGTATGCCTTTGTGAATCTATATAGGAAGTGCTAACATCTCAAATACTTTTATTCAGTTAATCAAAATATTTATATAGAGCATGGAATATAAAAGAATAGGATAACAAAAAGGATAACAAGTCATCCTAGGTCTGTTTCTATTTAAATCCATCCTAAACAATGGGAATAATAACATGAATGACAGCAGAAACATTTTTGTCACATTTTTCAGTCTTTTAAAGTCTAAAAACTTTACATTAGTTCATTCAATACCTTACACACATGGCAGTGATTATTATTTCCAAAAATTCCATTCAATTTAACAAACATACAACTTAAGCACCTATTATGGGCAAAGTAATAAGCTAAGATTCTGGAGCATTATATGGAATAAGCCTTTGGGAACTTTTCCATTTTGTAGGGCCAAGAAAACAAAAATGTCTCTAACTCTATTACATTTTACAATGTGATAAGCCCATAGGAAAGTAACAGAATAGTATGAAAGATTTAAGGAAGAAGGAATCAATTATAGCTGAAGGTATCAGGAAGTCTTCAGGTAAGAAGCTAGAATGGAAGCCTTAAAAGTAGGATAATTTTTCAAAATGGTGAGAGTAGAGAGATCATTTTGCTTACATAAAGACAGGAATCCTGGTGACAAAGGACAAAATTGGGACACTTTAAGAAACCTGATTTGAAGATGATAAGGAAAAAGACTTAAAGAAGAATATTCAAAGCTGCATTCTTTGTGGTGGCAAAAAAATTGCAAAATGAGGGGATGCCCTCCAATTGGGGAATGGCTGAATAAATTGCGGTATATGGTGGTGATGGAATACTATTGTGCTCAAAGGAATAATAAAGTGGAGGAATTCCATGGGAACTGGAATGACCTCCAGGAATTGATGCAGAGTGAGAGGAGCAAAACCAGGAGAACATTGTACACAGAGACTGATACACTGTGGTACAATCAAATGTAATGGACTTCTCCATTAGTGGCAATGCAGTGATCCTGAACAACTTGGAGAGACTTATGAGAAAGAACATTAAATGATCTGAAAGGCATTATCAAGACTGAAGACAGGATGGTCACGTAGCAAGAGGGGGAAATGGCATACACTTAACCCAAGGACTATACTGGCAATCACTGAGATGATAAGAAAACAAGGAGGGTGCTATATACCTAGAAAATTCTTTATTGAAGATTTATGGGAAAACATAAATAAGAATCATTCAAGAAGGAAAGGTTTGGAGGAGTTAAGATCTTAATATTAAGGAATTAAAATTTTAGTCCTTTGGGCCAAAAACTTTAAATATCTTGGTAATTTGGGATGCATTTCTTTTATCTTTTTTTTTTCATTTTGAAAGCTTTTATTTAGACCATTAGTAAGTCCTTTTCTTTTTAAGAAGAAAATTTTTAGTAGAAAATTTTCTCTTTCAAACAGAAAAAGTATTTTTAAAATAGTTTATTTCCCCAAGTATGCAAATTTTTTAATATTTTAAAAAATTTTAGTCCCAATTCTCTTCCTTTCTCTCCCTTGACTCCCCTCTGAGACAGTTAGCAATCTGATAGAGATTTTGCATATGTAATTATGCAAAACATTTTTATTAGTCCTTTTGTTGAAAAGACCTCAAACAAAAAGAAAAAAGAAGAAAGTGAAATATAATATGTTTTGGTCTGCATTGAGATCCTATTAGTTCTTTCTCTGAAGGCAAATGAAAATGACATTTTTCATCTGGAGTCTTTGGTATTGTTTTGGGTTACTATATTGCTGGGAATAGCTAGACCATTCACACTTTTCATTAAACAATATTGCTCTTATCATATACAATGTTCTGCTGATTTTGATCGCTTTGCATCAGTTCTTGTAAATCCAGGTTTTTCTGAAATCATTTGAGCAAAAGTTTTCAAATGAATAATATAATTAAATTAGGATTATAAACTTGCATGGTTTAACTCAAAGCACTATAGTAATAATTCTGTGGTCAAATATATTAGTCTGAAAAAATCTAAATACAAATTTGTGAGTCCTAGTATATGAGTACAAGTGCACTAGATAGTAAGTATTGAAAATTCAACCTTATTGGATTCTTTAGAGAAAGGATTATTTATCAATAATCTGCTATAGTGTTTCTCATGTCTCTTGGAAAACAATAGATGAAAGGAGTTTGGAGCAAAAATGAACTATGAAAGAACATGTCGGAGGGGCTCAAAGTGTACTCTTCTTTCTCTTTCTCTGTTTATGAATCAAAAATGCCTTAGTACAAAAGGGAGAATTAATCCAAGTATCCTTTTAATTTATAATTAGGTATATAATAGAATGTACTTATAGTTATTTTTTTTCAGGAAGAATGAAGACATTTATTTTTAGATTTTTTTAAACCCTTACTTTCCATCTTGGAATTAATACTGTGTATTGGTTCTAAGGCAGAAGAGTGATAAGGGCTAAGGAAAGGGGATCAAGTGACTTGCCCAGAGTCACACAACTAGGGAGTGACTGAATCCAGATTTGAACCTAGGACTTCCCGTCTCTAGGTCTGGCTCTCAATCCACTGAGCTACCCAGCTGCCCCCTAAGAATGAAGACATTTAAAGATGATGGCTAATCATTCCCTCTCTGTAACATCTCTAAGAAGTAGCTGTCGTGATTTTTATGTGATACAAAGGGAAACTAAAGAATTGATTATACTAATGGAAGTAACATTGGATTTATAATCTAAGGACTTGAATTTGAATTCAGACTGCTACTAAGTACTTCTGTGACCTTAGGAAAACAAATTCTTTTCTGATTTCAGTTTCCTTATTTATTAAAAATAAATTGACTACATCTGCAGTTACTGGTACTTAGTAGTAAGTGCTGAATAAATTATCTTTGTATCTATGTATCAATATATCTATGTCCCTATATATATATTATGTATCTATTGCCCTATCTACTTACCCTATCTATATTTCTGTCTGACCATCCATTTATCTTTCCATCTATCCATCCATCCATCCATCCATCCATCCATCCATCCATCTATCTATCTATCTATCTATCTATCTATCTATCTATCTATCTATCTATCTATCTATCTATCTATCTATCTATCTACCTACCTATCTACCTACCTATCCATCCATCCAAGGATTTTTTTTTGAGGGACAGGGAATAAAATTGGACAGGAAAAATATGACAATCATTTTCACTAATCTCTAACTTAAATTTAGTTTTTCTTTCTATTATAAATAGGGACAACAAAAATTAACCTAAGAAGGGGTCCATAGATTTCACCAAATTTCTAAAGAGGTAGATGACAAAACAAGCAAAACAAGACAAAAGAACCCCTTGGGTAGGTCTTTAAAGTTCCATACAGTTCTAAATAACACAAAGCCTATAAAAAGAAGGAGAAAGGAT